>NC_090269.1:415522961-415838870 GCF_040414725.1 Anabrus simplex
GTCCTCGGACACGCCTGGCTCTAAAAGCCATAGGCTACGCCATTTCATTTTTCAGTGTCGAGAAATGTACATTAATTTTATTTTTATTTTTGTAAATTATCTCTTAACATTAATGTTTGTTGTTACAGCGAACTGTGGAGGCTTGCTGGGAGTCTGTATAGGCTTCAGCATCCTGAGTTTAGTCGAGGTCATCTATTTCTTCACACTCCGTATTTTCATCAATTTCAGAAAAGAACACAAAAAACAAGAAGCTCCTCACATAAACAATGAAAAATACTAATAGCTGGATCCTACCTCAATCATAGGATGATCAAAGCAATTTATGGTTTAACAGTTTATATCATGGTGGTGAGGTGAAGTGAACTCTCTTTATAACACAGTCTGATTCGGGTCAAGAATTATGAAAACAAGAATAGCTGTTAACTTCTTAGTATTTATCGTATCAGAGACACTAATATATACGTATAAATACAAACTGTACAACCAAAAGACAAATAAATATCAACATAACGTAAAAGAGAGAAGGGAAAGGAAAGGTCTCACTACGATAGATCTGGACTATGTGTAGGTGACTTCCTAACGAGCACGGTGCTTGAAAAAGTAGATGCTTAGTTAGTTCCTTAATATGAAGAATGTCTTTCGACCAGAGAACATGGCAGAAGAACAAACTTTTATGGTTGCTGACCAATAGTTAGCCACTTTCAGTGTCTCAAGTGTTGCTTGCGTGAGGTCTTATATAGTACATGTTGTTGGAGCCAGTTTGCATTGGAGAATATGAAGCATTGTCTGTGGAGAACCACAAACATATAACGGCGAATCTACTCTACTCTAATAGGGTAGAGTTTTATCATGTAAAACCTTAGTGTTTATTAAAATTAGATCTTTAAAGAAATTAGAGTTTCTCTTTGAGTAACAAATTTCATAAATCATAAATATAATATCACAGCCATTTAACTGTATTTCACCGCACCGCATGATAATATTCACGCTGGCGGGCTGAGTGATTCAGACGGTTCAGACGATGGCTTTTTGAGCCTAACAGGTTCGATCCTGGGTTGTATTTGAAGCTGCTCAAATGCGTCAGCCTCGTGTCGGTAGATTTACTGGCACGTAAAAGAACTCTTGCGGGACAAAATTCCGCCACCTCGGCGCCTCTGAAAACGGTATAAGTACTTAGTTTGTGGGACGTAAAGCAGTTAATATTATTAATACTATTAACGTTATAAAATGAAGGTAAATCGGGTCTGCAAACAGAGGTAATAAGGCCAATCTTCAAATTTTCCTACTTAATATTGTGATAATAAAAAAGACCTAATCCATCTCTATGGTGTAGTGGTTAGTGTGATTAGCTATCACCCTCGGAGGCCCGGGTTCGATTCCTGGTTCCGCCACGAAATTTGAAAAGTGTTACGAGGACTGGAGGGACACTCGGGTGTCAACTGATTAGACAGGATTAGATTACCATCTCAGACATATTTGAAGTTGTTTTCCGTGGTTTCCCACTTCTCCAGGCAAATGCCGGGATGGTATCTAACTTAAGGCCATGGCCGCTTCTTTCCCTTTTCCTTGCTTATCGCTTCCGAATTTCCCGTCCCCTACAAGGCCCCTATTTAATATAGCAGGGGAGACCGTATCTCCGATCTCCGACCATGTGTCACGCTCCAGGACACTGCCCTTGAAGCGGTAGTGGTAGGGTTCCTCGTTCAGCACCAGGGAAAACCGACAATGGGCAGTAAACGGATTAAAAAAGAAAGAAAGAAAGAAAGAAAGAAAGAAAGAAAGACAGGAAAGTAAAGAAAGAAAAGAAAGAATCTTCTTTTCCAACCGCTTTTTCCCTCACCTGTGGGGTCGCAGGTGCGAACTGCGTGGCACATGTGGATTTCGCGAAGTTTTACGGCTATATGCACTTCCTTTTTTATTTTTTTTTGCTAGGGGCTTTACGTCGCACCGCCCCAGATAGGTCTTATGGCGACGATGGGATAGGAAAGGCCTAGGAGTTGGAAGGAAGCGGCCGTGGCCTTAATTAAGGTACAGCCCCAGGGAAACCACGGAAAACCATTTTCAGGGCTGCCGATAGTGGGATTCGAACCTACTATCTCCCGGATGCAAGCTCACAGCCGCGCGCCTCTACGCGCACGGCCAACTCGCCCGGTATATGCACTTCCTGACGTCAACCTTATATGGAGGGATGTAATCACTAGTGCGTGTTTCTGTGGTGGTTGGTAGTGTGGTATCTTGTCTGAATAAGATGAGGTGAATGTTGGGACGGACACATATACCCAGGCCCCGAGACACAAGAATTAATCAGAAGCGATTGAAATTCCCGATCCGGCCAGGAATCGAACCCCGGTCCCTTTCAACCGAAGGCCAGTACGCTGACCATTCAGCCAACGAGTCGGACAAAGAAAGAAAGAAAGAAAGAATATAGTGATGATAAAAACAGATTCTCAAATTTTAATTCATTATCTCTAAAACCAACCAAATCTACCATTCGAATGGCGCAGAGTACAAGGTATCATGGTTTCGACACAACGAATCTCCTCCGTCTTTTTCCTCGGCTTTCTAGACCGGGCCGCCATATCATCGTCAGATAGGTCCTTAGTTGTATTCACGTAGGCTAAGTGGGCATGGAACCAGCCCTCAGGTCCAGCTAAATACTCCGACCTCGCCAGGAAACAAACCCGAGGCCTCGGAGTAAGAGGAAGGCACACTACCCCTAGACCCTACCGTCCAAAATTTAAATTCTTTCTTCACTTGACACCAACCCTCTTTCAGCTACCATTATTTCTCTTCTTCCTCACAGCGTATCCTGTGCCGTGATTTTGACGTGACAAACTCTCCCTATCACAGATCCAGGATCATCTAAAGTAGATTTTACGGAAAATAAGCCTGCATATGACAGGCTGTTTCTGAGAAAACTGTGAGCGATACATTCGATTTCCTATATTATTAGGTAACTCAAGGTCTCAACTAAATGATACAGTGATACATGTATTGCGATGATTGGCCCTTTCTCTGCGGGGGGCTCGTGCTCTGAACGCATGGATATGAGCGTTTAGCACACTTCGGAGCCCCGTAGCAAGTGACCACCTCAACCGATTTGTTTGAAAAGAGAAGGGCTGAGAAATTTAAGTGAAATTGGGAATAAATTTTGTTGGGCATAAATTCCTGCTGGTATACTAGCATACACCGCTAGTTAGACAAATGGGTCAGGTATTTTTAGGAGCATTGTTTCATTCTCCCCCTTTTCAACCACTTCCATCGCACAGGAAAATGTACAGTTTCTGAAAAAGTAGTTGGAGTCAATGACATCATCTACAGGTAAGTTTCTCTCTGGCACAAACTACCTCGCTTGGTTTGCATCGTCCTCGAATAAACCGAGTGAGATGGTTTAACACAAGCGCAGATGTGCTGAGAGAGATAAAATACCTCAACCATCTTGTCTGAACATGTCATTCTTTGCATTTTGACGGTATTTCATTTCACTCAGTTGAAAACGTCATTTATTTAGTCGAAAGGAAGACCTCTCGGATAATTATATTGTGGTTAGGCTGTCCAACCCAGTCCAGTTTTGATTGAAAGATATTAATACTTCTATTAATACTTATCACGGCTATGCCTACACAATGAGACAAGAACATAATATTAATGTATTTTTTATTTACTGCACATTCTACATTACATTCACACTTCCGGACATATCTGCATGTTTTTATATGCTACACATTGTACTTTACCTTCATATTTTATGATGCACATAACACCCAGAGCTTCGTCCACGATGCTTAGCTGGTGTACTTCAGGAGGCCCACCCAACCCACCCCCCAGCAGGGGGCCCCAACCACGCCCCCAACTCAGCGTGGCGATCAACCACAAGAAGAGATTCACCAACTAGTCGAGACATGCGACGCGCAATTCTGTCACGAGGCAATGAATTACCTCTCGAAGGAAGAGAGATTTCATGTAGTACAATATTGTACGCCATGATACCGCCCCTCAGTCGAGAGAACACTGCTGGCTCGAGTCAGAACTCGGATCGGTCTTCAGGCCAAAGCTCACCTTAACAGTTGCTAAGGAAGCTCTGCACCTGAGTTCTCGTCTTGTTGATGAAGCTCATTATCGCCTCCGCTGGGGACATTTTCGGATGTGGATCTTGTATCTAGTGTGGGCGGACCGCACAGTGAACGAGGCTCCACCTGACAACATCATTCATATAATATTTGTATTTCTGGTATATCTTATCGAGTAGCATAACAGTGTGGGTAGATCAAGGGCGGGGATAATCCTCAAGTTCCCAAAATCTTAGTTTCAATCGCAGATGAGAAGTTACAATTATAGATAAATGCTGAACTCGCTACGCTGTACGCGGCAACATGACAAACTCCGTGATTTGTTTTAGTGTTCTCTCGTGGGACAGAACACCAGAGTGCCATGTCTGATTATTTAAACCTACCTATGTCAATTATTTAGCGGAAAGGAAGACCTCTTGCATAATTATATTGTGGTTAAGCAGTCCAAGCAGTCCAGTTTTTATTGAAGGATATTATTACCCTCTAATAATGATCACGGTATTGTTGAATTGTTCCTAAGATACAGTTGAAATCTCGATCGCAATACTGTTTGGAAAATATACTCCATTTCAAACATTTTCAATGATGAATTAGTTTAAGATTGTGCTTTGAATTCATAGCTGTGTAACATGAAGGCTAAAAGCCTGTTTGAACCTGATGGTTCATATGACAAGGAGTGATGGAATGTGACATAATATTCGTGGAAATGGGTGCTCATTTGTGCTTCCTGAACCCAGTTTTATTTTGAAGTGACTGTGACAGGTGGTGTACTGAAGAATATTGTTGGCACAGTAGGTGTATAATGATCTGCCGCTTCCGCCCAATATTCATGATGAAAATGATTGTTTAATAGGTTCTAACATGTAGGTCAGCCTCGGCCTCTGCCTATTCTCCATTTCATCCGGTATCCACAGGCGCTCCTTTTCGAAACACTTGAGATCAACACTATGCTTCAGGACATCTTTGAACCGAAGTTTCTGCTCGCCAACCTTTCATCTCCCGTCCTTTAGTCCACCGTACAATATATTTGTTAGGTAGCTGGTGGTCTTGCATCCGAATAACATGTCCCGTCCACTGTAATTGATTTTTTTTGCGAGCACTATCTCAGTATCTAATAAGTTGGCCGTTCGAAGTCCATCAGTATTTCTGACGTAATAATTCTATTTGATGCGCAGGATTGATCTGAAATATTTCAGGTGGATACTATCCAGCATCTTGATTACCGTCGATAGGGAAACCAAGTATAAGAAGCATACATAACAGCTTTGAAAAGCCAGTTTTCTGTGTAACTGCTGGTCATGGGAGGAGAAAACGCGCCGGCTAAGCTTCTCGAAGGAAACCTCTGCTGCTGGGCTGATTCGGCAGTTAATTTCGAGGTGCACACACTTGCAAAAAGCCCTTCACTCTGTCTAACTGTACGAGGAGAGTCCGTACTCCGGTATTAAAACACAACAGTACGTCTCACAGTCTCGATTGAAGAGCTGGCCTACCACCTCAGTGCAAATTGTTGAAATCATACTCTCTGTTTTCCTCGCAATTCTTTTTTTTTTTTATTTTTTTTTTTTTTGCTAGACACTTTCCCACTTCATCCGCATTTTAAATATGGCTTGCCTCGCCCAAAACTATATTATTATTCTTCTTCTTATTCCTTTGCAGCGGGCTGAGTGGTTCAGATGATTAAGGCGCTGGCTTTCTGAGCGGAGGTTGGCAGGTTCGCTCCTGTCTCAACCCGCTGGTATTTGAAGGTGCTCAAATACGTGAGCCCCATGCCGGTACAGCGAATACTGGAAAAAGTTTGTGAATAAGTGACTAAGGGTGTATTCTGCCCGTAGGCAGGTCCGAACCTCAGCAGAGGTGAGCCTGAGCCAGAGTTTACGTACGGTAGGATGGCCAGTACTTTTCCGCTCCTCCATTTCCTTACCCCCCCCCCCCCCACCAACCACCAAAAGCGCGTGGCAACGCATCTAAATCATGACCACGCCCAATGTTGCTTAACTTCGGAGATCTCGCGGGATCCGGTGTTTCAACACGGAAACGGCCGTTGGCAATAAGTGACTGTGAAGTTAAAAAATGTAACAATATTTTCTTTTGCAATGTGCATTCGGGAGATGGCTGGTTCGAACCCCTCCGTCTGCAGTCAAGGGGATAGTTTTTCGTGGTTTCCTATTTTATCACCAGACAAGTGCAGGGGATGTACCCTAATTAAAGTCACGGCGGCTAACTTCTAAATCCTAGCCCTTTCCCAACCTTCCGTCACCGAAGGCCTTAGATGTCATCGTGTGACGTTAAACAAGTAGTCACCGAGCTCGAAGGCTGCAGTCCTTTAAGTGCGGCCAGTATCGAGTATTCGGGAGACAGTGGTTTCGAACTCCATTGTCAACAGCCCTGAAAATGGTTTTCCGTGATTTCCCATTTTCACAACAGGCAAATTCTTGCTGGGGCTGTACCTTAATTAAGGCCACGGACGCTTCCTTCTCACTCCTAGCCCTTTCCTATCCCATCATCGTCATAAGACCTATCCGTGTCGGTGCGACGTGAAGCAGCTTGCAAAGAAAGTAATAAACAAGTAGCAAAAATCCCTAGATTTCGCAGTGTGTCTGTCAGCAGCCACTCAACAATTTTCAGTCAAATTATACACTATGAAGATATCTAGGTAAGAAAAACGATATGGTGAAATACTTGTGAAGATGTGTCCATTGGTTCAGATGTTATGCGAGGATGGCCAGAACGAAGACCAAGCGTTAACAAATGTGTAATCTGCTCCAAAATATGTTTCAATTGATTGTCGAAGGTTGAATTTATACCTAGGTATACAATATTCGCCTTCTGTGTGGCCGGAACGTTTGAAGGGTACTAATCATGTAAGGCCTATTGTCGTGTTATCTTTCCGGTTGCATTTTAAATCAAATGTAATTTCCTTCATCGCGGACAGTCGTTGATATGGCCTCAACAACCGGAGCATGTGGAAGACACGTCCCATCACATTTTCCCTATCAATATTAAATTCAGTAGAGTACATATTTGTAATTATTTGGTCATTCTTCTTGTCGTCCCCCCTCCTATTTTTGGAATGACTCCGGAAAAACATACTATATCTCTTATGTATAAATTTATTTATTTAATTTATTATAAAAACCTTCGAGCAGCATTTAAGTGTTGACATGATAAAAAAGAGTACCGAACACAAAAAAAAAAAAAAAAAAAAATTATCGGACAAGGTAAAAAATAGTTTGAAACGATTTAGAAGTATGTGAATGTGTTACTAAACCATTATTGAACTGTTCTTTTGAGTTCCAGCGGTGATGGTGGTGACGTTATTCATGTCACTATTTCTTGAAAAGAAAAATATTTATAATTTAAAGGATTTTCCGTTGACCCAATTCAGACTAAGATACTCTATGAGTAAGTGGCGGCCTCTCTGGTTAATAGTAATACTGTACGATAATAATATTGTACGAGTTTCACAATTGTAAATGCCCTAAATAAAATTTTAATATGAGACATGTAACAGTTTATACAATCAAAGAGCGGAATTAAAGAAATTTCCTTCAGTATTCCTTATTTTTCATTCTTAATCCTTTCATTATTACTTGCTACTTCCGCATGAGATACTTTTCCAAATGTTATTCTCTCTCATTGAATATATTACTGTAATCTGCAAAACGTGTAACTTGTCCCTTACCGTTTTGATCCACAATTTAAGACATTTCAGTTTGGAGGACATATGCATGAAACATCTCTGTAAAAGGGCCAGCTACAAATCTTCGAACAACGAGGACGTCGACGAAAAAGATATGCAAACGAAGTTAAGCAAAGATATTTGGAGGTGATAGTAGTGGGTGTATCAGAAATGTGAATAATGATATCTGTGAATCAATAGGGGGATATTTGTCAGGAATAAAAAACTACAAAAAAATACTTTGTTGCATTAGGAGCCACAAATTCCATACGCGCGGCAAAAGCGATAGGCTTCACTCGACATTTCCCTCACACTTTATTCCAGGTTTTGACTGAATTTGAAGTAAATGCAGGCTTGTTCAAAAGAGCCGGTAGTATATTTCGCTGTCTCGTATCGAAACATTTACATACCGGGCGGTACACCTCCACTCCGCTAATTTAAAATGTGCGCCAGTTGAAACTCCTCTGCTGGAGGAAGTCTGAACTTTATCTACGCTATTAATTCTCTACTTTCTCAGAAGATGTCACCACGTGGAAAATTTTGAGTTTTTGAACTGTGTCATTTTTGATGTGGTTTTGTTTCACTTGAAGTAAGAAGTGTGAACTTTCTCTTCTAGAGGACACTACTGAAGATCTACAATAGTGCAATCTAGTGCGGAGTCAAAGAACTATTTTTTTGGAGAAAATTTAATTTCAAGAGTTTGTTCTTTGTTAAATTTCTTTCTGTCATTGTTTAAGTTGGCAATATTTACCCCTTTCTTCCCCTTGTTATGAATGTATCCAATCCCGAATTTCTTCTATTAATTTCTGACCAATCTGGTGTATCTTCCCCCAACTTGAATCTGTTGCGGGGTCCTACCCAATAAAGAGTTTGTGGGAGGGTGTTTTCTTTCCCCTAACGCCTAGAACCTTCCACGAGAGGATATAAACTGCTGATTTTTGGGTCTCTGCGACACTTCTGTTCCATCTTTCAGTGTGTTAAGTACATAGCAGGGGGCGGGAATCGCCTCTTTCTTCGGCAGCGGTCAACAACAAGGTAATGGCCGATTAATAACTTCTTTCTTTGCTAGCTCAGCAGTTTAACTTTCGGGGCGGGTTCTAAGCGTTCAACCATGTAACCTTTTCCTAAAATGTAACTACTCTTTTCATATATTCTCTTTTAAAACGACATATCGGGATAGAGAGTGCTTAACCCTCTCGAGCTCCCACTCACATCGTCTTGAGGTGAACTTATTTTTCTCAACCAATTCTTCCGTAATTAATGTAAATTGCTATTAAGTCACCTCTGTAGTATGGGATTAGCCCTTGTATTAACGGCCTAGTGCCAAGTAGGTCTTAAGCAAAGTGTATTAGGAGTGCAAATTCGCCTCCTCTCAAATTGTATTTTAGAGGTCATGTATTAACTTTCTTGTTATTTAACAGACCTCAGTAGGTTGGGTATTTTACCCCTGTGTATACGTCCTTGGAGGACAGCTTAAAAGTGGAGTTCGGAGTGGCCAATGATAGGCTTGTATTTTAAGGGGAAGTTGCCCTTTATTGAAAATTGTGTCTCTGCCTCAAGGAGGCTTTTGGGTGTAATTGGAAGCAAATGTTTCTGGCATGTTTGGGGGTTTTCGGCCCCTTTGTTGTATGGTGTTCATTGTAAGGTTGGGCTCATTGCTCAAGAATTATGTTTCTGACTTTTGAAGCCCCAAATGGGGAACCTATGGAAATGTATTTTTCAATCGTGTTTCGGCTACTAAGTACCTGTTCTATTTGTTGTTACCTAATTTTGAAAAGAAAATATAACCTTGTTAAATTTTAAAATTAATTTCACTTTAGTAGCTTGAGACCTATTCACCACCCAGCACCTTCTTTCATGCATAACTACCACCAAAACACGGTAACAAGTGGTAGCAGAGCGTGGTTGAATGGGTCTCAATTTAGCCCCTTTTGACGGCTAAATATTGTTTGTTCCGAACTCTAACTATTTTCCCAGTTGCTGGAATTTTTTGACTTTTTCAAAATTGTTCTGTCATCATGCCAGGCCCTCGCGATGTTCTCCATCTTAATTATTTGCGCAAAGAGGAGTTGATCTATGAATTAAATATCAGAAATGTGCAATCTGGAGGTACGGTTGCAGTAGACACTAACAAGCTTAGAGAGTCCCTTGATTTGCCCATTTCCATCCCCAATTTGGGAGAGAAAGAAATTGACGATTCTCTTTCCACGATCACGGAGAATATTACTGGGCTAGCTTCTGTAGTTAGTTTTTTTGATGAAAATGATCCGTCTCCTAATCAAATTAAGCGTGTGCAAGGCAGGCTATATCATTTTTCTAATAGGGTTAACGATCTGTTGTCTCTAAAACTGAATGACATTCAGAGGAAGGAAGCTAGTACGCTCCTGGAAAATATTTCCGAATTATCTAGTAAGGTCACTCAATTGTTAACTGGGGAAGTTCCTCCCAAATCTGATCAACCCACCATAGTGAATGCAGGTAGCGAGGAAGCACCTCCTAAGGGAGAAGTAAATAGGAAAACCATTGCTGCCCAAACTATCTCTGCCCCATTGGACAACGAGCCTGAACGCCGTGCATCGTTGAGTAACATCCGTTCTGAATTAACTTCCTTGCCATTGAAGCCTTTACCTACTATGTCACCCGGGTTTAGCAGCTTGCCTCATCCATTGGCAATGTTGCTCAGAGGTATTTCTAAGTTTTCCGTTAATACCACCAGTGATGTAATTTCATTTTTAAGATTTCTAGTTGAATTTCAGGATCATGCCCTTGTGTTTTCTCTGTCTCCATGTCAAATTTTGCAAATTATCTATCCGTATGCTATAGGTATTCTCTCAGACAAAATAGTTAGAGCCATTGCCGAGCAATCATCTATTGAGGATTTCCATGCCCATTTGCTAGCTAACTTCATCCCGGCTAGGGCCAGGTCCTCCCTTATTCAGAAGTACTATTATCGTGTACAGCGCTTGGATGAAAAATTGGCTGATTTCATACAGGACATTAAGTTTTATACTAGGGTGTTTGCCCTTCATTTTCCTGAAGATCAGATTGTACAGGCTATTGTAGAGGGAATTTCACCTCCCTATAGGTCATATTTGTGTTTCGCGGCGTGCCCGCAAACCTTCTCTGAACTTGAAGCATTGGCCGTCTCAGCGGAAGGAGTTAGATACGCCGATTCTTTGCGTGTCGCGAAAGAACCCCCGCCTTCCTTTAGTAACACTCGGCCTTCACCTCGCCGACCAGTCAATCCCCGTAAATGTTATGCTTGCGGGTCGCCTGACCATCTGCGCAACAAGTGTCCGCTGATCAAGTCAAGTGGGACAAGGAATGGAGCCGGGTCATCACAAGGCTGTTTTAAATGTGGGGCTTTCTCACATATTGCCAAGAATTGTCCCAACTCAAATAGCACCCCCTCCTGCTCAACTTCTGGTGCAAATTCCACCTATGCCAATAATAAAAAGTGACTAGTGGCTTCGGCTGAGTCGACTAATCCATCTTCCCGAGACTCAGCCCCTAGTAAACAGGTTGTAAATGCAGAGAACGATCAGCCTTCAAATTCATCTTTTGAATGCCCTAAAGAATGTCTTAGGATTGCGGCGGATACCCCCGCACCTGTTCCTTTTCTTAAGATTGAGTTAAATAACGAGCCTATAACAGCTCTCTTAGATTCAGGCAGTGTTTGTTCGATTATTTCGGCTGAATGGCATTCTAAATTGAAATCGGTTTGTAAACTTCCTGACTATGTCTCTTCTCCTGTTCAATACGTTTCGGCTAATTCATCTCCATTAGAAATTCTAGGTTCCTTACTGGTCAAGATTCGTATTTTTAAGTTTACATGGAAAATTAAATTGTTTGTGGCCAAGCAATTGTCTTGCCCCATTATATTGGGAGCTGACTTTATTTCTCACACTGGTCTTGTGCTCGATCTCCAGTCTAGGTCGTGCACATTCAAATTTGCTTCTAATTGTAAAATACCACTATTAAAGTGTAATTCTGTGTCATGTTCTTCTATTTCGCCTACCCAGGATGAGATGTTGTTAGACCTTAGACATCTACCTGAGGAGCAGGCTGATAGTATTCGCAAACTGTGTCAGTCGTTTCCCGAGGTGTTCTCTGATACTCTTGGTGTTACTGACCTTATTGAATACAAAATTGAGGTCACGGATTCAATTCCTGTCCGTTTTCCACCTTATAGGCTATCTCCACCTAAAATGAAGGCTCTGAAAGAAATTATCGATCAGATGTTGAAGGATGGTATTATTAGGCCCTCTAAGTCGGCGTATTCATCACCTATTTTTCTAGTCCCAAAACCCCAAGGAGGCTTCAGGCCTGTCATTGATTACAGGGCTCTCAATCGGAAGGTGGTGTTGCAATCTGTGCCCCTTCCTGACCTTCATTCTTGTTTTTCATGGTTTCGTAACGCCAAGTTCTTCACCATCTTGGACTTAAATCAGGCCTATAATCAAATTCCCCTTGCCGAAGAGTCTAAACACCTTACAGCGTTTGCCACGGACTGGAATTTATATGAATACAACCGCGTGCCTTTCGGGCTCCCTACCGGAGCAGCTGTGCTCACTAGGCTACTAGACAGGGTCTTCTCCGACATCAAATTCGAATACTTATATCACTATTTAGATGATGTCGTCGTATTTTCAGAGACTTTTGAAGAACATCTAGATCATTTGCGAGAAGTTCTCGATCGCCTTCGTAAGGCTGGGTTAACTGTTAAGTTGTCCAAGGTTGCCTTTGCCAAGCCCTCTATGTCATTCCTAGGGCATATTGTGTCACCCGATGGTGTAGCAGTCGATCATTCTAGAACACAGGCCATCCGTGATTTTAAACCTCCCAAGGATATTAAAGGTATCGCCAGGTTCATTGGTATGGTGAATTTCTTCAGAAAGTTCATTCCTAACTTTGCTAATAGAGCGGCGCCCTTAAACCTTCTTCGTAGGAAAGGCATCAAATTCGAGTGGGGACCTTCTCAACAAGCCGCTTTTGAAGACCTTAAATTAGCACTTTGTAATGCCCCTGTACTTGCTATGCCTGATTTCTCGAAGAAATTCATCGTCCAAACCGACGCGTCGTCGTCAGCGGTAGCTGCAGTCCTTCTTCAAGAGACTGAACTAGGGAGGCGCCCCATCGCCTATGCGTCTAGGACATTGTCGGCTCAAGAAGCCAAGTATTCCATCTATGAGCTCGAAGGTTTGGCAGTCTTATTTGCCTTAGAAAAGTTCCGTCTCTATCTGGAACACGTCAAATTCGACCTGGAGACAGATAATCAAGCCTTAAGCTGGGTCTTAGGTAGGCCGCGTCGTACTGGTCGTATAGCCCGCTGGGCTATTCGTATTTCCGCCTTCCAGTTTGATGTTAGACATATCAGAGGTACCGAAAATGTTGTTGCTGATGGACTCAGCCGTATGTTTCATAACGACGTCGAGACCCACGAACCGGTCGACAGTTCATCACCTTCCGAGTCCATACTATCTGGTGTTAATGCCATCTTAACAGATGCTCCCATGCTTTTTATGGATATTGAGAAATACCAACGTGAAGATCCGACGCTGGCTCCGATAATGGAAACCCTTTCTTCTGGGGAACATGTCGTCCCTTATGTTCTGAGGAATGGTGTTCTATGTTGCCCTTCGAGGCATGATAAGATGATGAAGGTTGTTGTTCCAGCGGTTCTTGTACCTATGATCTTCAAGTATTATCATGAGACCCCATTAGGAGGGCATCTTGGTATCTTTAAAACTCGTGAAAAGATTCGGGAAATGTTCATCTGGAAAGGTATGGACGGTGAAATCCGTGAACTAGTAAAGGCTTGTAAATCCTGTTTGATTAGTAAACCAACCATGTCCACCAAGGTAGGCCTCTTGTCTTCGCATCAAGCATCGCGCCCCATGGAACGCCTGTATATTGATTATGTAGGACCCTTCCCCCAGTCGAAGGGAAATGCCAACAAATTCATCTTTGTATGCGTAGATGGTTTTACAAGATTTTCGTGGTTATTTCCGACTAAGCTGGCTACCGCTCAGTCTACAATTACTTGCTTAAATTCTATTTTTGCTTCTTTTGGTCCGTGCCAATATATTGTATCTGATAATGCTAAGGCTTTTACATCTAATCTTTTTCGTAAATTCTGTTTTGACTTGTCCATCTCTCACGTAACTACTTCTGCTTATTACCCTCAACCATCCCTGGCTGAACGGGTTAACCGTAATCTCAGGTCCGCGCTTATTGCCTATCATCATGAAGATCATTCCAGGTGGGACACGTCCCTGCATTGGATAGCTTTTGCTTTGAATTCGGCGGTTCATGAATCTCACAAGTTTACTCCAGCTTCTTTGATGTTTAAGTTTGTTCCCAACACGCCGCTCTCTAACCTCTGGTCTCTGAGTGACATTCTGCCCGAGACAATAGATCCGGACAATATTAAAGATCTTTGGAAGAAGGCTAAAGCCAATCTTAAGGTATCTCATGAAAAGGTTAGAGAAAAGTTTGATCGTGGACGGAGACCCACCACTTTGAAGGTAGGTGACCAGGGGATGGTCAAGAATTTTGTTCCCGTGGGCAAGCTTGCCCCCAGATTTCATGGGCCTTGTATAATTCTCGATTTTCTTACGCCAGTTACGTTGTTAGTAAGCAATCCAGCCACCGAGAGGATATTTAGGGTTCACCTGTCACAGGTGAAACCAGTGTAACATTTGTGTCAACTTGCTTCATATAATTTGAAAGGAATATGAAGGTTATATTTTTTTTTGAGTTCAACTTTTAAGGCTTTCTGCCCCTTCTATAATATTTTGTCTTATATGTAAGCCTCTTGTAAAACCTTCCCCGATCCGTTAAACTGCCATTCTGTCCTTGCCTCGGCCATTACCACGCTCCCGTCTCCTGCTTCAATACACACTGTGGCTTGATTTGAGTAAATGCCATGGATATCTGCACGCCGCTGACCCCTCAACCTCCTCACCAAGCCTGTGCCCTTAAAAAAAAAGATGATGGTCCAACACCATTCTGCCGCCAAGCTTTAATGTTTCAGTGCCCCCGCAGCCGCGCGGCGCCGTGCAGCAACTGGAGCAGAGGACGGGCCCCCTCGGCCCCAGTGAGGACGACGTGTGCACGGCGAGCCGGAGCTCTCCTCCCGGCCAAGGCTGATGTGCGGCGCACGACCTGCTACTTGCCCGCAGCCTGTATATGTTCACCGCGGGCGCGGCGTGTTTCAACACCTCTGCTCCCCTCATAGTGCGGGCGAGCGGTATCTCAGGGTACTTGAGGGGTCCGAGCGGTTCCCTTTGGACGCAAGCTGCAACGGCCGGTCTGGCCATCCAACTTAGCCTACATCAACTACATGGACAGTCACTATAAGAGATGACTACACTTGGGAATTCAACAACAAATTTGGTGGACATTGCAAAATTTTTCATCACCTTTTAAAAGATTATCCTCAGAATTCTACTTCTACAAACTTAAAAAATATTCTTCATCTGCAACAACAAAATTTTGAAATTAAATCAAACCAAATTAAGAAAACCTTATAAATTTTTTTTGGGCAATTAATCTCCATATCTACATCAAAACTTGGACCATGTTTGCAAACAATTTCATGTGTCACCCCGGGAGGAACTTTTGGGGGGGGGGGCGGGGAGGTCTGTACCGGGCGGTACACCTCCACTCCGCTAATTTAAAATGTGCGCCAGTTGAAACTCCTCTGCTGGAGGAAGTCTGAACTTTATCTACGCTATTAATTCTCTACTTTCTCAGAAGATGTCACCACGTGGAAAATTTTGAGTTTTTGAACTGTGTCATTTTTGATGTGGTTTTGTTTCACTTGAAGTAAGAAGTGTGAACTTTCTCTTCTAGAGGACACTACTGAAGATCTACAATAGTGCAATCTAGTGCGGAGTCAAAGAACTATTTTTTTGGAGAAAATTTAATTTCAAGAGTTTGTTCTTTGTTAAATTTCTTTCTGTCATTGTTTAAGTTGGCAATATTTACCCCTTTCTTCCCCTTGTTATGAATGTATCCAATCCCGAATTTCTTCTATTAATTTCTGACCAATCTGGTGTATCTTCCCCCAACTTGAATCTGTTGCGGGGTCCTACCCAATAAAGAGTTTGTGGGAGGGTGTTTTCTTTCCCCTAACGCCTAGAACCTTCCACGAGAGGATATAAACTGCTGATTTTTGGGTCTCTGCGACACTTCTGTTCCATCTTTCAGTGTGTTAAGTACATAGCAGGGGGCGGGAAGCGCCTCTTTCTTCGGCAGCGGTCAACAACAAGGTAATGGCCGATTAATAACTTCTTTCTTTGCTAGCTCAGCAGTTTAACTTTCGGGGCGGGTTCTAAGCGTTCAACCATGTAACCTTTTCCTAAAATGTAACTACTCTTTTCATATATTCTCTTTTAAAACGACATATCGGGATAGAGAGTGCTTAACCCTCTCGAGCTCCCACTCACATCGTCTTGAGGTGAACTTATTTTTCTCAACCAATTCTTCCGTAATTAATGTAAATTGCTATTAAGTCACCTCTGTAGTATGGGATTAGCCCTTGTATTAACGGCCTAGTGCCAAGTAGGTCTTAAGCAAAGTGTATTAGGAGTGCAAATTCGCCTCCTCTCAAATTGTATTTTAGAGGTCATGTATTAACTTTCTTGTTATTTAACAGACCTCAGTAGGTTGGGTATTTTACCCCTGTGTATACGTCCTTGGAGGACAGCTTAAAAGTGGAGTTCGGAGTGGCCTATGATAGGCTTGTATTTTAAGGGGAAGTTGCCCTTTATTGAAAATTGTGTCTCTGCCTCAAGGAGGCTTTTGGGTGTAATTGGAAGCAAATGTTTCTGGCATGTTTGGGGGTTTTCGGCCCCTTTGTTGTATGGTGTTCATTGTAAGGTTGGGCTCATTGCTCAAGAATTATGTTTCTGACTTTTGAAGCCCCAAATGGGGAACCTATGGAAATGTATTTTTCAATCGTGTTTCGGCTACTAAGTACCTGTTCTATTTGTTGTTACCTAATTTTGAAAAGAAAATATAACCTTGTTAAATTTTAAAATTAATTTCACTTTAGTAGCTTGAGACCTATTCACCACCCAGCACCTTCTTTCATGCATAACTACCACCAAAACACGGTAACAATGTACACTGAGTCCCTCATATAAATGAAGACCGTCGAAGCGACGTTTTTACTTTCTGATTCCTAACCTGCAGTATGGGAGGCGCGCGCATAGTTCTTGATCATGCAAGCAGCCTGCATGTGTTCGACAGCGCAAGCATCAGTCGCCAGTCTGAACCTCAGCTGTTAACAGTTATCAGTGCAACACCGTATTAACGTACGTAAAATTTCTGGTTTCATCTTAATGGTTGTGTGAACAGTTATAACTGTCGCTATTGGTGTGCAGAAAATTCTACTGATGTTTATAAAGTCCCTCTTTATGATAGGAAGTTTGGTGTTTGGTGTACTGTTAGTGCAAAACGAATAATTGGGCCGTTTTTTTCGAGACGGAATTAACACATACGTCTACCAAGGTGGCATTTTGATGCCGTTCTTCCATCCGTTCACGGAAGAAGAAAAATCCCGTGGGTGGTTTCAACAAGATTCAGCCCCTGCTCATACAGCAGAAGATTCCCTTCTACTTCCATCTCGGGAGTTTTTGCATGCGAGTGATCAGTCCTGGTCTATTTGCCCGTCGTTCTACAGATCTAACAGCATATGATTTTTAATCTGGGGTAAACTGAAAGAAAAAGTGTATCGAACAAGTCCTCACACATTGCAGGAACTTAAAGGAAACATTACGAACGTAATCAGAAACATTACAGTGGCAGAATTCACTCGCGTCATTCAGAATGTGGTTACCAGATGCAATGCCCGTTCTCTTCTTTCTCTGCTCATGGAAGCACGCAAGTAAATCGGCTCTCCGTTTAAGCAAATTTTGTAGGTGAACGGAAGCAATGTGTGGTGCGGAAAAGTGCAGATCTGTGGAACTTGTGCCAGATTTCAAGTTGAGACCAGTTTTTAATCGATATCGTTGTGTATATCAGAATAATATTAAAAATGGGTCGTCATCCTAATAAAGTTAGCAGCGGTAGTGCCAAAATGGTGCCAACGAAATCGAAAAGGCGGTGAGAAAGGTACTGGACGAGGCCGTGCTCTCCGAACGCTTCGTGGAAAGTATTGTAAGTGCAGTAACAAGACAGGTGACGGAAATTGTGGTGAAGGAACTTGAGCGTAGCCTCCAGTTCAATACCGAATTGGTGAATGGCCTAAACAAAAAGCTCGAGTGCCGCGAAAGACAAATAAAACATCTCAAATAAGAAGTTTGGACGAAGTGCGACTCCCTGGAACAGTACCAAAGGAGGTCAACTTTACGTCTGTTTGGTATTGATGAAAGTGAGGGTGAGAGCACAGACGACATTGTTATGAGCCTCTGAAATAAACTGGAGGCCAACGTAACCAAAACTCACATTGCCAGGAGCCACAGAGTAAGACCGAAGGTGCCTGGAAAACCTCGGCCCATCATTGTGAAGTTCACGTTCTTCCGCTCCAGGCAAGAGGCTTTCACACGGAAGCACCAACGGAAAGGAACACGTACCATGATACGAGAAGACTTGACTGCAACTCGCTTAGCAATTCTGAAGGCAGCCATCTCTGTTGATGGTCTGAGGAACACTTGGACTGATCACGGGGATATCATAATTAAGTTCTCAGATGGTACAAGGCGTCGTATGAACCGCTTGTGTGATATTCCTAGATTTTAATCTGCAAACATCACCACATCAATACAGAACTACATTCGCTTTTAATGTGAGTACCGAAATATTATTCCTTGCTTTCATAGTAGGAATACACTACAGTTAAGTATAACTTTCTCTTTCTCCTCTCTCTCTCTCTCTCTCTCTCTCTCTAGTCTCCCTCCCTCCCTCCCATTCACTCAATCCCCCTTAACACACTTCCTATCACATCTTTTACTATAGCAGGTATCTGTTTTCCAAGAATAACTTCGCTAATTAGAACCCTTTAATTTAAAATTAGACTCATTTGTGTGATTTAACTTGTATAATTTGTTTGTAGCGTACCAGGAAAAGTTCGTGGGTATTAGGCAAGAGAAGGACCTCAGGTAGTAGAAGGTGATTTTGGAGCCGATACAGAGCAGGATAGAACCGCAGGGCGAATAATGGATGGTTATACTTTTGTTAACAATTTATTTATAATTTTCAAAGATTCATCACCCTGCAACATTCATATAGGACTCAAATCTTTCAATCAAAGGTTTAAACGGAGATCTTCTTGAAGTCAGTTCGAGAAAAAATAAATGAATATCACTGATCCTATAGACTTTTTAACTTTTATGAAAACACTAAGTATTTGTCTTGAACCTAGAGTCTTTCTAAGTATTAAATCCAAAAAAATTAACACACACACTTATTATTGAAAAATTGAAATAAAAAATTCTTGATGAATGTTTCTCAGTTAGTTAGCATTGAAATTAAAGATCATAAAACACTTGAAAACCCTAAAGTTCTTCTACGTAATGTGAACATGAATTAGTTATTAAATTTGAAAAATAAATCTATCACTAAATATGAACTTCTTGGTAATGATGAAAAGTTATGGAATATTGTTCACACGTAGCACTGAGAATATCACTGCTCAGGATTAATGAAAAGAAAGTGATGATGCTTGTTGTTTAAAGGGGCCTAACATCGAAGGTCATCGGCCCTGAAAAGAAAGTCAGTCACTTTGTGACTACTCGCATAGAAGAGAAGATTTTGCTTACAAATGTTGAATGGGAGTCTGGAACATTCCGCGGAGTGCGGACGGAGACTCGAACTTGGCGATGTTCCATGAAGAGATCACGTTGACGTCCCTCGATGGGTACCATAGATGAAATTATGTCTGATGTAACTGAATCTTGAAGTATTTCACCAAGATTTCCGCTGCTCTTGGAGGTGATATTTGAACACGGAAAGTTCAATTGGCGCGATTAGTAATCACAGATATTATCATTCACTGTCGTAAAACACAGTTTAGCTCGTATTCTAATTTTATGATGCTAAGTGAATAATTACAGTCCTTGCTGCATAAGACATTGTTTAAAATCGTCACTGATAACGTCTATAAATACACAGTTCAAACACTTGAAAAATGCAACGTGTAATAATTTTTTATCACAGTCTCTGATCACAGTCTCTGAACCAATATCGTAAACAGATAAAGCTGATTTTCTGATTGTGATTATATTATATTAGCATGAATTGTCTAATAGAAAGTTCTTAATATTCACCAAGTTTATTACTGGAGAAAGTCGCGTCCTGATATTGCACGAACACTGAGTAAATAAAGAGACACAGTTCAAGGATGTACTGTTTTAAAAGAAATGAGTCCTAGAATAATTAGGGTTATCGTAACTGATGGTTTCTGTTTATCACACACGACAGTTTGGGATATCGTTGTTGTTCACTATTATGCGAAATTAACAAAGTTCACATGTCATGCGGTAGTCTGTGAATATCAAATACTTGACTTCTCACTTCAATAAGTTCACAAGTGTAATCTTCCGGAATGTCCTGAATTTTATCGTAGTCGCGGCACGATAGAATAACTACGGTGCAACGTCTTTTACAAGTTCACCGGCGATCGATTATGGCCATAATTACAGACTCACGAAACGCGACAGAGTGTACTTTATTCGCGAACGAGACTGCACTGACAGACTGTACGAGGGTCAGACTGCTTTCTCTCCCTCTGTCTCACATACACACACACTGCTTGCCGGCCTTGACATAGTGGCATATATATCCCCGCCATGAGGGGTGGCGCTATGAATCATGTGACTGAGAGTGCACATTCTTCTCAAACTTTAAATTGTAATCATTCAAAAACTACTAGACAGATTGACTTGAAATTTGCTGGGTTTTACTTTTATAACGTCAGCTACAATTTAGCGTTGGTTCTGTTGCAATCGGTTAAGGCGTTAAAAAGTTAATGAAAGAAACAAAACTTAGAGAAACGTCTCTAGGTGAGGCAAGTTACAAGCGGCAGGTGACGTCACTTGACCTTGCCTGGCTTGCTCATGGAGTATGGTAGTTACTGGAATGTTTCTTCGCTCAGCTGTTCACATATCGGAAAGGAATTGTATGCTGAAATAACGTTTTTAATCCATATGTGCCAGGGCCTAGGTATTCCTGGTACAGTAGTGTATTCTGTCATTGTTATTAGCATCGTACTGTATTTTATTTCTCCAGTAATCAGTTTTGCTTTAACTGTATTTAACCGTAGCCCTCTCGTTAGTACTGTTTTAGTTTTAATTTTCTGTTCCGAAGTTGGCATACCTTTTAACACAATAAGGACATGCTTCTGAGGACAGCATGCCTAAGCGCATTCCTTTAATTCCATCCCCTTACCCCCCTGTTCCGTTAACTGCTCCCTTCACTCACATACCTGCTAGAGAAAACCCAGGTCCTCTTTCAGCCGCTACTATATTGAAGGAAACCGAGGAACAATTTCCAAGAAATCTTGATGTTTGACACTGCAATGTGCAGTCTTTGCTCTCCCAAACGCGCATGGATGAAATGCATAACCTGTTTTCTTCGCGCCAGTTCCCTACAATTCATATATCTGAAACGTGGCTGAGCAGCAAATGCCCCAGCTCAGCTGTTGACATAGACGGGTACGTCCTTCTACGAAATTACCGCGAGGGAAGAGGTGGCGGTGGTGGTGGTGGGGGGGGTGGCTGCTGCTTATGTTGCCACAGACCTCAACCCTCAAGTAATTAGCCATTCACCTTTACAGTATGAACGTAAACCAGAGTTTTTGTTTGTAGAGATAACACAGTTTAGAACGAAATGCTTGTTAGGAGTAGTTTACAAGCCTCCGAAAGTAGGGTATTTGACCGACCTTTAGACTGAAATACTAAACCTTCTGCCGGACTATGAACACGTTATTGTAATGGGAGACTTCAAGACAAATTTGTTAGACAGAACCGCAGCTTCAACTCGACAGTTTCGTCTCATTTTTCGAAGCATGTAACATGACAATTTTTCCTATCGTACCAACCCACCAAACTAATGGCAGTCACACCCTTCTCGATCTAATAATAACAAACTATTCAGCGAAAGTCCTGCAACATGGACATACATCAGCCCCGGGGCTATCTGGACATGACATAATCTATCTGTCCTACCAATTACAAACTCCGAAACCAAGGTCGAAAGTATTATCATTCAGGGACCTCAGACGAATTGACGCAGATAAATTAGAAGAAGATGTTCTTTCCGTGCCGTGGATGGAGATAAATCGCGCCAATAATGTAGAGGAAATTGTCTCAACCTTTAATAACCTAGTACGCAACTCTACGATCGGCACTCCCCAGTGCGTACGGGAAAAGGTTCCAGAGCTCCTAAACCGTGGATAGATGACGAAATTCGCCACTTAATGCTTAAACGAGACGCTGCTCATAGACCATACAAGCACTACCCAACGGAAGTGAACCACCAGACGTATAAAACACTGCGTAATAAAACGACCTCTAAAATTCGAAGCGCTAGACTACGTTACGCCCATAACATGATTAGACCTGACGTACGCCCTGCGACGATGTGGAAATCTATAAAATATTTTGGCATCAATAACCAGAAATCTAACGAAGAACTAAATATTAACGTAGATGAATTAAAAGACCATTTCATCTCGCCAACGGGAATTAATCCGGTCGTAAAGGAGAAAACTATTAATACATATGATAATACGCCATCTCCACAAAGATATCAATTTTACTTCAGTCACGTCACACCGCAAGAAGTGATTGAGTCAATAAAACGCATCAAGGCCAGGGCTGGGGGCGTAGATAATACAGGCCATGAAATTCTCATGAAAATTCTCCACCACATCATTTATCCATTGGTGAATATTTTTAATTAATCACTGCAACAGGGGACTTATCCGGAAATATGGAAAATGGCCATAGTTCGCCCGCTTCCGAAAATAAGACTGGCGAAGGACGTCGGTGACTCTCGGCCGATTAGCATCTTATGCATATTGTCAAAAGCTTTAGAATTCATAGTTCACAAGCAAATTACCAACTATCTTACTCAACACAATCTCCTCGATATCCACCAGTCCGGCTTTAGACCGAGACACATCACTTGCAGTGCATTAACACATGTGAGTGATGGCATAAGGCAAGCTATGGACTACAAACAACTGACAGTTTCAAGCGTTATTGGACTTTAGTAAAGCTTTCGACACTGTTGACAGAGACATACTTATATCCAAATTAAATAGTTTAAATTTCCCCACGAGAGCACTCCAGTGGATCAGATCCTATCTCACCGGTCGCCGGCAGTGTGTACTTAATAACAATAATGAATATTCAGATTGGCGTACGGTTGACGTAGGAATACAAGGATCTGTACTGGGCTTCCCATTTTTCTCTTTGTATATAAATGGCACAGATTCCGGATTAAAACACTCTAAATACCACTTATATGCTGATGATCTACAGATATATATATACACAGCAAACCCGAAAACCTACACTCAGAACCACGTCACCTGAATTAAGACTTGATGACCATAGATATATGGGCCAGGAATCACGGATTAAAATTAAACCCATCAAAATCCCAGGAAATAATTATTGGTTACCCTAAATTACTTTGCAAACTCAATCGAACAGCGTTACCACAGTTGTCCATAAGTGGTACTCCCATACAGTATAGCCAAAATGTAAGAAATCTTGGTTTAATATTTGACGAACATCTGTCATGGTCTGCCCAAACCATATCTTTGTGTAGAAAAATATACGGAACGCTACACTGTCTCAGTAAATTCAAATTCACTTTCCCTTGTAATACATCTTGTACATAGTTTACTATGCTTCCTTTGGTACATCTTTGTCCCATAACATGTTTCTTACTAAAGAAGATTCCTGTTGAATCACTCTCATTACCTCATTTTGATTATTGCGATATAGTTTATAACAACCTAAGTAGTATAATTGGATGGTTCTGCGGCCGCCACCTCCTCCGGCTCCCAGGGGCCTCCTACGCCACCGCCACCCGAGGGACCCTCCCAGGGGCCTCCTCCACCACCGCCACCCGAGGGGCCCTCCTAGGGGCTTCCTCCGCCACCGCCACCCGGGAGGCCTTCCCAGGGGCCCGCTACGCCACCCGCGGGAAATTTGAATTGGTAAACAAAGGCACGTGCTTTTCCTTGACAGCCACGTGCTTTTTGACAGACAACAACGCATCGCTAACCTCAGTACTGCCATCTTGACGGGCCTAAACCTCAGTGGTACCAACTTAACCTAACTAGCGCGAGATTTGAATCGGTAAACAAACATCTTAAACTTGTTCGATATAAAGCTATGCCTTGACATAAGAGGCGGAGGAGGAGGAGGAGGAGGAGGAGGAGGAGGAGTATGATAAGGCCTTAACAGTCTATGTATAGTCGCCATTGTTTAAAGATGACAGCTGTCAAAAGAATTTTTTCAAATTATCCGCCACCACATTTCAGCTAAAGAGGGTAGCAGGGTGCTCTGTTGATTAAGCACATAGAATTTCAAATTGCCCTCCACCGCATGCATAACAGCAGACGTTATCTTGCGCAGTAGCCTCTAAGGTAGCTTTCTTCATAGGAGTAGCCGCCATCTTGTGCGAGCACCCCTAGGCTGTCTCATAAGGAGCTATGTATAGTCACCATTTTGCGTCCGCCATCTTGCGCAAGCATCCTTAGGGAGTCTCTAGCCATCTTGTGCAAGGACCCTTAAGCCGCCTCATAAGAGCAACCGCTATCTTGAGCAAGCATCCCAAGGGCGTCTCATAAGAACCTATGTATAGCGGCCATCTTGCATAAGCACCTTTAAGGAGTCATGTATAGCCACTATCTTGTGCAATTACCGTCGAGAGATGGCTGCTGTAGAATTCTTCTTCTTAAATTATCCGCCACCATATTTCAAAGGTATGTACCTAAAGAGTGTAGCACAGAGGTTTGCGATGTAAGATGGCGGATGACAGCTGACAAAAAGCGCGTGAGTTTGTTTACTAAACAAGAGCACGTGGAATATTTCAATTTGCCGCCACCACATTTCAAAGGTATCTAGCTAAAGATGGCAGCACGGTGCTCTCTTGATTAAAGATGGCGGATGACAGCTAACAGAACTTTTCAAATTGCCCGCTACTACATGTCATAAAGAGGGCAGCACGGTGCTCTGTGGATTAAAGATGGCGGATGACAGCTGACGAAAGAGGGCAGCACAGTGCTCTATTGATTAAAGATGGCTGATGACAGCTGTCAAAAAAGCACGTGGCTTTGTTTCCAAACAAGAGCATGTGGAATTTGCCGCCACCACATTTCAAAGGTATCCAGCTAAAGAGTGCAGCACTGAGGTTTGTGATGCAAGATGGCGGATGACAGCTGCCAGAAAAAATCACGTGAGTTTGTTTCCAAACAAGAGTACGTGGAATTTGCCACGGCCACAAAGAGGGCAGCACGGTGCTCTCTTGATTAAAGATGGCTGCTGACACGTGGAATTGCCTGCCACCACATTTCAAAGGTATCTAGTTAAAGAGGGCAGCACGGTGCTCTCTGGATTAAAGATGGCTGCTGTCAAAAAGCATTTTTCAAATTTTCCGCCACTACATTTCAAAGATAAGTAGCTAAAGAGGGCAGCACTGTGCTCAATGGATTAAAGACGGCGGATGACAGCTGTCAAAAAAGCACGTGGATTTGTTTACCGATTCAAATCTCGCGCTAGTGAGGTTAAGTTGGTAGCACTAAGGTTTAGGCCCGTTAAGACAGCAGCACTGCGGATGACAGGTGACAAATTTGCAGCTACTGCGATATAGAGTGCAGCACGGTGCTCTGTGGTTTAAAGATGGCGGATGACAGCTGTCAAAAAGCACGTGGATTTGTTTACCGATTCTAATCTCGCGCTAGTTAGGTTAAGCTGGTACCACTGAGGTTTAGGCCCGTCAAGACGGCAGCACTGAGGTTAGCGATGCGTTGTTGTCTGTCAAAAAGCACGTGGCTGTCAAGAAAAAGCACGTGGCTTTGTTTACCAATTCAAATTTCCCGCGGGTGGCGTAGCGGGCCCCTGGGAAAGCCTCCCGGGTGGCGGTGGCGGAGGAGGCCCCTGGGAGGGCCCCTCGGGTGGCAGTGGTGGAGGAGGCCCCTGGCAGGGCCCCTCGGGTGGCGGTGGCGGAGGAGGTGGCGGCCGCAGAACCATCCAATTATACTACTAACCTAGGAGTAGACTGGGGAAGGAAATTAAAGCGTGCCCAGAATGCCTGTGTAAGATTTATATGTGGACTTCCTTACGCTGACCATGTCACATCGTCTGGGTGACTTCGCCTGCAAGAACGACGCACACTTCATATTCTTTGCTTTTTGCATAATATTCTTAAAACTTCTCAACCAACCTATCTCCGCGATCGCATGACGCTCCTCTCCATAGACCATAACAAAAATACCCGATCCTGCACCATCATGTGTTTATCCCTTCCTGTGCACAGAACAGCAATCTACACGAAATCATTCACCGTTACCGCAGCGCGACAATGGAATCTCTTACCAGTGGACGTCAGAATCATGTCCAGCAGCTCAGCTTTTAAACATGCCTGTGTCGAAATACCAGGTAAACATGCATGAATCATTAAATTATGACCTGAAAACACCTCCTTCTACCGCCTCTCCATCATTATTTCCCTCTTCCTTTCACAGATATTCTTCTTTTTTAATCACTTTCTTCATCTTACTTATCCTTCTCTTCCCCTCTCAATTGAAGGCGATATTTCGGTGTACTGCAGAAACGTATGTAATTTCTAAACTTACTCTTAAGTAGTAGTTATAGTACTCATTATTCAAATATGTTTAATGTACTCTAGGTTCGATTAGTATTATATATATGATATGATTTTTGTAAGTGTGATTAATGTTGTTAATAATATTACTGTAATTATTGTTAATACTAGCAAATGTACCCGTGCTTCGCTACGGTAAACTATATTGTATTCGGGTATCGAAGTAAACTACTGTACACGCAGCGAATAATATTTCTTTTAAATTCCATGTCTCTTAGCGTTATTCGAGAAGCAGCATAGGGAGGTCCAGATACGTTGTTTCCAACATAAAGTGGGAGTTGTGGAGTTGTGATGATTACGGCATGTCCACTTGCCTACTGCCATTCACAATGGAGATGGGAACTTTCACTGTAATGGCAGGCGCCATTGCCTACTGCGCGGCCACAATCGATTTGGGGAGTTTTCGATTCAGTGGCAGGCCCCATTTCCTACTTCCAGAGAGATAACAGTTGAGGAATTTTTATTATAATGGGAGGCACCTTCTCTAATGCCAATCAAAATTGAGTTGTACTGTTATCATTATAATCATATGCTCCTTTTTCTAATGCCAGTCAGCTTACTGCCATTCACACCGAGTTGGTGAGTTTCCATTATAGTTTCCTGTATAGTTTCCTATTTCCGGTTATCGTGTTTTGATTATATTGCCAGGCCCCCTTGTGTATTGGCAGTCACAACGAAGTTGGACAGTTTTCATTGTAATATTATTCCAGTTTGTCTACTGCCATAATCATTGGAGTTGAGGAGTTAAAATTATATTGGCAGGCCCCCTTACCTACTGCCAGTCACAACCGACGTGGGGTATTTTCATTACAGTGGCAGATCCTCTTGCCTATTGCCAGTCACAGTCGAGGAGGAAGGTTCCCATTATTACGACAGGTCATCTTACCTACCGCCACAGACAGTAGATTTGAGCAGCTTTGGTTATGATGACAGCCAACGGCCGTAGCCGTGTTGAAGCACCGGATCCCGTGAGATCTCCGAAGTTAAGCAACATTGGACGCGGTCAAGATTTGGATGGGTTGCCACGCGTTGTTGGTGGGGGTAAGGGAATGGAGGAGCGGAAAGGAACTGACCACCCTACCGTACGTAAACTCCGGCTCAGGCACACCTCTGCCTTCGGGGAGAATACACCCTTTAGTTATGATGACAGGCATACTTTCCCTTATTGCCTGTTACAATGGACTTGCGCAGGTATCATTATAATGGCCGATCCACTTGCCTATCGGTAGCCACAGCCCTCTTTCCTATATTCAGTCATAGTGTAATTGGCGAGGTTTGGTTATAATGGTAGTCCCGCTTGCCTACTGCGAGTCACAATCGAGTTGAGGAGTTTTAATTATAGTGGCAGTTCCCCTTGCCTACTACCAGTCACATTCAAAATGGGGAGTTTACATCATCAATGCTGGTAGAGTTTACCAGTGGTAGTCACAGTCGCGTTTGAAGTTGCTATTATAACGGCGGATCACCTTTCCTATATCCAGTCATAGTCGAATTGGGAAGTTTTTTTATAATAGCAGGCCCCTTACCTATTGCAATTCACAATCGAGTTGAGGAGTTTTAATTATAATAGAAGTCCCCCTTGCCTACCACCAGTGTCAATCAAATTCGGGAGTTTTCATTTTAAGGGCAGACCCCCTTGCCTAGGGCCAATCGCAGTCTATTTGGAGAATTCCCATTTTAACGTTAGGTCTTCTTCCCTATTCCCAATCAGTGTCGATTTGGCCAGTTTTCATTATGTTGGCATGCCCCCATTTCTGCATCCAGATAATCAATAGTGTGCTTGGAAAAATTAAGTAACGCTGATGATCTCCCCATAATTCGGTATATATTCGTTTATGGGATCAATTTCATTTAATATGTCACCAGTACACGTACTGAAGCGAGGGAAGAACAGAGTCATTGAAGAACCTCTTGATAAACAATATTTCGTGTATTATTTTCTGGTGCACATATAAACAGGGACTTGCTGCTGCTGACTCGGGAACATGCGACGTACAGTTGCCCGTGGGAAAAGCAGGGTGATCTGAGGTCAAGTCCAGCAATACTCAACGTCTGGCCTTGGAATTTATTAATAGTCATCGCAAAGCAGAGGCTGACTGAAAACTGCAGACGCTTGAACTCAAACGGGTAGTTGTTTGGGATTAGTGGTATCCGCGGGATAAGAACTGACTCTCCTTCACCGCATCCAGTCATGATAGTTGCCTCTATCACATGTTTGTGGAGGGCGTTTACCTGAAGTCTTGTCCCATTGCACAAATTAGGTGGGCTGAGATTGCGCATGAGTATGATTGGTGCGCCGATCTTTAAGGTAATTTTGTGCGATGGAAGCTCCGGAGCCGTTATAGAATTCAGGAACTCAGGAAGATAGTGAACTCCGTCGTCAGAGTTGATTACTTGATTGACAGACGTATAAACTGTCTTCTCGCCGTGGAAAATTGTGAGGATAGTCGAATTAATGTACGCCGCTTCTTCATTAGTTGGAGTTAAGATCGCTCTGCAGCAGAGCCATGTGATGGGTTTGCTTCTAATATTTTCTACGTCCGGGTACACCGATGAAATGAGAGCTTCAAGGTTAAAAAGCGACAAACAAAATTCATCAGAAAGAGTAATTATCCCGTTACTGTCTACCAGTGAGCCGTTCCCAAACGACAACAATATTTCAGTGAATGTATGTATGTTTTCATCACCACCTAGATGTACCCTCATATTCTGTGTCAGGGACAGTTTTTTGATATTTGGCTAAAGTGATGATCTTCTTAATGAAGCGTTCATTTCATCTGCTCTGCTCCCTCTTGGAACAACCGGTAACGTTTGACGAAAATCACCAGAAAAGAGGATAGGGACACCTCCAAAGAAGTTATCACTGTTTCGGATGTCCCGCAGCGTTCGGTCAACTGCTTCAATCGCCTTTATGTGAGCCATAGTGCATTCATCCAAAATTATAAGACTGCAGTCTTGCAGAACCTTGGATTTTTTTTTTTTTTTTTTTTTTTTTTGCTACGGGCTTTACGTCGCACCGACGCAGATAGGTCTTATGGCGACGATGGGATAGGAAAGAACTAGGAACTGGAAGGAAGCGGCCGTGGCCTTAATTAAGGTACAGCCCAAGCATTTGCCTGGTGTGAAAATGGGAAACCACGGAAAACCATCTTCAGGGCTGCCGACATTGGGATTCGAACCCACGATCTCCCGGATGCAAGCTCACAGCCGCGCGCCTCTACGCGCACGGCCAACTCGCCCGGTACAGAACCTTGGATATGTTACTTTGTTTTGTGATGTTACATATTGGTGACTCTGTGCAGTCAAGATCTATAGGCACTTTAAACATCGAGTGAGCAGTTTTGCCACCGGGTAAAAGAGTGGCTGCGATCCCGGAAGAGGCTACTGCTACTGCAATCTTACTAACCTGTCTGATCTTAGACAACAGTAAGTTAATCAGGAAAGTTTTTCCAGTTCCGCCCGGAGCGTCTAAGAAAAAACATTCTACTTTCCTTATTTTTTCACAGTTTAATATTTCCCGATATACGACAGTCTGTTCATCTGTACGTTTTGGTTCATTTAATAGAACAAAAGACCTTAACGCTTCTTTATCGTAATTTGTTTCCCTGAGATAGTCAGCATTTAACGTTTGTAAGATCTGAGGGGAAGGAAGGCCGTAAATGTTCAAAGGCTGACCGCCAATCGATAGAACGTATTCTTCGGGGTCTTGAAGACATATGTCTTCCACATGGGCGATAATTTCATGAGCAGTACCGTCGTTACAGCGGGAAAGTTGTCGTAAGAAATCTTCTGCTAGGCTCTCCTTATATTTGTTCCACAGACTCAACGGATCAGAGAGACTGCAAAAGACTAACAATATGCCAAAAAGCCGGCGAAGTTTTGCTGGGCTTTGTGAAACTATCGCCTCCCTCAGTGTCTCTTCCCATTGAGAGTTATCCAGGAGTAATCCATGGGCTTTGCATGCACTCCGATATGTAGGGTGAAGTATGCCATTGACGGTGCGAAGGTCAGTGAAGGATGTTGGTCCCCTGACAGTGAACAGAAGCATGCGTAAATAGAAGCACTCGGAATTATTAGGATGGACTGCATACACTCGGCTAATTACGTGCTGCTTTCTAACGCCCGAAAATGCCCCCACAGGTACTCCTTTCTTTCTTCTTACAAAGGTACCTTGCTGTTTGTTATACGTATAGTAAGAGGGAACGTCTTCATACAACAGTGTCTTAGCAAAATCATCTGTCTGACATAAGTTAAAGAATGCCATTAAGGTGGTGTTACGTGGATTTTCTACTAATTCATGAGCCGTTTCTGCAGTAAACACAATTCTTTGAAAATTTTGTAGATGAACATCTAAATGCATTACTGGAGGATACCTTTCATGGATAGGAAATGTGAGAATTCGCCAAACTGCTTCTGAGCTGGATATGTACCTTCCGCTCTGATACTGGCACACATCATCATTTTTGTCTTGCAAACCTAAGACTGCCTGATCGCTTCCTTTGTTGATGTACTTACAGGTGTATTTGATGGACTTAACACTGCTGCAGTATTCAACATTCATGTGTGTTTTGAATACCCTAGACAAAACAGGACAGTATGGCACTATCCATCTATTATCCACTTCCATATCCTCTCCATTTGGCATAAGACGTGCAGTGAAGCCACCCTTAGAAGGATTCCTGCGCTTGTAGGATGGGTACCCATCGCTCCCTGGGACAGTTTCATTGACGAATGCTCGTGGGTATCGTTTTGAGCGTCGTCCACCTTTCATACATGGTGAGCCTACGTTGAAAGATCCGCATGGTCCATGGACCATGTGACATTTAAATACGTTAAAAAGCTCTGGATCTTTATCAGGATCTGGAAATTCAGCACTAATAACCTTATCAATATCGACGGGTCGTATCTTGTCCTCAAGCCATAATAATATGTGGGCGTGAGGCAAGCCACGCTTTTGCCATTCAACAGAGTACATAAAACAAAGTGTTGGCCCAAATATTTGTTCTCTGGTTAGTAAGTCCATGAGAGATTTTAATTTCATGTGAAATGCACGTGTAATAATGTCGTGTCGATCATTCGCTGACTGACCATTATATACGACATTACCAATTTCTTCCCATTTTGGATTAGTTGTAGCTGTAATAAAAAGATCTGGACATGAGTATTTTCGCACATAACAGAATGCATCTTGAGATCGCTCGTGCATATATTGGGGTCGTCCAGTGAAAGTGGACGGTAAAATGTCTAACCGTCCCAAATCTGCCATGTTACCCTCGTCCTTGCTCAGGGCGTCTTTAAGGTGAATGTAGCTCTGAGCCCTTAATTCCCTTTGGTGTGTTCTGATATAGACTAACCTTTCAGTCTCTATTTTAGCATACATGTCTACCCAGAACTGATTGGACAGTTGACGGTAACAATGTAAGTAGTTTACCTCGCCTTGTCTTATCATTATACGATAAGAATAAAACTGAAGAGAAGATATTTTCTTGAGAGGGGTCTTTAGTTCTCCGGTTCGTGGGTCTACGTGGTGCAATAAGAAGTGGTAGCCATCATCTCCACGAGGGAACATCAGGGGATATTGAAGAGCGTCGTATGATCCGTGGGTTTCAGATATTCGTCTCAGGCCCTGGTGTCTTGTCCGAAGCACGATGTCTCGCTTATCACATTCCTGTCCAACCAATAAGACAGCTATCTCGTTTGTTGTCGGCTGATTATAACAGTCTCTGTGCTCACCAGCAGGAACTCGGTCGGCGTGGATCACAATCTTGTGGGTGTCACCGTCCGGCATTGTCTCTAGAGTTGTCTTCAGTTCCTTGACATATGGGTTCACATCATGTAACATGCCCTGCAAATCATAAACTAAATGTGTTTTTAAATTTGGTATTATTGCTGTTCTTTGATCTACCTGTGCTTTGTGGTCTGCAATGAAATACATTTGAAGATATTTAGAATTTTCATTGTTTGCAGGAAGTAGTGAACTTATTAAGTGGTATACTTGTCCTTAAATTTTGAATGTTGGCATAAAATTTATTTCCACTACTTTAGTAGCTCCGAAGCTTGTCATTTGGAATGCGCTGCTGTAGGCTCGCACAAACTGAAGGAAGTGGCGAGGGTCAGTATGCGTCCCATTTAACAGAGAAATAAGAAGTTCCGGTAGAGAAGTTAGATGATTTAATTTAATTTTTCCGGAAGAGCAGCACATTCCTTCTGGCTCTTGCTTCCATTTAGGAGCCCTACAGAAAGGACACACCTTACTCAAAGACCCCATATGGGCTCTTGGATGGTAGTCGATAATAGGGTTATAAGCATAAGCACTTCGCTGCTTTTCATGCCATGGAATCATATTAGGACACCTAGATTCAATTGACGTTGAATGTAATTCTCTAACATTGGCATGTCTCACTCTGCCTTCATCTAACCGTCTGAGATATTCATCAGTGGTCTCTGATGTACGTCTTTCTGCTGCACGTTGTCTTTTCTCTTCCTGCTGGACATTTTGCATTTCGTTTAACGATGCGTAGGTACTTCGTCGTTGTGTTAACGCCTGAGAATATTCCTCCGCAGTTAGGTTTTCGCGTATGAGGGAATGGTGCTCTCTGTCATGTTCCATTCGAGCCGTCCGCTGATCCTCTGATTCTGTTTCTCTTAAACGCATCTGTCTAAATCTTTGCGATCTGAGTCTTGCCTCGCGGTCTGAAGCAGTCTCAGAAGCCCTAGATGTGGACTGGCGTGCTCTCTGTGAGCTAAGCCTGGCCTCGCGCTTAGAAGCAGTCTCCGAATCACGGTCAGTGCTCTTCCTCAGTCTGTCTGCACTGAGTCTGGCTTCGCGATCTGAAGCTGTCTCAGACGCCCTAGATGTGGACTGGCGTGCTCTCTGTGAGCTAAGCCTGGCCTCGCTTTCAGAAGCACTCTCCGAATCACGGTGAGTGATCTTCCTCAGTCTGTCTGCACTGAGTCTGGCCTTGCGGTCTGAAGCACTCTCAGACGCCCTAGATGTGGACTGGCGTGCTCGCTGTGAGTTAAGCCTGGCCTCGCGCTCAGAAGCAGCCTCCGAATCACGGTGAGTGATCTTCCTCAGTCTGTCTGCATTGAGTCTGGCCTCGCGCTCAGAAGCACTCTCCGAACCACGGTGAGTGATCTTCCTCAGTCTGTCTGCACTGAGTCTGGCCTTGCGGTCTGAAGCACTCTCAGACGCCCTAGATGTGGACTGGCGTGATCGCTGTGAGTTAAGCCTGGCCTCGCGCTCAGAAGCAGCCTCCGAATCACGCTGAGTGATCTTCCTCAGTCTGTCTGCATTGAGTCTGGCCTCGCGCTCAGAAGCACTCTCCGAACCACGGTGAGTGATCTTCCTCAGTCTGTCTGCACTGAGTCTGGCCTTGCGGTCTGAAGCACTCTCAGACGCCCTAGATGTGGACTGGCGTGCTCTCTGTGAGCTAAGCCTGGCCTCGCGCTCAGAAGCACTCTCCGAATCACGGTGAGTGCTCTTCCTCAGTCTGTCTGCATTGAGTCTGGCCTCGCGGTCTGAAGCAGTCTCGGAAGCCCTCAATATCTTCACTTTTTTAGCTTTTGATAAGGACCGTCCAATGTTAATTCGCTTCCTAGCAGGCATGGTCAAAGGAACAGTCACAAAAGTGTCGAAACCCAATCAGTAACTCTGTAATGGGCAGCAAAGTGCATGTGGTGGTGATTATTTTCTGGTGGTGGCGGTGGTGCTGGTGATTATTGTTTTAACAGGAAGTACAACGGGGCAACTATCCTCTATTAACACGAATCAGAAGAAAATTGAAAGAGATCCGATACTTAGAAGAATGAAGTTATCGGCAAAATAAAGGGAAGGGCCACAATGAGCTCGAAAATAACAAAAACAGGAACCCCTCCCAGAGCAGAAACTGGGAAGGCAGGAAGTACTAAAGGGTAATAGTCAACAAAATAGATGGAGTTGTGATTATTGTTTCGAGAGGTAGTACAAATACGCAACAATCTTCTGTTAACACTAATCAGAACGAAATATGAAGAGATGCGAAACTTCGAAGAATGAAGATATCGGCAAAAGAAAGGGAAAGGCCGCAAAATGCTTCCAAATAACAACCACAAACCCCGCCCAGAAGAGAATTTCAGACGCAGCGGTTCCCAATGAAATTAGAGTAGCCGAAAATTTCTAAAGTGGAAATAAATTAACGTACCGTCGCAACGCTTCTGAAACAGGAAACAATATTTCAGATATGACATGTACACGCACATAGATATGTTAACAATCTCGGTTAGAAAGTAACAATGTAATACAGAGAAGAACTAAGCGCCACCAAGGTGAATTCCATTAAGCAGTCAAGTTCCTTTTGCTCGGAGCAATATTGATTTCGGTTACGCTTATCGACATGGATGATATAGACTGTTAAACATACTCGTTAGAGCGCCCCTTGCTGAAACTCACCGAAGTAGCTGTTGCCTGTGACTGTCATGGCAGCAGACACTTCATAGGTTTGGCAATTGTATCGTAACATTACGCTGTATTGTTGGTTCATTGAGATGATGTGAATAGTTTTCGTTGCCAAGATGGTTCATTTATTTAGAGAAAGATACCTCTGGCTTGTAATAGCACACCTTAAGTTTAATTCTCCTATAATTTATGAAATTTCTTTCTTGCTGAAGATTGTTAGGTGGTATGCTTTTTTGTTTAATGCTGTAATTTTTAAGAGTAGGTGTGAAACAGACTAAACATAACCCCATTGGTTGGGACGCAGTCTCCTCGCCCTCGGTCTCGCTTGGTAAACTGTTGCATTCATCCGACTCCAGTGTTATGCTCGTGATAGTAAGGGAATTGGCTGAGTTTTAAGATCAAAACCGCCTGTTGCGGGGTGGAGGTGGGGGGGGGGAGGGGAGAATACATCCGGGTTATCCCCTGCCTGTCATAAGAGGTGACTGAAATCGCCCCAGGGGCCCTTAACTTGGCAGGGTGGACTCGCGACCACGGACCCTTAGGTAAGTGTCGTAATTGCTTGCACTTAGTTATGCCACGCTCCTCACTTTAGCTATCCTTTCCGATCTGCCGTGGTCTATTCTTGTTCTTTGCAGACCCCGACGCCATTAGAACATTGGAGGCCTCATGTCCACGCCCTACGTGTTCTTGTACGATAACTTAATTTCGGAAGAGTCGGACTCCTTCCATTTTTGTCACTGATTACTGTTAATATAGGATGGTTGCCCAGTTGTAGTTCCTCTTGAAACAAAAATCAGCACCATCACCACTCTCTTCTCTCATCCGACTTGTGTTCTTATGTTTGAGAGATCTCGGGAGTTGGCCCAATTTTAAGATCGTATGCTGTTCCTGAGGCCAACCGAATGTGGAGGATTGTATTGAACAATTACGCCTTTCTGCTGGGATTCAATCAATCAATCAATCAATCAATCAATCAATCAATCAATCAATCAATCAATCAATCAATCAATCAATCAATCAATCAATCAACCAATCGATCAATCAATCAATCAATCAACATACATACGGAGTAATTAATGAAGAAAATAATAGTTAAGAAAGCTGACATTAATGAAAATAGATTATAACTGAGGATAGCCGGATGACGACAAATATGTAAATACCAAGTGAATGTACTGGAAAATCAAATGCCCCTCAATAAATTATGCTGGTGCGAGTTATGGAAATAAGAAAGCCGTAACAGAGGAGCAATTTAGGCGCAGGGATTCTTAGGTAAACAGATAAGAAGATGACTAATGGTGTTATTACTTAAGCTATTCGAGGACGGTTACAACCTCCAACGATATTCCGCCAATATCCCACAGAATGGCCGATTAACACCTCGCTTGCCTTCTACCCAAGGAACAACCAGGAATTTAAAGGCATGATGAGGAAAATGGCAATACGTTACTTCCCTGCTGGCATGCAGTCAGAGACGTTGCCATGGTAACCTGTAGGTTCGTTGTCGCTCTGTCGGTCACTCAATGCAGAGCATGGTACCAGCAGAAAATTGTAAATTTCTCCGTCATGTGAAGAGTAAGGTAAATTATGAACATAACGAAAGTTGTTTATAATGAAGAGACGTTTCACGTACGGTAAACGGAGTTTACAGAAAACCAATAGTATAAGAGAAAGTGGAGGAAAACCATGCTGGTTTTCCTATAAAACCCCCGTCTATTCAAAGATTTTAAAATGATATGCATATCGAAACCTTCCCCGGGATGAGTATACTCTAAATATGAAGTTTGGTTGAGATCTATCCAGCCGTTTCGACGTGATGGTGGAACAGACAAACAGACAGACAGACAAACAGACAAACAGACAGACACGAAAGGTAAAAACCACCGATTCGGTCTTGAGCTGACCTAAAACGGATAAATATCTGAAAAATTGGCAAAACAAAAGAAATTACAGACAGCGGACCCCGTACAATTTTATTTATATAGATAGATAACGGGTATGATGTTCATACCACCTCATACTATCAGGCTCTCTCATGGCTGAAGCCTGATAAACGTCGGCAGCTACTCATATTAACGACGGTGTTTAGACTATTAGCTAAAAGCATCCATTGTATATTTCTTCCAAATTCGCATTTGTATCCTTCCAGATCCTTTCTTTCAATTCCAGTGCACCGCACAAATAAAATTAATAGATCATTTGTAACGACCGGCCCCAGACTATGGAACTCCCTGCCAACTCCTCTTTATCAAGATTTAAGGTCACCTGCCGAGACTACCTGCTGAGGTCAGCTGACTGAATGGTTGAATAATGAATGTGTATGAGCTTGAGGATAAGTCAGTTTTAAGAGTTTTTAATATTAATTAGGTTGTAATATTAATTTAGTTAGGCCTAGTCTTCTAATTGTTCCTAGCGTTGTCCCGCTGGTACAGAGTCCGCTGTTCTAATCTTGGCTCGCCATTTGGCACGGTCTTGGCATCGTGTTGTCTTAAGTCCAGAGTCTTCATATCAGCATTCACTGTGTCATGCCAGCGGTGCTTTGGACGTCCGCGTCGCTAATTAATTTCAAAGGTGTGGGTGAAAATGGCTACTGTTTCAGGTGCAGCAGGCAGGACGTGACCGTACATTGGAGACGCTTTTCCCGCACCTTCTCAGTGAAGGGTGCAATGCCCATTTGCTGGCGGACGCTGTCGTTTTTGACATGATGAAGGAGTGTGCTGTCGATCGATCAACGGAGTATGAACATTTCTGTGGAGTGCAATTGGTGCTCTGTAGCATTGTCAGCTGGTCGACATTCAACACCGTATAAAGCAATAGGACGTACTGCCATGCGGTATATTTTCGACTTGAGATGTAGTGGCATCCTTCTGTCGCAGATTACGCCTGTGACTTCCCTCCATCTCATCTATGCTGCCTGTATCCTAGTTCGCACTTCATCACGTATCCCAGCATCAGTCTGTAGGCGAGATCCTAGATACCTTTGTCTACCAGAGCGCGCAACATTGAAGTCACCACGTTTAAATTTTCTCAAATGTTCTAATCGATGGAGCGTGTTCACCATGTGTTTCTACCAGTGAATAATGATTTTCCAGAGCGTTTATCCTTTGATTAAATAAGAAAAGCAATTCGTGCCGTAAGTGTTCTTTTTCATACACAAACGTCGAAATGATCACTGAAGGATATAACATAGACGCTAGTGTTTGGCGGTCTCAACTTGTGTGTGTTGTTAAGTTAATATCAGACGAACAAACTGACGAATTTGTCAAATTCATACGCTGCCTACTGTTTGCTGGCGCTATCTCTTAGTGAAACCGGAAAATACGTATGCATACACCTGATAACTAAAGAATTTCTACAGATTATCAAATTAGAATATTTATAGAGTAAAACCTTCAGTCGGTAGGCAGTCACAGTTTACGTCCACTTACATGCGAAAATCACTGTTTATTCTAATTCGTACAAAACGGTGTGATCGCGTTTATGGGAACACGTCTTTCCGATATATTTTTTAATACAGTTTAAGTCACTGTCTTGAAATGCTTCGTTCACATCACTGATCTGTACCTTGAAATCAGTCTGTACGTGGGACAGAACGAATCTATTTATTACGAAGGACTACTTATGTATTCTTTTCATCATCATCATCATCATCTGTTTACCCTCCAGGTTCGGTTTTTCCCTCGGACTTAGCGAGGGATCCCACCTCTACCGCCTCAAGGGCAGTGTCCTGGAGCTTCAGACTCTTGGTCGGTGGATACAACTGGGGAGTATGACCAGTACCTCGCCCAGGCGGCCTCACCTGCTATGCTGAACAGGGGCCTTGTGGAGAGATGGGAAGATTGGAAGGGATAGACAAGGATGAGGGAAGGAAGCGGCCGTGGCCTTAAGTTAGGTACCATCCCGGCATTCGCCTGGAGGAGAAGTGGGAAACCACGGAAAACCACTTCCAGGATGGCTGAGGTGGGAATCGAACCCACCTCTACCCAGTTGGCCTCCCGAGGCTGAGTGGACCCCGTTCCAGCCCTCGTACCACTTTTCAAATTTCGTGGCAGAGCCGGGAGTCGAACCCGGGCCTCCGGGGGTGGCAGCTAATCACGCTAACCACTACACCACAGAGGCGGACATGTATTCTTTTACTGACATATTATCGTAGCTGCTTACGCACCCCGGCACTACATATCTATCTGGAATAATTATAAAATTATAAAATGTCTTCATATATATGTACATAAATGATATGAGCAAAGAACTAGAATCACAGGTAAGGCTATTTGCGGATGATGTTATACTCTATAGCAGGGCCTCTCAAACACCAAAAATCTCACGCGTGCAAATCGAGGCGCAAGAGCTCCGTGCACTGTGCATCGGTTGCACTCGGCTCGGCTCGGACCAACGCTTCGTCTCTGGGATACTCGGCTAAGCTCGGCTCAACTCAGGTTTGATTTGGAGCGCAACAGAGCAAGTGAGGAAGAGGGAGACAGGAGGAGCGAGCGAGACAGGCATGGGAAAAGAGAGAGACAGCGCTATTGCTCCAAATCGAGGAGTGGGGGTCTACACTCTGGTCAACCAAGCGAAGTCGCCTTTTGCACCGTGCAGTAGGCACATGAACCCTGAGAGGCCCTGATCTATAGAGTAGTAAATGAGTTGCAGGATTGTGAGCGACTACAAAAGGACTTAGACAATGCTGTGAGATGGACAGAAGACAATGGCATGGTGATAAAAGGAGTAAAAATCCAGGTTGTTAATTTCACCAAGAGGAAAAGTCTTCTGATTTTTAATTGCTATGTTGTTGGGGTGATAATACCTCATGGGGATCGCTACAAATACCTATGTATTATTATACGAAATGATCTCCATTGGGGCAATCACATTAACGAAGTTGTGCAGCAAGGTTACATACAGATCTCTTCACATGGTTATGAGGATATTTAGGAGTTGTAGTAAGAATGTACAGTAGAATTAGAACATGGTTCCAGTGTACGAGACCAAGACCAGGATTACTTGAAACGAGAACTGTAAAGGAGCACGAATTGTTTTGGTTGATTGAGACAAAGGAGTAGCGTTACGAAAATATTGCTAAGTTTGGGCCAGGAAGGCTTGGAAGTAAGGAGACGAGATGTTCGGATAATTGTTATGTTCCGAGCTATCAGTGGTAATATGGCGTGGATGATATTAGTATACGAACAAGCTTGAGTGGTTCCTTTAAAAGTAGGAAGGATCACAATATGAAGATTAAGTTGGAATCAAGAAGAGAAATTGGGGTAAATATTCGTTTATAATAAGAGACGTAAGATATTGGAATACTTTATCAAAGGAAAGATCGACAGATTTGAAAACATTTAAGAAAAGGAGAGGTTAATAACTGACAGGACATCTGCCACCTGGACGAAAACATTAAATGCGGATCATTAACAACTGATGTTCACATTACCATGGACACCATACTGGTGAGTGTGGAGAGTGTCTTATATACAGTCATATGGCACCCCTGTCAGTTGAATGGACGAGCAACGGCGTTGCCGTGTTTAGCACAACACGGCCAGGACTAGAGACAGCCGTATTAATACAGAACGAAGTATCATACCCCAGAATACACTTTGGTAAACCGGTGGATTTCCTTACAATCTCAAAGAAAATGGAATTGCACCATATAACCCATGTCAGGTAGATTACTTTTTTAATTAGTGTAATGACCTTCCAGTACACTGTGCTTTGTATTAACATTACTATTTGTGTATTCATTGAAGACTAGTGTACAGTTATGTTGTTACACAATTCACACGAATTGAAAAAGTATTGTTATATCATTAGGAAGTAAATTAAGAACAATTAAAAGAAAGGACAAATGTGAAATTAAAATGTCGCTTTTATGTGGACTAAATAATTGTAGGAGTTTTGTATTACGTCTTTATTTCAACAGTATAGGCCTATTTCATAATAACCGTTAAAAGCAGTAAGGACCGTATTGTCGGAGGTTTTTCGTATGCAAGCTAAGGCCTTGTCCACATTAGCTCTCATAATCACTGCAATTCTGTACTGGTAATACCCCAAATAAAGTATGGTTGCAGTGTATGGGACCCTCACCAGGATGATCCAAAATCTGGAAAAAACACAAAGAAAAGCAGCTCGATTTGTTCTGGGTGATTTCCGACAAATGAGTAGCGTTTCAAAAACGTTGCAAAGTTTGCGTTGGGAAGAATTGGCAGAAAGAAGACGAGCTGCTCGACTAATTGTTATGTTCCTTGCTGTCAGTGGAGATAGAGCGGGTAATGACATAATTAGATGAATACGTTTGAGTGGTGTCTTTAAAAGTAGGAACGAGCACAATATCTAGATGAAGTTGGAATTCAAGAGGAAAAATTGGGCCAAATACTCGTTTATAGGAAGCAGAGTTAGGGATTTGAATAATTTACCAAGGGAGATGCCCAATACATTTCTTATTTATTTGAAATCATTTGAGAAAAGATTAGGAAAACAAGAGATAGGGAATCTGCCACCTGGGCGACTGCCATAAATGCAGATCAGTAGTGACTAATAGATAGTTTACACATTACATGTTCCTTCTATACGTGCCCAGCCCAGCCCAACATTAACTTCGAGGTGTTGTAGCACGTAGTACACATTTTTCACGTAATTCTACACCCCTCGAACGAGCTTCCGGGCGTGACGGACATAACGCATCGTGTAACACGTGCTGTGAAAGTTCTAGTTTTGCGACTAAATGGGATGGTGCACAACTTATTTCCATTGCTGTACTCTTTACTTAGTGTCGGACACAAACGTGCCATGAACAACTCGACATTATCATTTTCTGCAACACTCTTGCATTTCAAACCAAACAGACATTTTGTGAGAGCAGCCAAACAATGGTGTTTATTACTGACCTGTACTGAAATATGACAACATACTGCAGCAATGAAGAAGCAGGGAAAACGAATACAAGGGAATATTGTTTAGTGGTCTCCACACCTTGGATTCCTGGGTTCAATTTCTGACAGAGACGAAGTATATTATTAGTCGAGGTTTAGTTCCTCTGGCTCGGAGAGTAGTTGTGTTTACGCAGTCCACCCGCGTTGGAGGGTCTCCCTTACAGGCTAATAATTTTTAATGGCGTGTGGCCTCCGAAGAGGCCGAGTGCAGGTCTTTCGAGCTAACGCCGCACAGACGATCTGCACGGCAATGAGAATGGGGCCCTACCTGTGATGAATTCTAATGCTGAAGACGACACACACACCCAGCCCCCGAGCCATTCGAATTAACCAACGAAGGTTAAAATCCCCGACCCGGCCGGGAATCGAACCCGGGATCCTCTGGACCAAAGGCCAGCACGCTAACCATGTAGCCATGGAGCCAGACACAGGCTAGTAACATCCACAGTCTTAACTATTTCCGAATATTACTTCATCGTATGTACTGATCTGCGAATGTGTGGACAAGTTAAATACTAAATTTATTTATTTATTTATTTATTTATTTATTTATTTATTTATTTATTTATTTATTTATTTATTTATTTATTTATTTAGTCTACAACAGACAAGGACTCCAATTACTGCAGAATCTACAAAAGAAAATGATAAAAATAAACTAATATAACAAACACACATGCAAACAGGCTGTGTTAAATGCTAGTTATGCAATGTTGAATATTACAACAATACTTTTTTACAACATTGTATAGTAATAAATTGTGCACAAAATTTCTATTCACATTCTAGAAAATAATAATTTCAATGATGATGGCATTAACGAGATACAGTTGTAAATTATAATAGTGTACACAAACATTCCTTCTGCCATATTGTAAGTTACTGTAGAGATGAAATATTACTGCATTCATTTACTGAATATTTATTTAATCAAACACGAAATTTTGGGAATATTCAAGTCAAAATCAGTCTGTAGTCCCTGTAATATAAAATGATTAAATGTTTCACACATTCTCACTAGTGGTGAATTCTTGTGATAAAATGTTACTTCGTATGCATTAGAATATTTGCCGTACCTGTAAATTAGATCTTTTGACATTAAAATATAATTAATCCAAAAACGGCCCTTTTGTCTATTATGCCACTTACAGTTTTGAACAGAAAATTTGCTGTTTTCTAAGGATACATAATTAAATTGTACTAAGAAATCTTTGTATGGTGTTTTACTTTTATACGATGAGTGAATCAAACCGCAAAGATTCGGACGTCCTAGAGAGTAAATATTGTTTCTTCATCATACTAAAACACATTACAGCATTAACAGATTATCCTGAAATGCTTTACCCAATTGCACCTGCCGGAATATTATTCTTGGGTTTGTGAAAGTGGTTATAAGGTTGTGACGAACTATAAATGTTTTCAAATCTGTTTATAATTGAAGGAATATATTGAAGAACTTCTCCCTTTTTATCTCAGGGGGCTCAATCGAGCCATCACAATTTAAAAATATTATTAGGACAAGAAGGTCCGAGAGACAGAGAAATAATGTATTCACAAAATGAAGCTGCTTGTTTCTACACAAATTGCTCGAAGACATAGCATACCAATTTTAGTCATGACGAATTACAATAATGAGAAGCCTCCGTGACCGAGCTGGCAGCGCGCTGGCCTCTCACCGCTAGGTTTCGTGGTTCAAATCCCGGTCACTCCATGTGAGACTTGTGGTGGACAAAGCGGAGGCGGGACGGGTTTTCTCCGGGTACTCCGGTTTTCCCTGTCATATTTTATTCCAGCAGCAGTCTCCAATATCATTTCATTTCATCTCATTAATTAATCATTGGCCCAGAAGAGTGCGAAAGGCCTCGGCAGCCGCCAGAATTCCTATCCTCGCCGCTAGATGGGAACTTCATTCATTCCATTCCTGTCCCGGTCAGATGATTGGAAACAGGCTGTGGATGATGATGAATTACAATATTGAGGAACTGCAGAAAACGTTTTGACATTATTACATTAATAACAAAATAATACGAACAATATTTATTTGAGTAAATGTGGTGCTGAATAATGGCAACACTGTCAGAAAGAATGCTTGCCATAAAGGTCACAGACTTCTTTTATGTATGGCTAGTAACATCAAAATATGAGCTACAGATCGATACGTAGTTCCTCGGGCATCAAACAAGAAGCCATCAACAACGAAATTCCGATCACCGAAGCGAAAATAAAATTTCTCCTTCAAAAACGAATACCCTCTGTGTGGGGGCGATATAATAACACCCATGGTATTCCCTGTCTATCGTCAAAAGCGACTAAAACGGGCCCCAGGGGCTCTGAAATTAGAAGCGTGGGTTGGCTACCACCAACACCACGAGGCCCTTAGCTGAGCTCTGACATTGCTTCAATTTACATGTGCAGACTCCTCACTTTCATCTGCATTATCCGACCTCCGCTCGTCAACTCTTGTACTTTTGAGACTATACTGGAACATTCGAGGGCTAGGGAAAAATTCATTTTCACGCCCTTTATGACCCGTGTCTTTCTCTGACCAATTTCTTTATTTTTCGAAATGTCGGACCCCTTCCATTTTTATTACTTTCTTTTTTAGCCGGGCTGAGTGGCTCAGATGCTAGAGGCGCTGGCCTTCTGACCCCAACTTAACTGGCTCAGTCAGGTGGTATTTGAAGGTGCTCAAATACGTCATCCTCGTGTCAGTACATTTACTGACACGTAAATGAACTCCTGTGGGACAAAATTCCGGCACCTCCGCGTCTCCGAAAACCATCAAAAGAAGTTGTTAGTGGGACGTAAAGCAAATAACATTATTATCCTTCCATTTTTTTCTCTTTGATTAGTGTTATATAGAGGATACTTCCTCTTAAAACAAGTATCACCACCACCATATTCAAGAAAAGAATGCAGCCTTCATAGATATTCCTTTTTCATTGCCAACGTCTCGAGCTTGGTCGAGAGTGTTTGTTCCGCACCTCATTGTAGGATCTATAACGAATGGTATGATAGAATTAGTCTTGAAGGCTGCAGTGCCCTCGAGTCTGTTAGCTCCTGGCTGATCTACGAGGTAAACCTATTGAAAATATTTGTAACCCTCTTTCCTCAACAGATCGGTCAGCGAATGTCTTACACTATGATGCCTCTGGTTGACTAGCAAGTAACTGATGGGACAGGCCCCGAGTACTGTATATGTCTCACGAATTCAATGGTTAATAATAAATTGAAGTTGCTTTACTGCCATGATCCTAAACTTCTAATATATGAGTTATTTCTTCGAGTTGCAGTGGCGTATACTGAGGGCTCCCAAGGCTATCGGTGGAGCCCAAACCTCAAATGACAGCGATGGAAATCTAAAGCATATTATAATGTAAGCATCTGACGCACTGTTCCATTTTAAAAACTTGAAAGCAGTGAGAAGAAACGTCTCAAGTATTTCTGAGGGCAGGGCATCGGAGACTGAAATTTCAGCCTAGGTTCTGCGTCCATCTCTCCTCGATCCACCTCGCGCGGCTTGCTGCTGTGTGTCCGATAGGTGCGGGGACCGGGGAGACTCCGTCAGATCGCCACTGCTAACAAAAAACCAAGCCTTCCTCATCGTATATACTTCCTCACCTCATACTAATAGTTAACAGATCAGTATTTCACTCCCGTTTACTTCTACATACTTGTAGAAAGACACTGCAGGGCTGCTGTTGAAGGAGTAATATAGTTTTGTTTTAGGTAGATCTACTAAAGTGAAATGCAATCTTTCAGGTTTAGTGTTCTCTTTTGTTGGTTGGAATCGAACCCATGATCATGGTTTATTAGTTTCTCGGGAAGTACAACCACTGATCTTCTGAAGAAGCTAAAATACCAGTGAACGATGGGTACGGCACACTATTAAATAAGGAATAATACGACCGCTGGTAATGCTGTAAAATACAACAATTATATTGAATAAGAAAAAGAAGAAGAAGAATGATGCATGGTATTTGTAAAGGGTCGGCGGTGACCTAGTAAGGAATGAATGAATGGCGAAGACGTCATAAATACCCAGTCCCCATGCCAGGGGAATTAACAGTACGAGGAGTTTGATTCTGAGTATCGAACCGGGACCTTCGGACCAAAGGCAAGCATTTTATGCATTAGCCACGAAGCCGGACTTTAATTTGCTAATATTTGTTAAACCTTAGGCAACAATCTCCACTGATCAGGTGTTCAGTATTGACAGTAGCAGAGGCCAGGGCAGTGGCTTGTGAAGCAGCCTTGACAACACAGCAGTCTTCTTCGTTGGCTGTTGGCTGCAGCTCAAAATGCATACAGCTTGACATTCACTAAACCAACTATCGGAAAGGGGCAACCTACGTCTAGTGGAAGCCCACGTCTTGATGCCAGTATACGCCACTGCCGAGCAGGAAGCTCAGCTATAGTGGAGATGGAGCTAGTAATGGAGTGGAGTTGACAATTGGTTGGCACGTGGGCTCATAAATCAGTCTATTACAGAGCTCAAAATGCTGGCCACTCCACTCCACCACCCACCACTTCCCGTCATGTATCCTCATTATAATCAGTACATAACTAAGGACAGCTAACCAGGAGGTTCACAAGCCACCTTGTTCCTACGAGCTGCCCTACTCGTCCTTGATGGGTTAGTCTTTTACAATTGCAACAGCAATATCTTTTAGCGGAGATGAGTGCCAGTAGGTAAAGAGAGAGTAGTGTTTCTAACATGTTACAATATTTGGGCTGGGAAAATGTGGGAGAAAGGAGACGAGCTGCTCGACAAAGTGGTATGTTCTGAGCTGTCAGTAGAGGTATGGCGTGGCAAGACATTAATAGACGAATAAGTTTGAGTGGTAAAAGTAGGAAAGGTAGTCGCTTAAGTGCGGCCAGTATCCAGTAATCGGGAGATAGTGGGTTCGAGCCCCACTGTCGGCAGACCTGAAGATGGTTTTCCGTGGTTTCCCATTTTCACACCAGGCACACCTTATAAGGCCACAGCTGCTTCCTTTCAATTCCTAGGCCTTTTCTATCCCATCGTCGCCGTAAGACATATCTGTATCGGTGCGACGTAAAGCAAATAGCAAAAAAAATAAAAGGAAGATCACAATATGAAGATAAAGTTGGAATTCAGGAGAACAAATTGCGGCATATATTCATTTATAGAAACAGGAGTTAGTGACTGTATTATTTACCAAGGGAGATGTTAATAAATTTCCAAATCCTTTGCAATTATTTATGAAGAGGCTAAGTTAACAACAGATAGGAAATCAGCCATCTGAACTGCCCCAAATGGAGGTCAGCTGTATATAATAATAATAATAATAATAATAATAATAATAATAATAATAATAATAATAATAATAATAATAATAAAAGCAGAAACCAAAAACAGTCAGAACGTGCCATTTTCTGTAACTCTGACGTCAGTATGTTGTTTCGGTGTCATTGAGTAGTCGTTGTTCGTCCCCTAGTTGTAGCTTGGTGACACGTGTTGATGATGATTCCTTTTGTGAAGTGAATGTTCGTTAATAATTAATTAAAAAGGTTGAACTTTTATGGACTAACCTCGAAAACGCTATGATATTCAAGCTGAGAGAGGTACATTTCAGGATGTTTCTCGTTTTCCAGAAATTATGGTGCATTAATACTGTCTCACTTTGGAAATGATGGTACATAGGGCAAATTCCACCTGCCCCTAACGCTGTATGCTAATATATTGAAATGACTAGAGGATACTCCTCTTGAAAGGACGCCGCTATACACAGAGAAAATCTACTGGAAAAAGAGTGGAAGACTGCAATTTACTGCGTTAGAACAGTAGTCTAATGCATGGCTCTCTTTATTAAGCAGGTCCTCAACGCAGAAAAGTTAAGCGGAGATCCCTTTGATTGCAATTTTATCTCATTTTCAATCAGCGAATCTAATTAACAATAGGTATGTGCAACGTCTCTTCCATAGAGTACAAGCTATAATTCAAATACTGGAAGATACTTTGTACATCACCAAAAAGGTCAACAGAGTGGAAAGTATTTATACAACGCTACTACAGCGGAAGCCCTTCACCCCGCTTATGCAGTTCAAATTCTCTGCGAAGAACTGGAAACTAATCTGGAAAATTGTGCACAGTAAGTGTAATTCTTTTGCGTGGTGATTTGAAATGTAAAGTTGTATCAAAAAGTGGCAAGGGCTGATAAAATCAAAAGACATGGGCAGATTTCGGATGACACCTTTGTAGTGTGTGATCGTAAATATACACTGGTACATGCATGCACAGAAATGGTGTCCCGATATAAAGAAAACACGTTAACCCCCCCAAATATCTGGCAAAGTTCGTGGGTTATGTTGGTTGTAAGTCGCAATACTACAGCTCACAGCTCCCGCTGTAGTCCACAGAACTTCATTCACTGTTTTGGTACGGACTGTGTTAAGCTCAAGGCTGTTCAATATACCCTCAGAGATGTTAACAGCTGTAGTTCCTTTAATGAATTTCTTCAGTTTTAATGTCCACCTCCATACGATGGAAGCATTACCACATTTAGGAACGCGATGTACACGCAAGCACAGAAATGGCGTACTCCAGTACCGAAATGTAGGGTGAGGGAGTGAACGGGTAGCGCTGAAGGCACAGTGTGTGTACTGCTATACATCCACCATCGTGCCCACTACAGTCACAACAGGGTTGTAGCGGGCTGTCTACCTGCAGCAATGTGTTAAGCGAGGAGCAAGGAGAATGGTGGAAACTAGTGCAAAGGAAGTGCCCAGAAATGTGTATGGATTTTAACTAAGGAGTGATACGTTAAATTGTATTGTAATAATCCGTACACTACTGCTATAATTCTCTATCCCAAGTTGGTGGTTATCCGTGACAGGGAGACAGGACGTTTTTTGTAATTCAGTCATGAAATCAATTCACTCACCAATTCATATAGGCACCAAGTCATTTCTTCAGTCATTCAATTCATTCAGAAGATACGTTGTACAAATTTGTTTGACACATGCTGCTCATATTCCAGGATTGCATGCATCCCGACAACCAGAAACGACTTCAATAATGTCAAAATTCTAATAATAACATTTTAAAGTACTATATTCAAAATTTCCCGCCTTTTTAACAATATATTACTGCTTCCCTTATAAATTCTAAATTTATAAGAATTTCCGTTTCTTTCCTTTTTTAAAGTGTGTATCAAACCTCCACCTACAAGGTAAACCTCAATCACGTACATGTACTGTGATTTAGATATGTTTATCGAGTTTTTATTCTAAGCACCCGAAAATATTAGTCTTTTGTAAATAAATATATTATATAAAATCTAATATAAATCCTATTGACCCGAATGTGGTACATGTTATAGTTCAACACTATGGGAGGAAATCGTGAGTAAAATAATCATTATCCGTGGAGACTTGCGAAGGAAACAGTGATATGTATATTGTTAAAAGAAGGCGGGAAACCTTGAACATCTTATTTTAAAATGTTAGAATTTTGACATTATTGAAGTTGTTTGTGATTGCCAGGAAGCATGCCAATACTGGTATATGTGAAGCATTTGTCGAAAACATGTGTAGCATATTTTACAATCGAATGAATATCGGTGATTTTTGCCCCCTGTTATGCTGGGTCCCCCACATAAGCACTAATACAACTTAGGGAGGGTAAGATTCTTCTATGTTCTAGAATATATATAACTCAGTTAAAGTCTAGAACAAAATAAATAAATAAACTTTAGAAAAAAGCAAACTGCAATTTAGAAATTAGATTGAAATAGTTGTTGTTGGTGTTTGGGTTATCAGTCCATAGAACGCTTTGATGCAGATCTCCACGCCACCCTGTCCTGTGCTCACCTTTTCATTTCTATGTAACTATTACAACCTACAGCTGCTCCAATCTTCTTGTCATATTCATACGTTGGTCTACTCCTATCGTTATTACCGCCCACACTTCTCTCAGAAAACCAACTCCATAAGTTCTGGGTATCTTAAGGCGTGTCCTATCATTCTATCTCTTCTATTGGTCAAATTAACCCAAATCGATCTCTTCTCAACAATTCGATTCAGTATCCCTTCATTTGCTATTTGCTTTACGTCGCACCGACACAGATATGTCTTATGGCGACGATGGGATAGGAAAAGCCTAGGAATGGGAAGGAAGCGGCCATGGCCTTAATTAAGGTACATTTGCCTTGTGTGAAAATGGGAAACCACGGAAAACCATCTTCAGGGCTGCCGACAGTGGGGTTCGAACCCATTATCTCCAGATTACTGGATACTGGCCGCACTTAAGCGACTGCAGCTACCGAGCTCGGTATATCCCTTAATTTGTGGTTCGATGTGTCTTCTATTCTCCTTCTTTCTGAGCTAGTTATCGTCCATGTTTCACTTCCATACAATGCCACACTCCAGACGAAAGTCTTTAAATAGCTAATAAGTTTACTTGTAATTGTTTAATGTTGTAATAGGGAGAAGAATATATGTATTAAAACAATAGTTTGCATTGCAATAAATGATTACTCCCTCCCCAAATTCAGGTGATCCGAAACTGCAGGTGGGAGTAATCTATTCTATTCCATTCTGGTGTTCTGATTCTTTCTTTTTCATGTGTGTGCCAGTGACTTTATATGAGCCAGACATAAAATCATCCGAAAGACTGATGGACTGACAAGTCGTTATGTGATCATATACTTGGAACAAGTTGTATAGTAACTGCAATTAATACAAAAGTATTGCACCATTATTCCAGAAAAGAAAGCTTTTCCGCCTGTAACGAATGGCTACTGAGAAGATAGTGTCCTGCTAGTCAAGTTGTTTTATCAGAATGCCAGCAATAGCAACGCCTTAATGTGTGGAATATCACCGACAAAAACAGTCGTTCTTTTTTTTTATGATTTTTTTTTAGTTTGGTTTACTTCGCACCGTGAGTTTGCCCTTCAGGTTTTGGCCCGCATGGAACTGGATAACATATGACCGGGGAATATTCTGTGCACTGTCTAGGCGAAGGTTACTCTCGACGGTGCAGTGAATACGCAGAACCACGGTTACTAGACTGGACGGTAGGGGTCATCAGTTGGATGCACAGTAGCTAGCCACGCCTCCTGACGTCACGGGGTCCCCAAGTTCGCGCTGTTAGTTTATTGATGGTGTTTACTTTCGCAAAAGTGTAAGAGTTTAATTTTTCCGTCTTGTGCCATGGTGTGTTGTGCTGTGCCAGTTGCTGTGACCACGATAGTCACCAGAAGGACTTAGACATTAAATTTCATCGTTTTCCAAAGAACAGTGACATTAAATTAAAGTGTATTAATGCCTCCAAACGGGCTGACTCGTTTACTGTTAAGAATGCTCGTGTGTGCTCTGTAAACTTCGACGACTCGGACTACATGAGGGACTTGAAGAGTGAGTTATTAAACCTTCCAATTAGACGTGATTTAAAGCCTGACGCAGTACCAGATTTAAATTTGCCACTGAGTAGTAATGATCAGTCCTGTAAAGATCGTGAAATAAGGGCACAAAAGTGAAATCATCGTAAGAAGATACGGCAAATTTTACAGTCGCAGGCAACAATTGTAGCAGAAAATACTAATAATGCAATCTTGAGGATAGGAAATAAGAAAATCGAACCGTAAATAGTTTATTACTAAAAAGATTATTTAGTACTGAGAAAGCTATTGGAATAGTTCGTGTTAAACACACTGTTACTATGTTCTGAATAGTACTGAAATAAATTACAACAATTATATACACATAAATGGAAATTATATTTGAAAAAATTGAAAAATATTAAGCAAGTGGTTAAATAAAAACAAGTAAATAATTAACAAAAACCCACAATTACAATGGGTCGTGCCCACTGCAAGCCCGGCAGTGAGGGCCAGATGACGTCTCCAGCCAAAGCGAACCTGCGCGTGACCCCTACCGTCTAGTCTAGTAACCGTGCGCAGAACTGTCGTGTATGGGATTCGATTCATCCACATGTTGCTCAGCAACACACATCTCACTCAGCTTACGTAAATGTTCTTCTTCAGTTAGGTTTTGATAGAAGTGTAGGTGGTATGTGTATAAAGGAAAGGGTGATAGACATAAAGCTGAAAATTACCTGATAGGGCGGATCATGAGAGAATACTGGAAAAATATGAATGCAATTGGACTAAACAAGAAAATGATTGAATGGGTTGCTATATTCCCAGAAAATAGAACTCAGAGAATTAGAGGAAGCGAAGCTTTATCAGACCCTGTAATTATTAAGAGGGAAATTACTCAATGCAGTATTATTGGACCTTTATGTTTATGATTATTGTTTTAAGAGGAAGTACAACTAGGCAACCATCCTCTATATAACACTAATCAGAGAGAAAGAAATGGAAGGGGTCCGACTCTTCGAAAAATTAAGGTATCGGCCAAAGGGAGACAAGGGCCACGAAGGGCGTGAAAATGAAAGACTCCCTAGCCCTCGCAAACCTAATAGCGTCGGGGTCGGAAAAGAAGAAGAGTTGACCAAGGGAGATCGGATAGGATAGATGAAAGTGAGGAGCCTGGCACAAGTAAGTGGAAGCAACGCCAGGACTCATCTGAGGGTTCCGTGGTCGCCAACCCACGCTCCGAAGTTCAGAGCCCCTGGGGGTGTGGAATTAGAGATAAGGCTTTCGCGGATGACATTATACTTTATAAAGTAACTAGATGTTACCCACGGCTTCGCTCGCGAGCATTTGATAAATTGATAAAAATTAGTTGTTCCTCGGTACTTCACTAAGACATTATCTGAAAATCCCTAATGTATAAAAATTCACCGAAAAATTGCATTTCATTTACCCCAGAACCTCTTTGTAAACCACGTTTGTAGCATTGCTTTATGGGGGCTAAGATGACCAGACTACTGGCAGAGCTAAATCTGCAACTTGCGAAATGGAACTCAACATGTGAGAAACAGTCCTCTTTTAAGTCGATAAAGGGGGTTTCTTTATTTATAAAGGGGATTCCAAATACCAATTTTCACGTCGGTAACATTTTAAGTTTATGAGATATATTGCAGATATACTCATTTAAAAAACTGCTCCACTCCTTGGCTGAGTGATCAACGTTGAGGCCTTCGGTTCACAGGGGTCCGGTCCGATTCTGGGCTGTATTTGGGATTTTAATCGCGTGTGATTAATTCATCTGGCTCGGGGACAGGTTGTTTGTGTTTGTCCCAACACTCTGCTCTTCATATTCACTCAACACACCGCATTACCAAGCACAACGGGAACATGCAATAGTAATTGCATCCCTACACGCGGGGCTGGCGTCATGAAGGACAACCAGCCGTAAAACAGGGTCAAATACACATACATACATACATACATACATACATACATACATACATACATACATACATATATATATGTGTGACCAGTCCGTATCCGTGACCCCGCAGGTGTGGGAAAAGCGGTAGAAGAAGAAAACTCTAATTTTAAAAATTCACCTGCTTTTTCATTATTTCACCTCCTTAAGTGGATTTTCAAAGAAAAGTGTGTTCACTTACTTTAAAAGGAGATTCCAAATACCAGTTTTCATGTCTGTAACAGGTTAGATTTTTTGATATATTGTAGATAATCTCGCTGCTGTAGAATGCTGGAGCTGACGTTGCCATGTTTACGGCAGTTTTCTTTATCTGATTCCTAGAGCAGGGGTAGTGTGGTGCCAATATCTCCATAACGGATGGGTTTAGGGACTTAAAACATGGGTTTTCGGGCCTGTAGGGCTTACCGAGATTTTTTCTTTAGGTCAAGGGGCTTAAAATGAACTTTGTCTCGTCCTTGTACAACAAATTCCATAATTTGTCTACATTAGCCTAGCATTGTTAAATCTCCCCCGTGGCCCCCATCGAATTGTTCTGAAAATAAACAAACATCCCATGTCCCTCAGGGATAATAAATTAGTAAAATCATTTTTAGAATCGGTCAAGTAATTCCTGAGATTAGCCATTACATACAAACAAACTTTACCTCTTCATATATTAGCATAGGTAATTTAGTTACAAGATTGTGAGCAACTGCAAAGTGACCTTGATAATGTTGTGAGATGGACAGTAGGCAATGGTATGATGATAAACGGGGTTAAAAGTCAGGTTGTGAGTTTCACAAATAGGAAAAGTCCTCTCAGTTTTAATTACTGCGTTGATGGGATGAAAGTTCCCTTTGGGGATCATTGTAAATACCTAAGTATTAATATAAGGAAAGATCTTCATTGGGGTAATCACATAAATATGATTGTAAATAAAGGGTACAGATCTCTGCACATGGTTATGACAGTATTTAGGGGTTGTAGTAATGATGTAAAGGAGAGGGCTAATTCTCTGGTAACATCCCAAATAGAGTACAGTTCGGTGTATGAGACCCTCACCAGGATGACTTGATTCGTGAACTGGAAAAAATCCAAAGAATCGCAGCTCGATTTGTTCTGGATGATTTCTGACAAAAGAGTAACGTTATAAAAATTTTGCAAAGTTTGGGCTGGAAGACTTGCGAGAAAGGAGAAGAGCTGATCGGCTATGTGGTATGTTTCAAGGTGTCAGGGGAGATGGCGTGGAATGACATTAGTAGACTAATAAGTTTTAGTGGTGTCTTTAAAAGAAGGAAAGATCACAATATGAAGATAAAGTTGGAATTCAAGAGGACAAATTGCGACAAATATTCGTTCATATGAAGGGGAATCAGGGATTGGAATAACTTAGAGGGAGATGTTCAATAAATTTGCAATTTCTTTGCAATCATTTAAGAAAAGGCTCGGAAAACAACAGACAGTGAATCTACCACCTGGCGACTGCCCTAAATACAGATCAGCAATGATTGATTGGCAGACCAAGGTATGAATATGATAATCAGATTAGAATGGACGTTGGATGCAGTAGTTACGTAGAAATGGAGAGGTTAGCACAGAATAGGGTGGCATTGAAAGCTCCACCCAAGCAGTGTAGAATAGATTGATAACCCTAACAACAACACGACTGATACAAACTTCCTTCCCTGCCATTACATACTCTGGTTATTAAAGAATCACACAGATGAGTAGAAAACATTTAACTTTCTTCATACGGCTCCCCATTTCAATGTGGAATAACAAATGTATTCCCTGGAGCCTTAAATAAATCAGCAAGAAATCAATTACCGTCGACAAATTCGTTTACGGAAAGCGTATTGGGGATAATGTACGACTTAGTGCTCTCCTGTAAGTAATGCCAGCTCATTCCTGCACCCTACGAGGGAACTAGAACCTGAGAAGACATTTATTTGAGAAACCAGACAGTAAATTAGCTATTCTGCCATTACTCTCTCCAACATTTTACCAGTCTAAATGAAAAATTACATGTTTTAGTGCGAAGAACAATTGTGACAGAATTCATAGGAATACCTAGATTAACTTAGTCGGGTATTTTAAAGCAGCGGTCGCAAAATCTGGTCTCTTGAGAAACGCTCCCCAACGTAGATAAGGGGAAGTAAGACGTACGCTTGCGTGCAGTAAATCTAGTCCATGCCCGCAGATCGCATTGGCTGTATTTATTTCATTTCTCTAAGATTGTACATTTACCTACCGGGTGAGTTAGGGGCGTGCAGCTGTGAGCTTGCGTCCGGGAGATAGTGGGTTCTAATCCCACTGTCGGCAGCCCTGACGATGGTTTTCTGCGGTTTCCCATTTTCACACCAGGCAAATGCTGGGACTGTAAGCTAATTGAGGCCACGGTCGCTTCCTTCCCATTCCTAGGCCTTTACAATCCCATCGTCGCCATAAAACCTGTCTGCTTCCGTGCGACGTAAAGCAAATTAAAAAATATAATAACAATAATAATAATAATAATAATAATAATAATAATAATAATAATAATAATAATGAAAAAGTGAAATGGCGTATGGCTTTTAGTGCCGGGAATGTCCAAGGACAAGTTCGGCTCGCCAGATACAGGTATTTTGAGTTGACTCTTGTAGGCGACCTGCACGTCGTGATGAGGATGAAATTATGATGAAGACGACACATACACCCAGCCCCCGTGCCAGCGAAATTAATCAATTATGGTTAAAATTTCCGACCCTGCCGGGAATCGGACTCCGGACCCCTGTGACCAAAGGCCAGCACGCTAACCATTTAGCCATGGAGCCGGACATAATAATAATAATAATAATAATAATAATAATAATAATAATAATAATAATAATAATAATAATAATAATATATTTACTTAAAACCTGACTCTCAGAGCCCTTGATGCAGACTGGCTCGAAATAAATGCGGATGGCGCAAGATCCTCGAAGGGCAATGGCAATGCAAGCGACCGCTGCTGAGCCCGAAGGTTACGAGGTGACGTGTGGTCAGAACGACGAATCCTCTCGGCCATTATTCTTGGCTTCCTTGACCTGGGCCGTTATCTCACCATCAGATAGCTCCTCAATAATTGTTATCACGTAGAATGAGTGAACCTCGAACCAGCGCCCAGATCCAGGTAAAAACCCTGTTATGGCCGGGAATCGAACCAGGTTTTCCGAGTAAGAGGCAAGCAAGTAAATTGAGCCAGTGTAACGTGGTATTCCGAAACGGTTATCCATCCGTTTACTAACCACGCCAATGTTGCTTAACTGCGGTGATCGGATGAGAACCGGTGTATTCAACATGGTATGGCCGTTGGCAAGCAAGCAATGAATGATGTCAAATTCTATGCACAGTGATGAGTCAATCAGAAATTGCTCTAACTGGAGGAAATAATCAGTGCTAGGCCGGATTTATTTATTTATTTATTTATTTATTTATTTATTTATTTATTTATTTATTTATTTATTTATTTATTTATTTATTTATTTATTTATTTATTTATTTATTTATTTGCCGCCCAGGGCTGTTTTCCCTCGGACCAGCAAGGGATCCAACCTCTACCACCTCAAGGGCAGTGTCCTGGATTGTGAGACTTTGGGACGGGTGGATATAAGTGGGAAGGAGAACCAGTACCTCACCCAGGCGACCTCACCTGCTATGCTGAACAGGGGCTTTGTGGGGGGGAGATGTTAAAATGGGAAGATATAGGCAAGGAAGAGAGAAGGAAGTGACCGTGGCCTTAATGTTGGTACCATCCCGGTATTTGCCTCGAGAAGTAGGAAACCACGGAAAACCACTTTGGAGATGGCTGAGGAGGTAATCAAACCCCCCTACTCAGTTGACCTCCCGAGGCTGAGTGGACCCCGTTCCAGCCCTGGTACCCCTTTTCAAATTTCGTGGCAGAGCCTGGAATCGAACCCGGGCCACCGGGAGGGGCAGCTAATCACACTAACCACTACGCCAAAGAGGTGGAAAATTTATTTATTTATTTATTTATTTATTTATTTATTTATTTATTTATTTATTTATTTATTTATTTATTTATTTATTTATTTATTTATTTATTTATTTGTCGTACGGCGTTTAATACCAGGAGTGTCCGGGGATATGTTCGGCTCACCTGTCTTTTTATCGGCTGGCCATTGGCAATGTGGGATGATGATGATGATGATGATGATGATGATGATGACGGTGATGATGACGATGATGATGATGATGATGATAATGAGAAAGGGCGAAAGTCGGTGTCGGCACGTAGCCTACTCCGGTCGAGTAACACCTACAGGTCTGCTCAAGGCTTAACGTCTCCATCCGACGGACGAATCACCACCAACAGCGTCATATGCCATCACTCCACATGGACACTGTGGATAGGTTTGGAATAGAATCCATGCATCTGGCACGCAATCTAGTGTTTAGAAATAATTATTGTATACTACTACTTCTCCTACTCTGACGAGCCGACATTCTGATGGTTAGAAGCATTATTTTTTCAAATTAATTTAGGTACGATTTCGCGAAAAGGAAACAGTTTTTCACGTCATTTCGCGAAATAGGTTTTGACCCATCGCTGTAATAATTTACTATAATCGTTTATTTACAATCCCATTCTTGCGATTTGTGAATATTTATATGAAATACAATATTGATAATAATCCATTATTGCTTATGTATTAATTATCAGGACTTTAATATAGATCTAATCAAGATTACATAACAAATTACCCTTTCACCCTATATGGTCGTAGTTTTAACCCTATATCGCCATGTAATTAAAGGATTTCCTAGAATATTAAAAACCGAGCTCGATAGCTGCAGTCGCTTAAGTGCGGCCAGTATCCAGTATTCGGGAGATAGTGGGTTCGAACCCCACTGCCGGCAGCCCTGAAGATTTTTTCCGTGGTTTCCGATTTTCACACCTTAATTAAGGCCACGGCCGCTTTCTTCCTAGTCCTAGCCTTTTCCTGTCCCATCGTCGCCGTAAGACCTATCTGTGTCGGTGCGACGTAAAGCCAATAACAAAAAAATATTAAAAGCCGGCTGAGTGGCTCAGAGGGTTGAGGCGCTGGCCTTCCGACCCCAACTTGGCAGGATCGATCGTGGCTCAGTCCGGTGGTATTTGAAGGTGCTGAAATACGTCAGCCTCGTGTCGGTAGATTTACTGGCACGTATAAGAACCCCTGCAGGACAAAATTCTGGCACCCCGACGTCTCCGGAAACCGTAAAGGTAGTTAGTGGGACGTAAAGCCAATAACATTATTATTACAGGATATTAAAACTTCAGGTATTTCTGTCGAACTGAGATATCCTTTTTCTGCCTTCCATTTCTCTTCACACAAATTCGAGCTCCTTATTTTCCATGAATTTCGCTGCAGGTTCGCACTTATCGCAAAATAAGTATATTTCGCTTTAGGCTGGCCTTATCGGTTTAATTCGCCGTACTTCGCGGAAATGAAATCAGTAATTTCTTAACCAGAATCATATGATTCGTTAAGATATTTCAAAATCGCTTCAAAATAATTTTTTGTCGCTGTTATCGTTAATGCGAAAAAGTCATGCCTCTACAGATGGTGATTTTTTTTCCCAATGAGACTCGAACCAGCTAACCACTGTGTCCGAGCATATAGACTTGGTGGCTTAACCGTCATGCCTACCTACAAGGTTACTTTTTCTTGCTAGTGCCTTTACGTCGCACTGACACAGATAGGTCTTATGGCGACGATGGGATAGGAAAGGATTAGGAGTTGGAAGGAAGCGGCCCTGGTCTTAATTAAGGTACAATCCCAGCATTTGCCTGGTGTGAAAATGGGAAACCACGGAAAACCATCTTCAGGGCTGCCGATAGTGGGATTCGAATCCACTATCTCCCGGATGCAAGCTCACAGCCGCGCGCCTCTAACCGCACGACCAACTCGCCCGGTAAGACAGTTATTAGAGGCTTGACGATATATTTAGAGGGTGGGGTATATGATACCCTCCATTGATCTTGTGGGGCAGGTAAGTAACTTGAAATCGTGTTGCTAGAAGCAACAAGAGCGAGGGGAAGATGACAGTGGAGAGAGTGTGGCTGTGAGCCATTCATTATAATCATAAATTTTGTTATCTTTATAGGACAGATTGCTTACTCGTAGGTGTACAACATACCCGTCCTCGGTCAATCAATTCTCTTAGCTTCGTAGAGCAATCATCAGCGGACACAAGTCGTTACTCAGCGCTGTCTGAAGATTGAGTCTGCAATTTGTATCATACAAAATCTTTACTGTAACCAGCAAGCCACAGTCAAGATTGGACGACAAGTACTTCAGAGATAAGTATCAATCTCAGTGGCTTAACATATCGTCTAAACATCAAATCAATACACAGAAAACAAGTTCATGGTATTTAGTAGAAGCAAGCAAGAAGGTGTCTCCATTTCATTAACTAATCTAAACATTGAAGGAGGAAATCAGTTCACATATCATGGATACACAATAACAGACAATCTGGACCGTGAAAAAGAGATCAGACTCCTTATTCAGATTTCCATATCATGTTTCCAAAAGAAGAGGTCATTATTTTTATCTAAACCTCAAACGTTGGTCAGTAGTGCTTTATGAAGTAAAGATCGAGACTGTCAAAGCTTCCTCCTTGATCACATTAAGGGCTTTGAAATGTGGTTACATAGGAGAATGCTCAGAATAGCCTCGACAGATATTGTAACAAGTATTAATGAGAGCATGAGCTGGCAAACATCATCAAAGCCAGGAAAACAGCTTATTAGGCCATGTTCTACGAGGTAGAAAGTACGGGCTTCTACACCTGAAATTGAAAGGGAAGACAGAAGGCAAGTGATGAGCTGGTCATGGCTCCAAAGGATCAAAGACTAGAATTGCGTCAACAACACCGAACATTCTTTAACTAAGGGAAAGAGTACTTTCTCCAGGGTGATAGCCAGCGTCTGGGGGCCTGGATATGACATTTGAAGAAGGAGTCATTAATTTATTTTATTGGCTTTACGTCCAACTAACTACTTTTATGGTTTGCGGAGACGCTGAGGTGCCAGAATTTTGTTTCTCAGGAGTTCTTTTACTTGCCAGTAAATCTACTGACACGAGACTGACGTATTTGAGCACTCAAAAATACCACCGAACTGAGCCTGGATCGAACCTGCCAACTTTGTGTCAGAAGGCTAGCGCCTCAACCGTCTGAGCCACTCAGCCCAGCTTGTTATGCATAGAGTACTAATGGTAGACATGATGGTCACAACAGAGGCCTGCATAACATCTCTGAAGACACAATACCACGTATCTGACAACGCTCTTCCCATCGGCTTACGTGGCTTAAACCGCTGATGATATCCACAAACGACATGCGTTAAAACTATCGGGTGTAAAATGTTATAAGGGAAATTCCGTTATATAACATGAATATAAAGAGGTTGTCAACTAGTTAGAGTATTCCACGTCTTAACACCTGCGAACCAAATTAGTTTGCGAATCCCTTTTGTTAAACAATGATGGAGACAAAATCATTACTTCTATGCAAGTGGAGATGAGCACAAAAGCTAATATTAATAAAATGCAAATAATAACCTTCCCAGTTATATAATTTTGCAAATATAATAAATAATTTGTCATTGTTCCGACTCGTTGGCTGAACGGTCAGCGTACTGGCCTTCGGTTCAGAGGGTCCCGGGTTCGATTCCCGGCCGGGTCGGGGATTTTAATCGTCTCTGATTAATTCTTCTAGCCCGGGGACTGGGTGTTTGTGTTTGTCCCAACACTTTCCTCTTCATATTCACACAACACACTACACTACCAACCACCACAGAAACACGCAATAGTGATTACATCCCTTCATATAGGGTTGGCGTCAGGAAGGGCATCCGGCCGTAAAACAGGGCCAAATCCACATGTGCGACACAGTTCGCACCCGCGACCCCACAGGTGTGGGATAAGCGGTAGAAAAAGAAGAAAGAAGAAAGAATAAATAATTTGTCATTGAATGACAAGTAACCACACACAAACAAATATAATTGCGTATATTTAATATTAGTGAACATTTGGACCTCCCTGCAATCTTCGTCTGACCTCTCACAGTCAAGGTTTACCAACGTTTATTCTAATCTATTTAACTGAAATAGCTATAACTGAAAACAATCCAAAGGAAATGAACTCGATTTGTTCTGGGTTATTTCCGACAAAATAATAGCGTTACGAAAGCGTTGTAAAGTTTGGGCTGGGAAGACTTGGGAGAAGAGAGACGAGCTGCTCCACGAAGTGGTTATGTTCCGAGCTGTCAGTGCAGAAACGGAGATAAAGTTGGAATTGAAGGAAATAAAGTGGGCAAATATTCGTTTATAGGAACAGGAGTTAGAGATTCGAGTTATTTACCAAGGGAGATGTGCAATAAATTTCCAAATTATTTTCAATTATTTAAGAAATGACTCGGTAGACAACAGGTAGGGTATCTGCCACCTGAGCGAATGCCCTAAATGCATATCAGTGGTGATTTATTGAGCTAAACCTGAAACGCCTTCTTATTCCAACTATTGGTTCTTTCCTCAAAAGTGAAAAGCACACAATCTGGCAAATCCAGATGAAAGTGGTTGGAGGCAGGAGTAAAAGCTAGTTTACCATTAATAAACTAATTAATACAGCTAAACTTACATAAATCGAACATATATAACGAGAATTTTCGTTATCTCGAAGTATTTTTCGTTTTCTAACGGAATGTTGTCGATATAACGGAGAATATTTCATGCTCAGGTGTAAAACACAAACTTATGGGGAACATGATGTTTATGAGTACACACTATCCCCACATTCAATTAGTTCCTGCAGTAGAAACCTGAACTTTAGTCATCTGCTTATATGGATTCTCTCAATTTTAAAGTGTAGTGCTTGACTAGCCACTTGCCACAGCATCTCAACGATACTGCACTTAGGAAGCTTGAGTAGCCGCATAACACGACAGCTTAAGTCTTACTTTAGGCTACTTTGTAATCGTCAACAAGGTATTTACAGTACTGCGTGATGTGTAAGGTCTGATGGGCTAGATCACTCAAGCACTGACTATATTTCGCATGTTTCCTCAAGGACGGTCATCAGCTGGAGAGGATGTGCTTAGTGCTGGTAAGACGGTAGACAGGACAGTGTTACAGAGAAAACGCCACAGAAAATTGAGGCTGAATTTGTAAGTATCCTAATATGAGAATGATCCTTATTAAGGCATAATGTTTTAAATACACTAACTTTATGTAATATGTCTTAAATTATTACAATTTTAGATTTAGGAAAAGAGATAAAAGCACTGGTGACAAAAATGAGGATGTTCATAACGTTTCAGTTCATTTTCTTCTTCGTAGAGCCAATATGTAATGGTGTGTGAATATGGAGAGGAGTATTGTGTCAAACATATAGGCCTACACCCAGTCCCCGAGCTGACAGAATTAACTAGATGAGGCTAAAATATCTGGGGCGGCCGGAAATCGAACCCGGGGCCATTAGAAACAAAGGGTACTACGCCGCAAATTCAGCCAAGGAGCCTATTTCTTTATATTATTGAGTTAACAAACCTAAGGAGCCCGAATACTTAACTGAATTCTCAGCGTTGAGGTAATCATTTCAAAGGGCCCAGGTTCGATTTACGGCCGACTGGAGGATTTTAATCGTGTTTGTTTAATTCTTCTGGTCCAGGGACTGGATGTCTGTGTTTGTGCCAACATTTTCCTCTTCACATTCACACAACGCACACAATAGTGTATACATCCCTCCATATAAGGTTGGCTGGACCAAACCCACATGAGATACAGAATTTACACCCGCGGCCGCAAAGGTGTCGGAAGAAGAAGGATAAGAAGAAGGAAAGGTTAACAAATGTAAGGAAAAGGAACGATTATTCCGCTTTGAAAATGTATCAGATTTTCTACTCGGAATATCGATCTGGGATGTATTTCTGACTGATGTACGGGGCATTACTATTAGTTGTTGGGATCCTTAGGCGTGCGGAAAGGCAAACTACAGGTGACGAACACGCCGCCATTTACTCACGCTATGTTGACAGCGTATTACTATACAATCAGAGAACATTACCAACAGTTAAACACCGTACATCTGACTACACTTCCACACGATGCCTTCTGAACTGAGTGCAGTCACGCGACGGAAGCAGGTCTATTACCCCTTCCTCTCAACGGGATATGGTACGACCCCTCTAGCACGCCTACAGAACGCAGCAACTGAAACATAACTTTATTGTGAGGTGAAGACCTCATCACATCCTCTAAACATCTTGCAATCTGTTGGTAAAAATTGGGACTTTTGGTGTAGCATCAAGAAACTTCCCATCTCATCCTGTTTACTGAGTTCGGAAGACGTGAGTACTTCTACAATATTTATTACGACTTTCAGCTAATATCATATTTGTAGCTTTATTGGCAATGACGTTTTCACACTACTGTGGAATTATCGAAAGTGTTACAATTAAATTAATTACAATATTTGAATAAGTGCATTTTAATTTAATTTGAAGTCTAAATATGAATAGCGTAAGTGAAAGTTGTTCCGCTGTATAAATAATACTTTGATTATTTTCTTAATACGTTTACAGTCCAGGGTTCGTTTTCTCCCTCGGAATCAGCAAGGGATCCCACCTCTTGAATATCAGTATCCTGGAGCGTCAGACTGTGAGTCGGGGATAAAACTAAGAAGGAGGACCAGTACCTCGTCCAGGCTGCCTCACCTCCTATGCTGAAGAGGGTCCTTGTACTTCGATTATAATTATCAAAATGCGTCATACTTCGAATTTTGCCTTAATAATGTGGATTTAGCTATTAGCCCCCTATTTATAAACTAGAGATTGCTGGCTACTTTATGAGCATTTCCTGATAGATAAGGAACCATATTTCATACTGATTGTAAATAACTGACGAGAGGAAGCTACAACTAGGGGTCACCGATTTCGTTCAAACATTCGTTACTTCATATGCAAACAAATATATGTATGAGAGTTTATGGAAATGGTCCCTATTTAACGATATAAAGGTTCTTTAAATATAACAGCCCACACACCTGTTGTCAATTTGGATCCGAGTATCTGTAGTGCCGCTAGACTAGAAACTTTACAGCTTAAAACTATGCTGTATCATAGAGATTAACTATTGTTCCATCTTGATGTACACGTGGCTTCAAAAATCCTCGGTTTTTATTTATTATTTATTACGACCGCCCGCCGCTGTGGTGTAGTGGTTAGTATGATCAGCTGCCATCCCCAAATACCCGAGTTCGATTCCTAGCTCTGCCACGAAATTTGAAAAGTGGTACGAGGAGTGGAAAGGGGTTCACTCGGCCTTGTGAGGTCAACTGAGTATAGGGGGTTTCGATTCCCACCTCATCCATCCTCGAAGTGGTATTCCGTGGTTTCCCATTTTTCCTATAGGCAAATGCCGGGATCGTACCTAACTTAAGGCCATGGCCGTTTCCTTTCTTCCTCCTTGTCTATTCCTTCTAATCTTCCCATACTTCACAAGACCCATGTTCAGCATAGCAGGTGAGGCCTGCTAGCCTCTAGGTATTGGTCCTCCTCACCAGCTGTATCCCCCGACCCAAAGTCTCACGCTCCAGGACACTGCCCTTAAGGCGGTAGAGGTGGGATCCCTCGCCGAGTGCGAGAGAAAAACCAACCCTGGAGGGTAAACGGATTAAGAAAGGAAGAAATATGATTACGACCACTTCTGCGGTTACAATAAGAGCGAACAAGGATTGAACATTCTTACGTTTTAAACACAAATAAATTAGTAGGATATTAAAAAAGTTTGTCGTAATACATATTGTACTTTAATTGCGCATGTCCTAACAATAACTCCAAATAGATAAAGAACAGATTTAAAGTCAACGAAAAAGTCAAAAGAGAGGAAGGAATAGAGAAATAAGGCTCTAACACGCCTCGAACCCACGATGTCCGTGTGCAAGTTAGGTACACTGGCCATTAGCCCAGCTGTGATTCATATATACTCAACACAACAAATAATTGGCCGGCATATTTAATTTTATACATGCTCGAAAGGCGAGGATATTCGTAAACTGTGGATAGTGGGTGCCAAAGAGATGATTCTTGGAATACTATCACCTGCACAGCATGTGCATACTGTTCCGAACAAGAGGATTTTGAATAAAATTCATCTTCTGCGACGACTAGTGCTTTGTGGGGTTGTTTGTACCTACACCCACATCCAAATTGCCAACAGCTAAGCAGGCTATTACGTTTAAATGGCCATTCCCTCGTTAAAACGCTGTCTAAGTGCGGTATTAATAGCTCATATCACGCACTGCCGAGCATGTAGAGATGTATAGCCACTCTAAAATAGAACGGGCATATAGTATTGTGTAAGTCCCTCGGAGGTGTACTTTTCTCAGAAACAACTGAACCTATAGATTTAATATTTGCTATGAGTATTTAAAACGATTTCACGTACCTGTAGGTATAACAATTAAAATGTATAAGTGGTAGCTTATTCAGACTGCCGAAACTAATTTTGAAAAATCAAATTTATAAAGTACCTAAAAATGAAGTATGTATCAACAGAATTATACTTAATTAAAACAGAATGACACGTTGCGTTCTTGAAATAACGCACACCGGCTTCCCACCCTAAGCCGCATACCACCTCCACCCCTAAAAAGATCACAGTCAGTCTTAACTTATGGAAGGAAATTTTAAAATATCCTCACCTCCCTATTCATTGTGACATAACAGCTTCTCCAATTAAGCGACTGAAATCCAGACACCATTCTTGGCGTACTGCAATGAATCTACAGAACACCTCCTTTAATATATCGGACGCCTGAAAAGAACAATGGCAACAGCAATCCTCGTCACCACATCATCACATCATTACGAAACCCTGTTTTTTGTCCAGATGGATTTTTGCTTCCCAGACGGCACTGGAGGACGATAAACCGAATTAGGACCGGCCAAGGTAGATGTGAAGCCACTTTCTGCAAATGGGGGTGGAAGACATCACCGAAATGTGACTGTGGAGAAGAGGAGCAGACGGTAGATGAAATTGCATTTGAGTGTCCTTTGCATGCTTATAGAGTCTCTATAGAAGACTTTACACTGTGTCTCCAGCTGAGCTCTTTTCTGGCCCGCAGCTTTTGATATGGATCTTTAGGTATGAACTTGAGAAGGTTGTTGTACATACTGCATATAATATTCTATTCATCATACGCTAAATAAATAAATACTTAAACCCACATATGTGGGGTCGCGAATGTGAACTGTGTCGCACAGGTGAATTTGGCCCCGTTTTACGACCGGATGCCCTTCAAGGCACCAACCCTGTATGGAGGGATATAATCACTATTGCGTGTTTCTGTGGTTGTGAAGATTAAAGTGTTGGGACCAATACAAATACCCAGTCCCCGAGTCAGAAGTATTAATCAGACGGGATTCAAATTCCTGACCCGATCGGTAATCGAATCCGGGACCCTCTGTACCGAAGGCCTGGACGCAGACCATTCATCCAATGAGTCGGACACAAATATTTGTGTTTATTTCTGTTTAACATGAAATTTGGAAATGTATTTATTGAATCCTTCCGGGGTTGGTTCTCTCCCGGACTCTGGAAGGGAACCCCCCTCCAAGGCCTCAAGGGCAGTGTTCTAGAGCGAGAGATATTTGATGGAGGTTACAACTGGGAAGAAGGGGCAGTACCTCGCCTAAGCGGCCTCACCTGCCTTGTGGGGACGGGAAGATTGGAAAGGATAAGCAACGAAGGGGGAACAAAGCGGCCGTGGACTTTGGTTGGATACCATCACGGCACTTGATTGGAGAAGGTACAGGAAGATGGCTGAGGTGGGAATCGAATCTATTCCACTAAAGTGACGCAGTTCTGATCCTCGTGTCACTCTTCAAATTTCGTGAAAGAGCCGGTAATCGAACCTGGGCGTTTGGGGGTGGCAGCTAATCACACTAACTACTACACCACAGAGTCGGAATGAACTTTCTTAATAATACAATATTACTAGCGCTAGGCATTCTCTTCTAGAGTGGAAGGAAGTGAGAACTTCATCAAGATAAGTTCTAAATATTTTTGAGTGTAATTTGATAGAAACTGATGATGTTCTTTTAAGAACGAATCATGTCTTTCTGTTTTAATTACGTTGTTTCTTTTCAGGTATAATTCCGTTAAAATGGCTCCATGGCTAAATTGTTAGCGTGCTGGCCTTTGGTCACAGGGGTCCCGGGTTCGATTCCCGGCAGGATCGGGAATTTTAACCTTAATTGGTTAATTTCGCTGGCACGGGGGATGGGTATATGTGTCGTCTTCATCATCATTTCATCCTCATCACGAAGCGCAGGTTGCCTACAGGCTTCGAATTGAAAGACTTGCATCTGGCGAGCCGAACTTGTCCTCGGACACTCCCGGCACTAAAAGCCATACGCCATTTCATTCAATTTCATTTCATTTTCCGTTAAAATGTGTTTGTTTCCAGGTAGTTTAACATTTTCTTTATTCAAAATTATTTTCGGCAGAGTGAAGAACCTGACAGTTATAAATTAACTCACTTGAAACTGAGAAGAGACGGATTCAGGTATCGCAAAACATGATCGAGTTTGCTACGCGGTTTGGGTTACGTTACTGTGAGCCTGGATTCAGGATACAGTGGGTTCGAAACCCACTGTCAGTAGCTCTAAAGTTGATTTGCAATTACTTTTTTTTCACACTAGGAAAATGTGTCTCTACCTTAAGACAACAGTCACTTCTTTCCTTCTCTGCCTTTCTTATACCATCGTCGCCATAAAACCGATCTGTGTAGGAACGACATAAAGAAATATAGAAATAAATTCAAATTAAGTCTGATAAAATATTACTACTACTGAAGTCTTTTCATTCCCCCCCCCCTGAAGGGGGAGCCAGGCCTCTTAGATGGTGACCCCGTCTCTCTGGCCAGGAGATTTGTTACTGTGAAAGAGATGTGCGGAGAAGGTGAGAGGGTTGGCGGTCGTGGCCTATGCTAGACATTGCCCCGTCATTCGCTTTAGTGCAGTAGAATGGAAAACGACGGAAAACCATCCTCAGGACAGCCGTAGAGCCACGGTACAGCCGCTGCCTCCCCTCCTCTGTTCGGTTGGTCCGAGTGCACAGCTGTCGAACCAGCCGAAGCCTACTTGGCAACCGCCGAGCATAAAATATTAAATGCGAGAAACCAACAAATCGTGATTGCGCCTGTGAAAACCGCTATGTGTTAATGTTGTGGGAGAAATACTGACCCGCAGCACATGTATGATCAGCAATGAGAAAATGAAATTCCTCAGCCTGTTGCCAGTCATTCGACCGGGTCAGGAATGGAATGAATAAAGCCTCATCCAGCGGTGAGGATAGGAATTGTGCCCGCTTTCGGAGCCTGTCGCACTCCTGTGGAACAATGATTAATCACTGACAGATGAAATGATATTGGAGAGTGTTTCAGGAATGAAAGATGACAAGGAAAACCGGAATACCCGGAGAAAAGCCTGTCCCGCCTCCACTTTGTCCAACATAAATTTACACGAAGTAGCCGGGATTTGAACCACGGAACCCAGCGGTGAGAGGCCAGCGTGCAGCCATCTAAGCCACGGCTCATTGGCAGGTGAATTATCATTTGATAATTACCGAGTGAGTTGACTACGCAGTTTAGATTACGTCACTGTGAGCCTGCTTTCAGGCGATAGCGGATCCGAACCTCACTGTCAGTAGATATATACATTCACATCAGGGAAATGGGGCTATACCTTAAGACCACAGTCACTTACTTCCTTCCTTCCTTCGTTCCTTCTCTGCCTTTCGTAACACATAGTCGCCGTAAGACCGATCTGCGTAGTAGCGACATTAAGTAAAATTTGCTTTCTATATTTAATATAGAAAGAAATTCATAGTGAGTCTCATAAAACATTAAACGCCAGAAACATACAACACTATGAGCTCATTATTTTTTTAGTGACCCCATTTTCTAATTGGCTTTACGTACAGGAAAGTGCTAGGAGTGGGAAGGAAGCGGCCTTGGCCTTAATTAAAGTACAGCCCCAGCATTTGCCTAGTGTGAAAATAGGAAACCAGGTCTGTCGACAGTAGGGTTCAAACCCATTATCTCCCGAATGTTTTTAGTGACCGTGCGTGAGACCGCATAAAGAAACATATCGTGGTAGCGCCTGCGAAAACTGCTATGTGATAATGTTGTGAAAGAAATACTGACCCGCAGTGCATATACCATCAGGAGCGAGTTTCTTTGAAATTATTCGCACAATATTGAACTTTGCGGGTGAAAGTTCTACGCTGAAATATTCCACATGGCTGTTTTCGCAGCTACAACGACGATATAGAATATAGAAGTGCCTTACCACAGAGATGAAGGAAGATAACAAATCCTGGGATACACTTCGACGATAATCCAGGCATTCTATCTACTAACTTCACTGCGTATCACACGAGAGCATTATAACCACAGCAATCACTATCACACTCACGAACGTTTAAATTCTACTCTTCACTACTTTGTAAGTTGTCTCAACGATAACATTAGAAGCTCAACAATTACTAGACAACCGTTTGCACGTATTATTCTAACACTTCAATTTTCTGAGAGTAATATTTCCGTACATTCTGATCATTCCATTGCACCTACATCCTCTCAAGAACGGAACCTCTTAACATCTTACATTTTGTCTCCGCGCGATATTGTTTCCTCGTGACTGACGTATCGGAACTCCGCGCGCGCTGTGTAGACCATACGGTCTGCTAGTCACAGCTCTCCCCCACTAGCTAAGCTAATACGACAACCGCTCGCTGCGAGGCGCTACGTGGCACAAGCACGCTCTTCTGTTTCACGGCAAGTTTATCGCTCCCAGGCTTGAAACACAATGAGCATTATTGCACGACATTCACAGCTACTTCAAAACATAATCGAACGTGGCTATGTCGGGTTCATAGCCGCATGTTTTGACGTAAAGCACATACCGCTTGATAGTTATTATGGGTTCGGAATTTTGTTGTTGAGATTTTATTGCTTAAATTCAAACCTAAATAGGAATAAGGCACCTCTAAATGATGACATACACTCAGAAGTTTTGACCATCTTAGGAGAAACCAGCATAGCGAGGTTATTGCATTTAGTGTGTAAGATGTATCAGACAGGAGAAGTGCCATCCGATTTTATGAAGAATGTTGTTATACCTATTCCCATAAAAGCTGGTGCTGACAAGTGTGAAAACTACCGCACGATCAGTTTAGTATCTCAGCCTGAAAATTCTTAACCCGTGTTATTTACAGAAGAAGGAAAGACAAATGGAAACTGAGTTGAGAGAAGATCAATTTGGCTTCAGAAGAAATGTAGAAACATGTGAAACACAATTCTGACTTTGCGTCTGATCTTAGAAGACCGAATTAAGAAGGACCAGGCCACGTACATGGCATTAGTATATCTAGAAAAGACATTCGATAATGGTGATTGGGTCAATTTATTTGAGATTTTGAAGGCGACCGGGATCAGATGTCGAGAAAGAATTATCATCTACAATCTGTATAAAAATCGGTTTCTAGTAATAAGAATCGAGGGTTTTGAAGAAGCAGCAACGCACATAGGAGTGAGGCAAGGCTGGAGTTTGCCCTCTCCTTTTCATTATTTATAGAGAATAGGTAGTAAAGAAAGTCAAAGAGGAATTTGGAAAGGGAACCACATTACAAGAGGAGGAAATCGAACCTTGAGATTTGCCGACCATATTGTTATTTTAACTGAGACTGCAGGAAATGTGGAGAAATTTCTGAAGCGTGTGTACATATTCTTCGAGAAGGAATACAAGGTGAAAATAAATAAGTCGAACGAAGTCAGGTGATACAGGAATTATTAGAGTACGAAATTAAGTCTCTAAAGAAGTAGATGCATATTGTTTCTTGGATAGTAGAATGACTAACGATGGTAGAAGTAAGGAGGGCATCAGATTTAGACTAGCACAAGCAAGGAAGGCCATTCTTAATAAAAGGAATTTGCTCACTTGGACATTGATATAGGAGTTAGAAAAAAGTTTTTGAAGACTTTCGTCAGGAGCGTGAAGTAAAATATGGATGAAAACTTGCTCAGAAAGAATGAAATATTTTTTTTGAAATGTGGTGTTATAAATGATGGGTAGATCGAATCACGACTGAAGAGGTACAGAACAGAATTGTTGAGGGGAGAACGATTTGACGAATTTTGTCGAGAAGAAGTCATAGAATGATAGGACACAACTTAAGACACCCAGGATTTGTTCAGTTGGGAGGGGTAGACCGAACTGTGAATATGACATGGAGATTAGACGTAGGATGTAGAATTTTAATATTCTAGATCCCCACATCTAGATTGTACGTCATACACACTGCATTCTTATGTTATTTTAGTGTATGTAATGGAAGAAATTGAAGGTTTACAAAAGATCGTACACAAAATGAAACAGCTGATTTTCGAAGGAATATTTATGAATTGGGGCACTATAATAACGCTGTAGCTGTGGCCATTCAATACGAATACAAATGCTGATATTTTTATCTTATCTTATCTTATCTTATCTTATCTTATCTTATCTTATCTTATCTTATCTTATCTTATCTTATCTTATCTTATCTTACCTTATCTTATCTTATCTTATCTTATCTTATCTTATTGTCCGGGAAACGTTTAATGTTAGAAAAACAAAATAATTTCGAATACAATTTCAACACCAGTGGACTGATATAACTCACAAAATTCAAACAAAAATTTGAGTTTCCTTGATATACTACTCTGAGAACAAGTTTTTTCTGACAACAGAATATAACAATGGCGATTTGATAAACAGTGTTTGTACATCACAACTTTAAAGCTTACCCAGCCATACCGTTCATTCAAAATAATAAGCACACTAATTCTGCAAGTCGGAAATAAGACAGAAGGAAATGCACAAAGCAATCAATACATTACACGCAAAAAAAACTTGAACATGAACAGCTCAGATTTTTTAAGACAAAATGTAAACAAACTCACAAAGCAACAGAATACTCTGTAACAAATATTCAAGGGATTCTTTTAAATTTTAATAATGTAGGAAATAAATAAACTAAAGATCCTTGAGTACGATAATTTTACCACTTCCCTCAATCACCACAGATCTGCATTTAGGGCAGTCGATCATGTGTCAGATTCCCTATCTGCTGTTTATCTAGTATTTTCTTAAATCATTGCAAAGAATTCCGCAACTTATTGAACATCTCCCTTGGTTATTTATTCCAATCCCTTATTCTTCTTCCTATAAACGAATATTTGTCCAACTTTAATGTGTGGTCTTTCCTACTTTTAAAAAGAGAACTCAAACGTCTTCGTCTACTAATGCCATTCCACGCGATCTCTCCACTTACACCTCGAAACCTACCACGTAGTCGATCAGCACATCTCCTTTCTCCCAAGCCTCCCCATCCCAAACTTTGCAATATTTTCGTAAAGCTACGTTTTTGTTGGAAATAGCTCAGAACAAATATATTTACTTTTCTTTGGAATTTTTCCAGTTCTGGAATCAAGTAATCCTGGTTCGAGAACTGGTAAATATCGAAATCTCTATTAACGTAAACAAAATATTTAATCCAACGTTAATGATAAACAACGGAAATGTGTATAAGTCGACGAAGAACGAAATTTGCAAAGCTGTCAACACAATCCAGGGTGACTGGACACACGGTTACAAAACACCGGCTACGTCGTTACCGTTACCATAGCAACAAGCGCTCCATGCTGAGTGCTTTTCCGGCGAGGCACCTGCCTTACGGCCAACCTTAAAAAATAACACCACAGTTCGGTGATTAAACTTTGAGCATTGCTAATCCTAATTTAAAGGACCCAGAAATAATGTAGGTGAATGGTTCGTTGTTCGCAGTTATTCTCAGCTCCTCAGGGCCGTTCCATCATAAAGAGTGTATAAAATATCAGCGGTGACCACTATTGTGCACTAACGTTTATTGTATACAAGCAACAATACAAGTCTGTACAATGGCAAAGTGCTGGAAGTGTTATTCGTTGTGAGTGAGACGTCGTGAGTGTGAGTAATTCTGTTTTCTCGCTACAAGCGCTCGCCATCTGGGAGTAAACATTCATAACAGAGCCTAGGAATTGCTGTTCTCAACCATTCTCTTGCGTTAACCAAACAACTGTAGCCCATACATAACTTTTGATTAGTTCTAAATTAATCCGATGTGTACCTTTACAATATACGAGAAGCGAGTAGAACTGTTGTAAAATTATAAAGTACTTTGCAAACAGTTAAACATGGTAGAAAATACAACTTGAAAACATGTTAAGTCCATTTTCAACTTTTTGTTGCTAAGTATGTTGGATGCGCAATGAAAGTAGCTGTCAAAATTTGTTTTATCTGATGTTGAAGAGCTGCCGCATGTCTGTTGTATCTGACCTCCATAGAGCAGAGATACTCAAAACTCGCCGAGACAGACTACTCGACTCTATAGATTCGGGCGTGAGCAAATTATAGCACTTCGGCCCAATAGGTACTGAGTACAATTTCAGACAAGTTGTGAATATTTGAGGGAATAATTTTCCTATTATCCAGTGACTAGATGGAATTTGCACCAGAATATAATTTCTGGGTAATCTTCTGGATTCTGGTATATACTCCATCAATTCGTAGGTCGTTCTGGATTTCTCGATTCCGTTCAAACCATTGTGCTCCAGAGATCATGTGGAGTACTCAATTCTGGATATGCTAGACGTTGTCCTGTTGGATTTTGGCAGCGATCTCCCAATTGGGACTGAAATATTCAAGAACTGGGCTTATGGAGGATTTATACAGCGAGAGTATGCTTTTCTAGGTTTAACCTATTGTCGGCTTTCATGAGAGGAATACTTTCAGATAGGCGTTTGTTGGTCTTGGCCAAAATGATGGGTGCAATAGTCTCTAAATGTCAATCCTCTGTCCAGGGTGACACCCAGGTATTTCGTTACATTGGTCTACGAAATTCTTCTTCTTTCAGAAAATCTGTCCTTAGACAGGTATCAACTGATGTCCTCCATTTCTCTCTGTCCTGAGCAACTTCCTTCATTTGCTTGCAACTTCCACCTCTCATCACATCTGTCAACACTCCAAACTTTCCCGTTTCTCTCTCTATTTCCTTTAACTTTTTCCTCCATGATTCTCTGTAGTAGACAATTTCTACGAAATGTGACCAATCCAAGATGTTTTCCTCTTCTTTATCATCATCATGAAGAACCTCTCCTCTCCTATCCTGCTCAGCACCTCATCCTTTCTCACGTTATGGGTCCATTTCACTTTCTCCATTCTTCTCCATAACCACATTTCAGAATTTTCTAAATATTTTTGTTCTGTCTGTCTGATTGTCTACCTTTCAGAACCATAAGGCACCACACTCTACACAAAAAATTTGGCAAACCTCTTCCTAAGTTTGCCAACGGCCGTAGCCGTGTTGAAACACCGGATCGCGTGAGATCTCTGAAGTTAAGCAACATTGGGCGTGGTCAGGAGTTGGATGTTGGTGGGGGTAAGGAAATGGAGGAGCGGAACGGAACTGGCCACCCTACCGCACGTAAACTTCGGCTCAGGAACACCTCTGTGGAGGTTAGGACCTGCCTTCGGGCAGAATAACCCTTACCTACCTTACCTTCCTAAGTTTAATTGGTATGCTTCTAGCTGTCAGCAAGCCTTTCACTCTCCCGAAAGCCCTCTTTCCCATGGATATGCTGCCTCCCACTTCCTCTGTACAACTTCCGCTTTAATTTATCAAGCTTCCAAAATACTGGAATGATTTTACCCGCTCTAATACTATTCTGTCTGTTGATATATTAATGGTGTCGTCTCCTTCTTATTTTCATCACTTTCGTCTTGCCAATGATCAGTTTCATTCCAGCTTCTTCACCCACACTTACAATATTCCTCATCATTACCTGGAGCTCTCTTCTTCCATTTCTGCCAGCAAAGACATGTCATCAGCATATTTGATGGTTTTTATTCTTTCTTCTCCCACTACAAGTCCTTTTGATTTTTCCAAGGCCTTATAGATTAGCTTTTCATGATACATATTAAAAAGTGTCGGTGATATACAACAACTCTGCCTCACACCTCATCCAATACTTATCTCGTCAGTTTGATCGTCTTCTACTTGAACTACTACTTTTTGGCCCATATACAATTGCTTTATCAACCTTCTACCTTTCCAATCTATACCAGTATCGTTCAAAATCTTGATCAGGATACGGCATTCAATTCTGTCAAATGCTTTTTTCCCAGTATACAAAGCAAACATATATTTCTCTATTTACTTCAAAAAATCTTTCTGCCATCATCCGCAGACACGGGGAACTTCGCCGTAAAAGGCCAGTGGCTGGGGGTCTGTTCTGGTGCGCTTGGAGAAGGTAGTTTTGGAGTCTGGGTGGCTGCCAGGAGGCAGAGGATGTAGCAATGTCGTCAGAATACATATAGAGTATAGACGACTATGGAGGGGGGATCCCCCTACTTTGTTGAGAAAACATTACATACTTATTCCAATTTAGCGCCTGAAACTCGGACTTATTAACAAAAGCAATTTGTACAAGCCCTGTTTTCTTCTCAGCTAATTGTTTCCTTTATTTTATTTTATTATTAACATAATTATTAGCGGAAATGAGCACAAAATGTCGTATGTCGCGGCTAACCGATTTGTATAGCGCCACAGCAAGTAGTGGAGACTTTCATTTGCTGTGAGGAAGGGTATCAGGGGTATATATTTTTGCCAAAGTCATGGATAATGAGTTATGATTAATCTACTTGCCATGCGGATTCGTGAATCTGGCAGTCCCTTTATAGTGTCTGTTAGTTTGTTGGTGCGTAGTCACCCTAAATGATTTTTAATTGTGTATTCACGCTGTAGTTCTATTTAATTTTAATACATGTGTAATATTTTTCCTTTGGGGGAAGTTTTACAGAATTGAATCAAAATCACAGAATAACTATTGTTACCACACATAAGTTGGTAAACTGTCAACCTTTACCTCTCTGTCGAAATTCCCTAAGAGAGTTTCAAACACTTACAGTTTTGTAGCTTTCTTTTTTTCGAAAAAATTGATGTATAGACTATGTCCCGCCACCCACCCCTACCCCCACACTTCTAATTCCCAATCGTCGCTCCTTTTTCACGGGGTGGAAAAGGTATACCTCGATATCTCGAATCACCTCGGGAGATAAATTTTATTTCGATTGATCGAAATTTCGACGTATAGAGAGTATCGGTTTTGATCATGTATGGCACATAATTGAATCATATGTATCTACGGGCTTATACCGAATACATTATTTTAACATGGCATCAGTTTAGTTATAACACTTCTTCTTTCTCTCCCAATTTTTCTTTCAACTTTTCCCTCCATGATTCTCTGTCGCAGACAATTTCTACGTAATATGTGACCAAATCAGGATGTTTTCCTCTTCTTTATCATCATCAGGAAAAATCTCTCCTCTTCTACTCTGCTCAGCACCTCCTCCTTTCTCACTTTACGGGTCCATTTCACATTCTCCATAACCACATTTCAGAATTTTCTAAACATTACAGTACACACAACAGAGAAACAAGAAACATACCTCGGTTGACACCTTTGGAAAAAATCCTTTAGTCTCTTCTGTTTGTTACTGTTAACCTATCCTTCCTTCTCGTTGAACTCGTCAATACCACGCAGCCTAGATTCGTAAATAGAGCTTGTCATCAGTGACTTCGTGGCTTGCTTTCCTACGTGTCTGTTAATTAATTTACACCAGAGAAACAGCGAGGCTTCGCCGATTTTACCACCATTAGAAATTTCAGTTCTCGGTTTCTGTCATATCAGCTCCCAACATCACTGTCTTTACTTGTTAACTGTTCTTCACGAACCACAAATGCCGTATTGCACAGTTAATGTTGCACAAAATTCGAGTTACAGGGAATTTTTTGCTTCAAGGAAAGAAATGTTTGCTTCGAGAAATCGAGAAATTCGTGTAACTGAATTTCGAGTAGTACAGAAATAAATACACATGAAGAATAGGGCAAACGACCGGGAAATTTGAGTTACTTCGAGATACTGAAAATTTGAGATATTGAGGTTCGTCTGTATCTTATATAAAATGAACAACATAAGAGAGATAACCCCACCCTGGAGGACTGGAACATGTATAGTACGGGGGTCAGACAGAGTGTTGTTGACCTCTACATGGAACTGGTTAGTCCGTTGCACAACCGTAAATCTCATGTTTGTTATAGTTTTTCCTACCGTGTATTATGATATGTTCAAGCCACCTGGGAGGGTAGTAACATGCGACAATAGCTGGAAAGTGGACGCTACAAAGTCGAAGCAAACCTCGCTCCCATTAGAAATATTAGAACAGAAGGAGGAAAAAGTTGAACCAGCGTTGCCAGTCTCTCAGCGCATAATTACCTTCAAGTAAGGTTGAAACCAAAAAAAAAAATATCTTTCCAAAGATTTCTTGATAAAATTAAATGAAATGGCGTATGGCTTTTAGTGCCGAGAGTGTCTGAGAACAAGTTGAGCTGGCCAGATGAAGATTTGACGCTCGTAGGCGACCTGGGTGGCGTGATGAGGATGAATTGATGATGAAGACGACACACACACCCAATTCCCATGCCAGCGAAATTAACAATTTATGGTTAAAATTTCCGAACCTGCCGAAATTCGAACGCGGGGCCCCTGTGGCCAAAGGCCATCACGATAAACATTTAGCCATGGAGCTGTACACTGTGTTAAGGAGGACAGTAACACAGTCGTGCGATCATTTAATTTCTCACATTCATGTTAACAACCAGTGGTATAGTGAATCAGGTGTAGTAATAATAATATCATTGATAATAATATGTTGCTAACATGGTGCAGCCCTTATTAGGCAGACCCTCCGACGAGGGTGGGCAGCATCTACCATGTGCGGAAAACTGCGTATTATTATGGTGGAGTATGAGTTATAGGGATCTAAGCTACTGCACAAATGCACAGTCCCTGAGACAAGGAAATTAACCGTTTGGGTTTAAAATCTCCGACACGGCAGGGAAACGAACCCGGAGCCCATTGAATCTATTGCAACTACGCTGACCATTCACCAAGGATCCAGGCATCAGGAGTACATAAAAAAGTGTTACGTTAAAATATCCCTTCAATTTTCAGTTCAACACAATGCATATCGTCGTTCGGCCCCGATATAATGTTAAGGGCTGAAATACTGATCAGCAAAACATGTATCACTTAGAACGAAAATTCGTTTATATACACTGGTGTTCATATAAACCAGAACACCTTGATATACAGAGATATGAAGTTCATATTCACAGGGCATATGCATCAGTATGTTCTGAAGATATCATTAGCATTTAAACCACGCCGGCTCTCAGGTTCAAGGTCCACATCGATATATCTGCACACCACCACCGACTGGTAAAACGTGCCAGCGGCTCTCTTTGTCGCTGTAAACCGAAGGTAATGGATCAGTGTGACTTAAGCAGACGTGCAGGATGCCTTGCAGCAGTATGCGAGAACCGTACTGTCAAATGAGTGAGTTTGAAAGAGGGCGCATTATTGGCATGAGAGAACGTGATGCATCAAATTAGAGAATTGCTGCTCGTGTGGGCAGAAGTGTGTCGGCAGTGCAACGGGTGTGTACAGAATGGTTCACAGAAGGCCGTACAACACAATGATATGGGTCTGGTCGCACCACCCAGAACATCCCCCGAGAAGATCGACACCTCATCCGAATGGCATTGCAGGACATATCTGCGTCCACCTCGGCTCTGGCGCAACAGTGGAACAGTGTAACACATCGTACACTATTAGGAGTAACAGACCGTCGTCGTTTATTACGGCCTGGATTACCGGCGCGTTGTCCACTCCTCCGCCTACCTATAACTAATGTGCATAAATATACTAGAATGCAGTGGTGTATGGAACGACGTCACTGGGGACAGGAAAGGCAGCAGATAGTGTTTTTGGAGGAATCCAGGTTCTGTTTGTTTGTAAATGATGGCCGCATTTTGGTTTGTCTCAGACAGGGGGAGAGGCATCACATTGACTGCATTCGCACAAGACATACAACGCCAGCTTGAGGCCTTATGGTGTGGGGTGTTATTCGGTACAACCACAAAACACAGTTGGTGCGTTCTCAGGACACTGTGGCCAGTTTGACTTACGTGAATGATATCCTACGAACTGTAACCATACAATGTAACCATACCCTTTCTGCACGACATCCCAGACGCCATATTTCAGCAGGACAATGCGCGACCACATGTTGCTGCACGAACACGTGCCTTCTTGTCAGACTTGTCAGGATGTCATACTGTTGACATGGCCCGCCCGATCACCGGACTTGTCGCCAATCGAAAATGTGTGGCATATGGTGAAAAGACGAGTGAGGCGCTGTGACACAGTGCCAACCACCAAAGATGAGCTGTGGAACCAGGTGAATGCAGCATGGATGGCTATACGCCAGGACGCCATTCGCGTCTTATACGCATCGATGTTATCATGTTATCACACATGGAACAAGCTGTCAGTGCCCATGGAGGACCCAGTTCCTACTAGGCAACAGGACACATGTTGAACCTAGGTGACTAAAATGCTAATCGACTCTGCAGAACATATCAGTGAACAAGTCCTTTGAATATCAACTTCCTACCTCTAGTATTTCGAGGCGTTCTGTGTTTTATGTGCATGAGTGTAGTTCATCCAAAACTGAATCTAGAAGACAGAAACATTCTAATCAGAGTTCTAAGCTGCTATATTATCATATAGCGGTTTTCTAAGTTCAATGACGAAGTTAATTTTTTTTTTTTTTTGCTAGTTGCTTTACGTCGCACCGACACAGATAGGTCTTATGGCGACGATGGAAAAGGAAAGCACTAGGAGTTCGAAGGAAGCGGCCTTGGCCTTAATTAAGGTACAGCCCCAGCATTTTCCTGGTGTGAAAATGGGAAACAACGGAAAACCATCTTCAGGGCTGCCGGCAGTGCGATTCGAACCCACTATCTCCCGGATGCAAGCTCACAGCCGCGCGCCTCTACGCGCACGGCCAACTCGCCCAGTGACAAACATAATTGTGGATATTTAAAATAATAGCATTCTCGGTAGAACAAAATACGAATTTATTACAATCATCAAGAACGCATAAAGAATTTTGGTAACAGATGTTGGTCCAGTGAAAATAGTTAAGAAACTCAAATATGTGGGAGAAATAATTCAAGAAAATGGTTTAGACAAATCTGCAGTAGAAGAAAGGATTCCCAAGATAGAAAGAGCGTAAGATATCACAGATAATTTTTATAACAAAAGTGTCTATCTTAAAATCTTAAAATAAGTGACTACACTAGAGTGGAAAGCCTATATGCCAGTAAATGCCTGGTACTAAACTATAAATTAGATAAATTTGTGGTACGTGAAAGGACAATCTTGAGAAGAATCTTAGGCCCTGTGAAAATAACAGAAGGATGGATATTAAGATCAAATGATGAAATGTACAGGAACATAGGAACACAGGAACGTAACAGAAATCATAACAAAAAGGAGATTGCAATTCTCTAGACAAATTTACAGAATGGATGATTCCAGAACAACAAAAGGAATGTTTAAGTACCTTCGGGACAAAAAGGCAACAACTAGCTGGATTGCAGAAATGGAGAAAGATTTAGAAAGAAAGAATATGAGAGAAGAAGGAACAATGGACAGAGAGATTTTTAGAAAGAGGGTAGTAAGTATGGAAGGATTCCAAGGAAGATTGAACAATAAACCTGGTGCGAAGTGGTCCGAGGAGAGAAAGAAACAGCATAGTGAAAGGATGAAAGAATATTGGAAGAAACGGAAGAGAAAACAACAAAGTATGAAAAATTGAACTGAAATTGGCACGTGGTCCTTAGCAGGCCTCATCGGAGAGAAGAAGAATAGTATTCTAATGCCTTCTCCTTTCACTGCATTTGGTGTGCTCGTGAAAATTTGCTAAGTCCCTCGCAACAAAACGTTTTTACTTTTGCTAGTGATTTAACGTCGCACTAAAACATCGGTGACGCAGAGATGATAAAGCAGCGACCGTGGTCTTAATTAAGGTGAAGGTACGGAAAACCATCTTCAGGGCTGCCAACAGTCAAAGTTAGCCCTCCATCTCCCGAATGCAAGTTCCCTGACAGAAGACCCAACCAACACGGCCAAACCTCCACTGACACTTTAGAACATACCTACCATTTATTCGAACAGGTAGTCTCCTTTCTCTTAAGTCTTCCCAGCCCAAACTTTGCAACATTTAAATAACGCTGCTCTTTTGTCGGATATTACCCAGAACAAATCGAGCTGCTTTTCTTTGGATTATTTCCATTTCTAGAATCGCCTAAGCCTGATAATAACTTCGTGTGGCTGTTTCTAGCCGAGTGCAGCCATTGTAAGGCATACCCTCCGATAAGGGTGAGCGAAATCTGCCGTGTGTAGGTAACTGCGTGTTACTGTGGTGGGGTAGGGTGGTGTGTGAGTTGCAGGTATGTTGGGAAATGCACAAATACCCAGCCCCGAGCCACTGGAATCAACCCGGCCGGGAAACGAACCCTTGACCCTTTGAAACGAAGGGTAGTACGCTGACCATTCAGCCAACTAGTCGGACACCTAATCCTGATGAAGGTCCCATAAAATGAACTATACTCTAGCATATATGCCCTCTCCGTCACATCCTTACTACAAGCCCTGAATACCCTCACGACTCTGAGCAGAGATCTGTACACTTTATTTACAATCCCATTTATATGATTACCCCAATGAAGACATTTCCTTGTATTAACACCTAGATACGGTGATCCCAATCAAGAGCTTTCTGATTAAACCTGAGAGGGCTATTCCTGATAGTGAAACTCAGAACCTAACTTTTAACCCCGATTAACATCATACCATTGTCCGCTGTCCTCACAACATTGGCGAGGTCTCTTTCCAGTCGCTCACAATCTTATAAATAAGTTTCTCTAAATTTATCTATAATCATCCGCAAAATTGCTCATTTCTGATTCCAGTTCTTTACTCATATCATTTATAGATATAAGTAAGCATGAAGGTCCAATAATACTGCCTTGAGGAATTCCCCTCTTAATGATTACAGGATCTGGTAAGGCTTCACCTACTCCAATTCTCTGAGTTCTATTTTCTATAAATATAGCCACCCACTGAGTCATTCCTTTGTCTAGTCTAATTAGTAAAACTCGGGACCGTGGCGCAATTGCCCGTACCAAGATGTGTCGTTCGTTTTATCTATCGATATTATACCCGAAAGGGACATGAATCAAGGACAAGTGATCAAGAGAACACGCATTTATTTGTCTAGAAACAAGTACCCGGGAACTCGAAGCGTGGAACACCAAGCGTGAAGCTAGGGTGCGTCTTCTCCAAGCTGAGTGGGGGAACCCCAGGACGAAAAGAGGCGAGGGGTTATCCCGACCACAAGTCGTTTGTGAAGGGGAGAGGTGGAACTTTTCACAGTCTTACTCTTGAACCCATCTTTAAAATTCCTTGGCCAACTTTGTTTTTGATATGAAGGAAATTAATTATTTAAATAATATTGCATTGTACAGGGATCCAAAAGAGCTGTTCGTCATCAGTGAATTTTATCAGGGTTTGAGACGTCCTTTATGGCGATAATTTCCTGCAAAATAAGGAATATGCGATTATATAAGAGTGGAAAGTTACAGAAGCCATGTGTTTATGGTCTCGACAGCCACTTGACAGCGGGAAAGTCCCTTGAGTGATTTAAAAATGAAAACAGATATTCAATCAATCACTACTGATCTGCATTGATGACAGTCACCCAGGTGGCAGCATCCCTATCTGTTGTTTCCCTAGCCGTTTCTTAAATGATTGCAAAGAAATTGGAAATTTACTGAACATCTCCCGTGGTAAGTTATTCCAATCCCTAACTCACCTTCCTATAAACGAATATTTGCCCCAATATGTCCTCTTGAATTTCAGCTTTGTCTTCATATTGTGATCATTCCTACTTTTAATGACACCACTTAAACATAATCATCTGCTTGTGTCATTCTACGCCATCTCTCCATTGACAGGTCAGAACATAGCACTTAGTCGAGCTGCTCGTCTCCTTTCTCCCAAGTCTTCCCAGCCCAAACTTTGCAACATTTTTGTAACGCTACTCTGTGTCGTAAATCACCAAGAAAAAAACGAGCTGCTTTTCTTTTGATTTTTCCCGTTCTTGAATCAAGTAATCCTGGTGAGGGTCTCATACACTGGAATCATACTCTAGTTAGGGTCTCACCAGAGAAAAATATGCTCTCTCCTTTACATCCTTACTACAACCCCTAAAAAAAACCCATAACCATGTGCAGAGATCGGTACCCTTTATTTACAATCCCATTTATGTTATTACTCGAATGAAGATCTTTCCTTGTATTAATACCTAAGTACTTACAATGATCCCCAAAAGGAACGTTCACCCCTTAAACGTACTAATTAAAACTGAGAGGAGTTTTCCTATTTGTGAAACTCACAAGCTGACTTTTAACCCCGTTTATCATCATTGCCTACTGTCCATCCCACAACATTATCGAGGTCACCCTGCAGCCGCTCACAAATTTGTAACTTATTTATTACTCTCTACAGAATAGCATCATCTGCCAACAGCCTTATCTCTGATTCCACTTCTTTACACATATCATTGGTATATGTAAGGAAACATATTTATTTATTATTCTGGATTGTGCGATCAGATTTCGTCCCGGCGAGTTTTAACCATCTTATAATATCACAGGTCACCTGATTATCGCACTATTGCGCCTCTAATACCACGTTAGTAGGGCGTATGGAAAATGTTGAGAGGGGGAATCTCCTTAGTTGATATAAGAAGCAGGAAACGTTACCCGGCAGCATTCTTCGTTTTTATCTGCGAGTGACAGGTATGTCTCAATCATGAACCATAATTTTCCTTTGTATGTGAGCTGTAAATACAGGTATCAGTGAATAGTGAATAGGAGTGGAAGTCATTCCGGATGAAGAATTGGGTGCGCGAACGTGTTATTTGGATTCATACAGAGCCCGTACTCGAATTAACTTTTATCGTTAATATCTTATATCCCTGTAAGAAAATGTCGGATAGAACTGACTTAAGTAGTGAAGTGGAGTGAATAGGAATACAGGGCTAGACCCCATAACGTATTCTCAAGAAGTATATTGTGCGCGGTCGAACTGATTACCCTGTCCCAAGATATTCGATCCCGGGGCGTTGAATTAAACCCGTGCGGTACAGCGCTTAACTGAAGGATTCGATTGTGACGCCATTAACGGTATGTATCTGTGTCATAGACACCAATATTTCCCAGTGACAAGATATATGGATCTTCGTTGGAACAATCCCAGCCAGTGCTTGGTATTCATCGCCATCAACACAGGCGCTATGGACTATAAGACTCAGGATGGATATGCCGTACCTCATGGAGGCGTCGTGAGGAAATGAAGTCTGAGTATTTCCATTGTTATTAAGCATGACACGTAGTTTATCGGAAATTCATTCAAAATACAGTAATAATGCAATGTAATGTAAATAGGGTTCATTTCATTTAAAATGTAAATGTGTTAGTGAATGGCACCATGCTTTACTTAGTAACAAATCTGAGTGACTTAGATTTTGCACGTACGTGGAGTTTTTTGTCTTTGTAGGAAGTTTGTAATTAAAATTATTATTTTATTTGACGTTTCGTTGGTGTAGTTTATTTGCTGTAAATAGTGAGTTCCGTTAGTTGTCAAGACAATGATAACGTAAGAGTGTTTGGTACTCAACCAAAGGGAGTGTTATGCATGCCAGGTAAGTTTACTGCAGAATAGTCAGCTTGATGGAACGAGTACTGCAGTGATCTACAAAGATCCCAACTATGCCCTCCTTGAAATTAGCTAGGTTCCCATTTTCATCTGAATTTTATTGTGAACACATTTTGCTTTAGTCCAGGTAAATAAATAACTTTGGGATTTTTGTTGTCACGAATTAAATGTAAAGAAGGGATGAGAGTATTACGTAGGAGCGGTATTATGTATGCCCTTGCCTAGATGTTAGGTCTATTCTATAATAATAATAATAATAATAATAATAATAATAATAATAATAATAATAATAATAATAATAATAATAATAATAATCTGCTGATTTGCTACCTAGATATTTGTTTCTTTGTATTTACCAGCTACCATGTCGTGTGGAGGTGATTGAAGTCAGGACTCCTGCTGGAAAAGTTGAAAGCCTTGTCGTGGGTTGATTTATGGGGGAACTCTATTGAACTGAGAAATGTGGAATGAAATAGGGGCCACCTCATCGAAATGAGTGTGTTTGAGGATGTGATGCGAATTAAAGTCCAGAGTCGACTAATTTGAGTGTTTGGAAAGGGACCACATGATCTCTCTTTGACAGTGAAAGGTTATATGTGTTCGCCTCGCTTATCTATGAGACGGGGGGTATGAGTGAACGGTCCTTCCTAGAGGAAGCTCTAAGTTAACTGATTCATTTTCCCTCAGCTGACCCTTTTAAGGACAGGAGGTTGCAACCCTTTATTTTCCATTTGTTTGTCTTTAGTTTACTTGAATATGTCTAGTAGTATTTTCAGCCTATCTGCAAGTCTATGGGTCTGAGGTCTGATCTCTCTAACACCCGCATGTTGCGGTGTTTTTTCACTTAAACCCGCTGTTTTGTGTGTTTAAGTGACTTCTTTTGCTCTTACATGTTATTTGTACGCATTCACGGTTCACGTTAGTTTTGACCTGACGGTACAATAGTTGTCGCATATTTATGGTCGTGGGTTCAATCCGGACTAATTGCATTTATGACTGTGAGGTTTATTTAGAACAGTGCAGTTTACTCCATTGGATAATAGGTTAGGTCTAGGTTACAATTCACTCAGACTTTTTTATATTTGTGTCTAACGTCTTCCCAGACATTCGGGAATCATTTAATTGAGTTTATACTTTATCTACCCATTACGCGCGAGGTCATGCTAAAGACATTTATCGTTATACTCAGTTTTGTTCGCAGTAAATCCGAACAATTCTCAACGAAGTAAATAATTAACATTGTAATAATTCATTTGTATTCAACATTGTTTATTTGCGCCATTTACTATCAACATCAGGAGTCTAATAAACCACTTTTATTTACAAAATTTAAATAATGTTCCCATTCGCTTTGTTTGGATGACATTCGTACTTCTCCTACACTTTAAGCCGCTAAGTTATATATTTATTATGCCCAATAGATTTAAAACCCAGTTTACCACTTTGTAGATATAATGCCGGAGACCCATAAAGGTAGGGGCGGGTACAATGTGTACACTACTAGCTGGGAGGGAACTGGAGATTGTTGTGAACATTGTGAGGGTATTTAAGGGTTGTAGTTGTAAATGGTAAGTCCCTAACTAGAGTATAGTTTCAGTGTATGGGACCCTCATCAGGATTATTTGATTCAAAAACTGGGAAAGGTCCTGAGAATAGCAGCTCGATTTGTTCGGGGAGATTTCTGACAATACAGTAGCGTTACGAGTCTGTTGGAAATTTGGGGTAGAAGTAATTCGAAGGAGACGACGAAATATCACAATATGAAGACAAGGTTGGAATTCAAAAGAACAAACTGGGGCAAATATTCCTTTGTAGCAAGAGGCGGCAAGGATTCGAAACATTCACCAAGGAAGATGTTCCATAAATTGCCAACTTCTTTGAATTCATTTAAGAAACGGCTAGATAAATAACTGAGAGTGAATCTGCCGCCTGGATTAGAACCCTAAATCAGCGATGAATGATAAACGAGAAAAAATATTCCGAAATATTTCAATAATTTAGGCATATATGAAGAAAAAAACAAGCTTATCGCAGATGAAAACAATTGGAAGGAGTGTGCGAAAGGTGACTCGACAATTCTGAAGTGTCCGAGGCCAGGCACGAAATTGTCCAACCGAGTACGATTAGTATTCGTGTGCAGTCTGTGGATATAGGTGCGTCCTAACAACGTGACAGATGATGGGTGCTCTTTATGGCTTTCACACCTTGATTTAGAACTGTGGTTTCGAACATGATCAAAGTGTACCTTTACGTTTGCATACAGTATTTATGATCTAAATATTCAGTGCATAATACGGTAGATAAAGAAAATGCTGTACTCACATTTCAATGGCACATGGCCTCGGAGTAAGCTATAACGTTGTTCTTCGTAAATAACTTTACAAACATTGCATTAATATAAAATGTCTTATAGCAGGGGTCAACTGATAATATCCATCACGAAATTAGCGATTCAAAATGTCACCTACAAACGTGCAGGATGTGATGTGAAGTATTGATGGATGACCATGACTGAGATATATGAATTAAAGGTATTGAAGGCTGTGATGTGAAGTATTGATGAATTGCCATGACTGAGAGATATAATTTCAAAAGGGGCTTAGACCACAGATGGTCGATGTGATCTTGCAGGCTGTGATGTGAACTATTGACGGAAGGCCATGACTGAAAGACATATTATCAAAGAGGGGCATTAGAGTACAGACAGTCGATGTGATCTTGCAGGCTGTGATGTGAAGTACTGATGGATGGCCATCACACCAGGCAAATGCCAGGGCTATACCTTAATTAAGGCCACGGCCGCTTCCTTCCAATTCCTAAGCCCTTCGTATCACATCGTCGCCATAACACCTATCTGTGTCGGTGCGAAGTAAAGCAACTAGCAAAGAAAGAAAAAAATCTTTCCCCTGGCGAAGTATTTTCTTTTCTCGGTTGCTGTTCTCAAGCTGGTATTAAGCTAGGTGCAGATTTATCAACACCGCCTCACAAAGTCCATTTCAATTCGCCCACTGGGCGATCGGATTGGCTAACTTCTGCATCTGATAAAATGACACCCGCAAGAGATATGGAATTATTTTTTCAAAATATTTATCAGTATGACCAACCCTCTAACGCCCATACACCTGTTTCAAATTATTTACGACCACACTGTATCTAACTATTTCTTGGACACCGTGTTTTGTGTATTCTGCTCTGCTGTCTTGTTTAACTGAGGTAAATATATCAACAATGTGGTGGACGTGTTACAGGCGGAACGAGTTCGTTGTCTTCAACTAATTTTGTGGCCTTGCTGTCAACACGTCGCAGTTTATCTTCTCCTCGATGCAGGAGATAGGGCAGCAAGCTATTAAATGACTCAAGATTGCTTCTGTGTTTTCTCTTTCAGCGCCATAAAGAAACAGTCTTCTGTGAACAGGTCCATTTAATTTATTATTACGGAGTACAGAAATTCGTAATGTTTTATGGACGATAGTGTCGACCTATAAATAAAATGCTCCAGCTTTATAGGGTCAGACTATACCTTGTCATACAGCAGCAGAACAAGGGTTCGCTCTCCAAATCATAATTATTACGTACCTTTATCCAGGCAATGGTAGCGATTGGGAATTATAAATGTGGGGGGGCACAAAAATTAATTGAAACAAAGAGTACCGGGGGCCTTGGGGAAATGGTGATGGGTATACAATAAAATTGAAAAAGTAATAGCAGCAAAATGGAAAGTTTTTTATGCTCTCTGAGCGAATATCAACAGAGAAGTAAAAGTTGACAGTTTAACAACTTCACAGCAGTATTTATAGTTTTCTTGAGATTTTGATTCTGTACTATACAATAAAACTTTCACCAAAGGAACAATTACTCACCTGCCCAACTAAGGTTTTGTACCATCAGATACTAATCGCGTGTCTGCACGCTGCTACGTGAGTCCCCACTACTTGCTGGGTTAACTGCGTCGAATGACGTTTTGTGTCTATTTCCGTTAACTGTGTTTTTTCTTATATTTAAAAAATTAAATGAAATAATTACATAACTAGTCCTAGATGGCTAAAATGAAATTAAAAATAATTTTCTTCCCCTTTATCGTCGCCACTGTATCCATCTCCAGCCGAGTTGGGAAAATTATGATCAGTGTTACCAACACATGATGACGAAAAGTAAATAAACCCGATTATCAAAATGACCAGAAATGTCTATACATTTGGAGTGGATGACAAGTAATCGCTACATACACGCGTATACATCACAAGACAATGAAGGATCACACACACACAAACGTCTTTATTACATATGCTCTAACAGTTGAGGGAGGGGAGGAGGGAAATAAAGGTTCAGTTTGTTTTAAATGACACTGAACTCACGTAAAATTATATAGACCTTGGATTTTTATGCAGTAATAGGTTAGAATGCAAATTTATTTTGTCATTAGCAAGTGTAATATACTGCAAATTCTAGGTGTTCTGATGGGCCGTATCCCTAATGCTTATGCAAATCTCATAGCATAGCTGTTGTGCGGGTAGACTCTACTTGTTACTCGTTCAGTAAGCTTGCATTACTGTATAAAAATCCAGGCTCTGAAACATCATCATTCTCATAACTAGAGCCTCCATGGCTCAGGCAGCAGTGCGCCGGCCGGCCACCCTTGGGTTCCGTGGTTCAAATCCCGCTCACTCCGTGTGAGATTTGCAATGGACAAAACGGAGGCGGGACAGGTTTATCTCCGGGTACTCCGGTGGTCAATGTCGTCTTTCATTCCAGCAACACTCTCCAATATCATTTGATTTCATCTGTCAGTCATTAATCATTGCCCCTGATGAATACGTTGGCCATCGGCAGCCGGCACAGTTCCTGTCCTCATCACTAGATGGTGGCTTCATTCATTCTATTCCTGGCCCGGTCGAATGATCGGAAACAGGCTGTAGATTTTCAACTTCATCGCAGCCTGCGGTCACATTAGGAACTTCCAACATAAGCAAATCGCTCAATCATTTTCCTTACTATATATGCTGCCGTTGACATGATTCGGTTTGGGCATGTGGTTCTGTGATAAATTCCACACACATCGTTACATTGTTCACACACTTCAGGAATAGATTCTATAGTGGAAACCATGAACGGCAAGCCCGATCATGACTTGCATTATTTCACAGAGTCACTGTGTCCACTTTCTGTCTAGCATCGCATTTGCTGTGTAAAATTCCATCGGTATGTCTCGGCTTTTGCTCCGTAGATCTCGGAGCAGCTTGTTTCATCTTTCTGTAGTCTGTAGCAGTAGAGTTATCCGTAGGTCTTTTGTTAGAAACGTTTCTCTTGCAAGCTCGCAAACCAGTATGGACCGTAATCACATAGAGATCATAATTACCATGTACGTTTTTCCAGTTCCAGCCGCGTTGGTATAATTATTTATGATAGTCTACTTCTCCACCTACCTGTCTCCTTTCGCCATTATTCTTCTGTAATTATTTTATTCCACTCCAGGTTCCTTCGTCTTATACTTGTCCCGATTATGCCTATGTATCTCTTTCTAGGTCTACTTCTTGCTCTTTCCGTAGAACTTAGCCTGAAGTACGTGTCTCGGTACCCTGCCCTTCTCCATTCCCTTTACATAGGCCTACACCGAGCTCGATAGCTGCAGTCACTTAAGTGTGAACTGTATCCAGTATTCGGGTGATAGTGGGTTCAAACCCCATTGTCGGCAGCCCTGAAGATGGTTTATCCGTGGTTTTCCATTTTCACACCAGGAAAATGTTGGGGCTGTACATTAATTAAGGCCACTATCTGTGTCGGTGCGACGTAAAACAACTTGTAAACACAATTTCTTCACATCGTTACATTTCTTTACTACTCCGACTTTTTCCCTGACATCGTCATTTCCCACTCTGTATTTCCTGCTTTTTTCTGTCATAAGCCTTAGGAATTTCATTTCTCTGGGTTGAATTTTACTCTCCTCTCTTCTTGCCGTTGCGTGTCAATATGGGTGGATACAGCCACTGTGGACCAACAGGTGATTAAAAATTCAGAGAAGTTAAGGCAGTATTTTCTTCAGAATAGAAATGTATTCTTTTCAATCTTAGATATCTGCAGTGATTTACAATATGTCTATTGTTTCTGGCCGATGACCTACATGTTAGGCCCCTTTAAACAGCAATCGATGATGGTCTATTGTTTCCTTCCACTATTGGGTCACGCGGTGAAAATCCGTGCGTCAGAGGCAGGTGTATATCAGACTTTCTAAAATTATTGTAGAAAGTCTGATATACTTCAGAACTATAAAAACTGTCAAAAATACCAAAACTGTCTCGAAAAGAGGAAAGTTTTAAGAGTCTATCCAAATTGCTTTCTAGGTCAGATGGTGTAATAATGACGCATCCGACCTACAGTGGTAGGCTAATATTGAAAGATAAATTTTCACAGTTCTTAAAAGTTGAGTTTACTGCCTGCCTGGTTGAGGAGAAGGGAGTAGAGCGTATGGTTGCTATGGAAACGTGAGCGGACCCACTGCGGTTGCCATGGAGGTAAGCCTGCTGGTCGGCTCGTGTTTGCTTGGAGTTGCCAAACCTCTCACAACTGAGTTACGTACAACAGAGCACAGCGGTGTGAACGAACGAACAAGTGATATGGCAGCGAAGGGATGGAGAAAGGAATGCGGCAACACCAATGTCACGTGTAATGCTCCTTCCTCAGCACTATCTGTCAAGACGCTTCTTTCAATATTACGGGTACATTGGGCTGATGTTGGAGCTCAGAGCGTGCGGTAAAATTAGTATAAATCGGGACTGCATTTTGATGGCACGTATCGTGATGTGTCTTCCGTTTTTTCTAAGCGAGATATATCCGTACCTGAAATAATTATTTTGGGAAGAAATGACTTCGTGCTTTGAGATTTGCGAAATATTTGAGAATTTTGTGACTGGCAGAGTACATTCATATAAAGAAAAATCAATCCCGTTTCAGAGGGAAACAAGTAGAAAGAATAAACCAAAGAGAATTTGAAATGCCAAAAACGCTCGAGGCTGAGTTTAATAAATCGTGTAGACGTATGAACATATGAAATCCAGAACTGCCGAGCACCACAAGGCACAGTTGATACTTCATCTGTCGAGACTATGGAGATACGTAGACCAGAAAACACTCAAGAAGATGAGATAGAGTGATGGAGATTTGGAAAACTGTGGTTCCACGTTGTTCGCAAGAGCATGGTAGAACCTGCACTGAGCACAGTCAATTATTGATATCCCTCTGAGAGTGGGGTGGTCGATTGTAGCCACGGCCTCCCCTGTCTGACGTGACAGACAATTTAAATCGTAACCAAAGGTTCTCAGCTTGGAATTATAGGTTGATGATCAAGGTTGGCATTGATTCAAATTACCGTATTTTTCTGCCGATAAAAAGCACGTTTTGTTACAAAAAATACTTCATAAAATAAGGCTGCTTCTTATGGTCCGAAGGTCTATGATGCTTAGACACTGAGTATAAGTGATTTGCTACACCCGTGCTCAAAATATTTCTAAGAATACCCTCAGCAGTTGACCCCGGACAATTAAGGAACAGCGGCTATAGCATACCTGCGTACTTTTTTTTTCAATTTGATTTACGTCGCACCGACACAGATAAGTCTTCTGGCGACGATGGTACAGGAAAGGACTGGGAGTGGGACGGAAGCGGCCGTTGCCTGGGGTAAAGAATTGGAAACCTCAAAAAACCATCTTCAGGGCTGCCAACATTGGGGTTCGTACCCACTATCACCAGAATGCAAACTCACAACTGCGCGACCCTAACAGCACGGCCAGCTCACTCGGTAAAATGTAGAAAGGACACTTTCGCAATCAATAGGAAGTTCCAGTACCGACAAATCTTCGTTCACAATGTGAAATGTACAGGAGAGGTTCTCTTGCAACCTAGCATTTAATTTAGAAGTTGTGAAATACGCAAATTTATATGGTAGTAGGGCAACAGGAAGATAATTTGGATATTCGCCAACTTATAAAATGATACGTGAATGGCGAACACAAGAAAATCACTCCTTGAGCTTGGAAAAAAAACGTTCTTTTAAGCCGTGTGCTGACAAATATTAAATTATTTCTGCACAGATAGGTCCTATGGCGACGACGGGATAGGAAATGCCCAGGAGTGGGAAGGAAGCGGTCGTTACCTTATTTAAGGTACAGCCCCGGTATTTGCCTGGTGTGAAAATGGGAATCCACGGAAGACCATCATCACGGTATTGAAACCAAAAGCAATCGGGAGATACTTCATGTGCTTATCTACCAAAAATATTATTTTAAAATTAATTTGAAAATAATATTGTGTCTCAAAATGACAATTGAAAATGAGTGTCACCTGTTGCAGTGTACCCCGCTTTAGGGGTAAGTTGCAACAGTGCGTGTAAGATGGCATGGCACTCAACTTGAATCTTCATTATCCTTAGAATAGTCTACACAGGTATAGTATGGAATATTTTCCGTACGCACCAATGCGACTACTGTTTACACTTCACACACTGGACCCTTTTCTCTCCTTTATATACCCGGCTCCACAATTCAAAGAATAACAGCTGTCTTCTTATGAACAGCCGTCCACAAAATAATCTGATCTTCCTTTTGCCATTAAACACAGATTTCTTTTCGTTGAGCATGTTAAGCGGCATATTGTAGTGTGTAGTCTGGGTTAGTTGGAACACATGCTGGGGTTAGTTGCAACCCCTGTTGGAAAATGCCCTGCTACGCATTCCTCGACAGAATTGTCTGTCATTTACAAATAACAAAACGGAGGCTAAAGCACTTATTGCAGGATTGATCTAAAATAATTTTCCCTTCATCCTCATATAAAACTAGAACAACGACTCTAAGCAGTATTATCTACTAACAAAATAACAAAATCAGGAAAAGTTTCTCACCAGGCAGAAAAATGGACGAAGTCTCAGAATATAATACAAAATGACCGGATATTCTGACATTCGTACTCTAAAGGAAGCTAAAGAAGCAGTTGCATGAAATATCACAGTGTGGCAGCACTTGAATGCAAATTTCCGAATGAACCGAAAGTGTTGGAACCTGCCCCTGTTGCAAAATATCCTGGTCTCCCCTACAGTGAAATTGCATTTTTCCTTTCATTAAAATAAAACGATGCGTCTTTTAGTGTCTTATGGTCCAAAAATTACGGCACGTTTATCTTTCCTGACTGACGTTCCGTTCTTTCTCTTATTCTCTTGCGATCCCGAAGTTACTAGGATTGCGAGGCCTAGACAGTCTTTCAGTTTCACACCCTTCGTACCCCAACTTTCTCTTTTGCCGAACCGCTTCCAATTTTTCCGTGATTAGTGTTAATGAAGGATGGTTTTCCAATTGTACTTCTTAAAACAATAATTAACTCCACCTCACTTATTTCTGTCACCCATCCAATACCCCCTTTGATGTATTAATAAGCCAGAAAGACCTTTGACTGTGGCTTTGATACAGCTCCTGTATCTTTCTGAAGTTTTCTGTGTGATGGAGTGTGGCTTTGTATGTAAATAGGTTATAACTGGTGCGGAGAGAAAGAGAGTAGAAGTGTTTTCCATGTGGTTCTACAGAAGACTGTTGGAGACGAGTTGGGTAGATCAAATAAAAAATTTAGAGATACTGAATACAATTGGTGATAGGAGAATTCAGCAGATACGGCACGTTCTTCTACTCCCAGGACTATTTCAGTTTGTTTCTGACGGAAATACAGGGAGTAACAGAGGTAGTAGCTAAAGACTTCTGAGAAAAAGGAACATATATCTGGATTTGATACTGTGGATTTGATACTCCACCGACCCCCATGGAAGTAGCTAGAGCTAACTACACTCACGGCATAGGAAGGAAGAAGATAATCGTAAACAGTAACCGATTACTGAGTACCGCCTTTGTATCCGGGGTACATTCTGTTTCTGATATTCCAGGTACGTTGTGATACGGAGTTCTTCATCAATCAATCAATCAATCAATCAATCAATCAATCAATCAATCAATCAATCAATCAATCAATCAATCGATCGATCAATCGATCAATCAATCAATCAATCAATCACGCAATCAATCAATTAATTAATCGATTAATTAATCAGTCAATTATTCAATCAATCAATTAGTTAACAAATCAATCAATTAATCAATCAATCAGTTATCAATTATCTGCATTTAGGGCTGTCGGCCAGGTGACACATTTCCTATCAATAGTTTTCTTAGCTTTTTCCTTAAACTGTGTCAAGCGTAATGGCCTAGTATAACTTGGAAATAATTCTCTAAACCCATGGGTAAATAGTGGATATATCGAGCTCTATTAGTAGGTATTATTATTATTATTATTATTATTATTATTATTATTATTATTATTAATATTAATATTATCTACGTAGTTACGTACGAGCTTTATTGGGTTTAAATAATGGTAATACTGATGATGGCTTCCTCCCGGGTAAAATATTCCAGAGGTAAACTAGTCCCCCATTCGGATCTCCGGGTGGGGACTACACGAGAGGGGGCGATCATCAGGAAGATGGATACTGACATTCTGCGAGTTGGAGCGTGGAATGTTAGAAGTTTGAATCGTTGTGGTAGGTTAGAGAATTTGAAAAGGGAGATGGATAGGCTAAAGTTAGATGTAGTTGGTATAAGTGAAGTACGTTGGCAGGAAGAACAAGAGTTTTGGTCAGGCAACTACCGAATTATCAACACAAAATCAAACAGGGGAAATGCAGGAGTTAGTTTAATAATGAATAAGAAAATAGGGCAGCGGGTAAGTTACTACGACCAGCATAGTGAAAGAATTATTGTCGTCAAGATAGACACGAAACCAATGCCCACCACAATAGTGCAGGTCTATATGCCTACTAGTTCAGCGGATGATGAAGAAATCGAAAGAATATATGAGGAGATAGAAGATTTAATACAATATGCAAAAGGTGACGAGAATCTCATTGTGATGGGAGACTGGAATGCAGTGGTAGGCCAAGGAAGAGAAGGTAGCACAGTAGGAGAATTTGGATTGGGACAAAGGAACGAAAGAGGTAGTCGGCTGGTTGAATTCTGCACTGACCATAATTTAGTCCTCGCCAATACTTGGTTCAAACACCACAAACGACGGCTGTATACGTGGACGAGACATGGAGACACTGGAAGGTATCAAATAGACTTCTTTATGATTACGCAGAGATTCAGAAACCAGGTGCTGGATTGCAAAACTTTCCCAGGAGCAGACGTGGACTCTGACCACAACTTGTTGGTCATAAAATGCCATCTGAAGTTGAAGAAATTGAAGAAAGGAAAGAATGCAAAAAGATGGGATCTAGACAAGTTGAAAGAAAAGAGTGTGAGGGACTGTTTCCAGGAACATGTTGCACAAGGACTAAATGAAAAGGCTGAAAGAAACACTATAGAGGAAGAGTGGAGAGTCATGAAAAATGAAGTCAGTAGGGCTGCTGAAGAAATGTTAGGAAGGAAGAAAATATCAACTAAGAATCAGTGGGTAACTCGGGAGATACTAGATCTGATTGATGAACGACGAAAATACAAGAATGCTAGAAATGAAGAGAGCAGAAAAGAATACAGGCGATTAAAGAATGAAGTGGATAGAAAGTGCAAGGTAGCTAAGGAAGAATGGCTGAAGGAGAATTGCAAGGATGTCGAAGGCTGTATGGTACTGGGAAAGGTAGATGCTGCATGCAGGAACATCAAGGAAACCATTGGAGGCAGGAAATCTAGGTGTACGAATATTAAGAGCTCAGATGCAAAGTCACTTCTAGGGAAAGAAGACAAAGCACAAAGATGGCAGGAGCATATCCAACAGTTGTATCAAGGTAATGATGTAGACAATTTGGTTCTGGAACATGAAGAGGCTGTTGATGCTGATGAAATGGGAGACCCAATTTTGAGCTCAGAGTTTGACAGAGCTGTGAGTGACCTAAATAGGAACAAGGCACCTGCAATTGATGACATTCCCTCTGAATTACTGACTGCCTTAGGAGAAACCAGCGTGGCAAGGTTATTTCATTTAGTGTGCAAGATGTATGAGACAGGAGAAGCTCCATCCGATTTTCGGCAGAATGTTGTTATACCAATACCCAAGAAACTGGTGCTGACAGGTGTGAAAACTACCGCACCATTAGTTTAGTATCTCATGCTGCAAAATTTTAACACGTATTATTTACAGAAGAATTGAAAAACAAGTTGAAGCTGAGTTGGGAGAAGATCAATTTGGCTTCAGAATAAATGTAGGAACACGTGAAGCAATCCTGACTTTACATCTGATCTTAGAGGATCGAATCAAGAAGGGCAAGCCCACGTACATGGCATTTGTAGATCTAGAAAAGGCATTCGATAATGTTGATTGGACCAAGCTATTTATGATTTTGAAGATGATAGGTATCAGAGACCGAGAACGAAAAGTTATCTACAATCTGTATAAAAATCAGTCTGCAGTGATAAGAATCGAGGGCTTTGAAAAAGAAGCAGCAATCCAGAAAGGAGAGAGGCAAGGCTGCAGTTTGCTCCCTCTCCTTTTCAATGTTTGCATAGTAATTGAAATCAAAGAGAAATTTGGAAAGGGAATCACAGTCCAAGGAGAGGAAATCAAAACCTTGAGATTTGCCGATGATATTGTTATTTTATCTGAGACTGCAGAAGATCTCGGGAAGTTGCTGAATGGTATGGATGAATTCTTGGGTAAGGAGTACCAGATGAAAATAAATAAGTCCAAAACAAAAGTAATGGAGTGCAGTCAAACGAAGGGAGGTGATGTAGGACATATTAGATTAGGAAATGAAGTCTTAAAGGAAGTAGATGAATATTGTTACTTGGGTAGTAAAATAACTAACGATGGCAGAAGTAAGGAGGACATAAAATGCAGACTAGCACAAGCAAGGAAGAGCTTTCTTAAGAAAAGAAATTTGCTCACTTCAAACATTGATACCGGAATCAGAAAGATGTTTTCGAAGACTTTCGTGTGGAGCGTGGCATTGTATGGAAGTGAAACATGGACGATAACTAGCTCGGAAAGAAAGAGAATAGAAGCTTTTGAAATGTGGTGTTACAAAAGAATGTTGAAGGAGAGATGGATAGATCAAATCACGAATGAAGAGATACTGAATCGAAATGGTGAGAGGAGATCGATTTGGCTAAATTTGACGAGAAGAAGAGATAGAATGATAGGGCACATCTTAAGACACCCAGGACTTGTTCAGTTGGTTGTTGAAGGAAGTGTAGGTGGTAAGAACGGTAGGGGTAGACCAAGGTATGAATATGACAAGCAGATTAGAGCAGATGTAGGATGCAATAATTACGTAGAAGTGAAAAGGTTAGCACAGGATAGGGTGGCATGGAGAGCTGCATCAAACCAGTCTATGGACTGATGACTCAAACAACATCATCATTTAATATTTGCGTGTTGTATGATCTGTCTTGTGTAACAAAACATGTGTGGTTATGTCACGGTACTTCTGCTCTATGTTTATTAATACTCCTTTATTTAATGTAAGAACACGTAATTAATGGCATAAAATTTAGTATTACCTGTAAATATGATGCATAAATCTGATGTAATGTTGTGCAGTACAGGGTAAGATACAGGAACAACGCACCTTTGTTACTCGAGTTTTACAGTATGTACTATCCATGTACATATATTCTTGGAGACTCGAGAAGATACGAGAAAGCACGTTGTGTCATACTTTTCTAGAAGCCTGGCCAGGCAAGGTATATAAAGTACCGTCTTGGGATCTGAGTTGTTAGTGAGGAGTCGTTAGTCGAATTCAGAGTGTGAACTCATGTTGTGATTTTGCTGTGTTGGTAGTTGGTTGATATGCTAACGTGGCAATCAAATATTTTGTTCATGATGGTGGTTCATAAACGTGTGCGTATAATTTGTAAATAAAACAGTGTACACAATTGACATTATCTCGAGTGTGCGTCTTTGTGGTTACGATAAAACATTCCCTTCTTTCTCGTCCTATAAATGAATATTTGCTTCATTTTGTCCTCTTGAATTCCAATTTTATCTTCATATTATGATCTTTCCTACTTTTAAAAGCTCAATCTTATTCTTTACACCAATTTTCCCCTGACAGCTCTGAACATACCACTTAGTCGAGAAGCTTGTCTCCTCACTCCCAATTCTTCCCAGCCCGAAGTTTGCAACATTTTCGAAACACTACTCCCTTTCGGAAATCAACCAGAACAAATCGTTCTGATTTCCAGTTCTCGTATTAAGTATTGCTGGTGAGGGTCCCATATACTGGAAAAATACTATAACTGCTATTTTACCAGAGAATTATAGGTTCCCTTGTCAACACGTTCGACTGCTGGTACAAACAGATGAGAATAACAGCAGGAGCGTATGATAAGATAAAGATAAAATTGAAATTTAACTCGTTGGGTTTAACAATATATCCATGGAGGGGTCATGTAAGGCCAATGGAGAAGCAGGAGAAGAGTGGACTCGGCCATTGAGTGTAAAGAAAGCGGATGATGATAGACTCAGTTTGGAATGAAATGATTCTAAGAGGTTTGTAACTATCCGACTCGACTTCGGTTCAGAGGACCCCAGGTTCAATAAACGGTCAGGTCGAAGATTTTAACTGTCTCTGAGACTCAATGATTGTGTTCGTCTTAATGCGTTCCCTTCATCTGCATATAACACAACAAACATAACGCAGAAACACATAATAGTGAATACTTCCCTCAAAATAGGGAAGGGCATCCGGTCTAAAAACGGGCCAAAGTTATGCCAAGTACCGACCCTATTGATTTAGTGAAAAAGTCAGCAGGAAGAAGAAGAAGAAGAGACGAGGCCACGGAGCTAATTGTTGAGGCGCATTGTTCTTTCACAGAGGTTTGCAAGCTAAACGCACAAAGGTCTTAGAGTCCATAATGCAATAAGAAGAATAGGAAATAAACTAGGAAAATACCGGAAAACCGTAGGGTAATATTCGGAACGTGGAAGGACTAAGAATAAGGGGGGAGGGGGAAGGAAACTCGACGTTTGTGATTCATTCAACCTGAATTTAATCCCTATCAGCCTTAATAAAGGGACGAAGAATAAGGTGGCCTACCGATCACCAAATCCCATTTTAAGCTCTGCCCGGTAGTTCCCCAACCCCTTAATGAGATGATATTCTGTGTTGTGTGGCAGTGCTTTCCATAAAATCCTGTACACAATGATTACGTCAAAGGACAGTCCTTTCTCACGGATCACAACTTATGACCGAGCAAGTACCTGCGTCACGGGAGGTAGTTGGTTCTAGCCCCCACTGTCGGTAGCCCTTAAGATGGTTTTCCGTGCTTTACCGTCTTCAAACCAGGCGAATGCTCGGGCTATTCCTTAATTAAGGTCACGGTCGCTTCCTTCCCTCTACCGGTCCAATCCTATCACTTCGTCGCTATCCTTTTTCATATCTGTATTGTAGTAGGGTTCCCCAGTGACTGTTATTCTATCTGATGATGTATTTTAAATACCCTGTCATTTTCATAATTGCTTTCTTCCATTTACTTGGATCACTCGTTCTTTTCCGTCCTTGCCCTACCGGGGATGGTGTTACAGTACTGCCACAATTATTTTTTCACCAAATTTTGTTTTAATCACGTTAGTAACCAGCAACAATAACACAAAGCATTTACCTTGACAACAGCAACCCACTTTGCAAGAGAGGTGATAGAAGTTCATATCACATGACTGCTTGGATATAACAGATCTTGGAACGATATCGGCGATGGAGTTTGCGAGTTCTGGAATGAGAGGCCTCATATTGGCCCTAGGAATTTCAGATTTCGCCAAATTTCAAACTAAATACTGTTTCAATAAATGTCAAAATAAAATATCCTGAAAAGGTCCGTTTGCTAAGAAGCGAAGATTTCCTCCTCCTCACAACTCTTATTATTATTCTAAAAATTCAAAATTAATTTGACTTTTATCAGTGTTAGAGAAGAAAAGGTTTCTTTCCAGACTTGGGGGTAAATTTTGCGTCCATGACAGATCTGTTTTTTCCCGCCACTGTACGTGATGGCGATTTTCCGACTCATCGGCATTTCGCGGAAACAGATGTGTAGAAGAACATATTTTTCGCCCTAGAACTCTCGTGCACTTGCTCTCAAAGAAAAAGATGATTGCGTTCGCCCTGGGAGTCTCTATTTACTCGCCCCCAACACACAAAATTCATTCAAGGACCGATCTTTATTGCCCATGTGTAAGTATTGCAAGACCCAAGTATACTTGCGCGACCGTAGATCGGCAAAGTCTTTGAGGTTGAGGCTGAGATACTCATACAGCCTAAACGGTGGTTGGTACGTGGAATGAGTACCTTTGGTTGTATGGGCTGTTTTGTCGTCTGAAATGTAAACCAATGCCATCACTGTTATGTTTGTTAAATTGACTGTGAAGTTAAGTAAGTGATAGGTAAAATATATTACTGAGCATAAATACGAAAATGTGAGTATTCATATTAACAAATAACAGTCATCCTCCGCAGTGGAATACTGAACGAGATGGTTAATCACGTAGCAACATTCTGTCCCTGAGAAACAATGAATGTTAGAGTAGAGAAAGGAGCCAACCTGCACTCCGTCCACCATCTGTTAGAGTTAAATCAGGTTCATTCCCATAAGAAATAAGAAAACTCCACCGAAAATGTGAAGATTTGGGATCGAAGAATTGAAAGTTAATCAGGGTATTGCTGATAAATACTGGAAAGAACTTGACACACTGCACTCATGTGAATGGGGCAAAATGGCAACGAAAATTTAAGATTCAGAGGAACAGACAATAGTCCTAGCAAAGAAGATATCATACACATGGCAGAACGTCGAGTGTGAGGATGCATCGCTGAAATGATCCAAAGCATGGCACAGACAAGCGTCAAACTATAAATATGTTGACAAATTTAAGGATTAAAGAACTGCACAGCCAAAAGTGTCAAGAATGCGAGACGAAGATTCGCAAGGAAACAAATGGAAGCAATTTAAGAAAAACTCTAAGAAGAAGAATACCAGGGATTCTAATCAGATTTCCAAGCAGACAGTTAATAAATTCACTCCTGGGAACTGTCTCAAGGATGAGGAATTAAACATTTTAATGACTTATAGGAAATGCCGTGAACACCTGGCTCAATACTCTCATAAGTCTTACTTTTTTCCCCTCATTTTTCAATTTGCAATACGTTGCTTCATCACAGATAGGTCTTATGAGGTCCATGGAAGAGGAACTTGCTGGGAGTGGAATGCGGCGTACTGATGTTCATCCTTGCAAAACAATCTGCGAGCAGCTCAGAGAAGTAAACGGCGACACTTTCTTTGAAATCATTTAAGAAAAGGTTAGGAAAACAACAGATAGGGAATGCGACACCTGGGCGAGTGCCCTAAATGCAGATCAGTATTGATTGATTGAATCATGCATAACCCACCCATTGTTCTGCATGACAAAATCTACGGTACACACAGCAGGGGTTGTGTCTGTATTGTTCAATCGCTGGGGGTGCTCTATCAATCCCTATACTTTCCTTATTTAAGTCTTTGCGGCTTCGATCTGATGTCTAAGGTGAAGAAGCCACTACGCGGGAAGCGCTTACGTACAATTGAAGACGTTTAGCAGGCCACCGACCGCTCTCTTCGCACCGTTGACAGACTGGGCAGTGTCAACGGATCCAATGGCTTTCGCATCTCTGGGAACACGTTTTACACAATGCTGCTCACTATATTTAACTGAATTTGAATATACTTTGGATGAGGTAGTTATCCCAAAAGATGGCAAGTGCAAATACTTAGGTGTGAGATTTGAAAGTAATTTGCACTGGAAGGGTCATGTGGATGACATTGTTGGGAAAGCCTATAGATCGTAACATGTCATAATGAGGCTACTTAAAGGATGCAACAAAGAATTCAAAGAGAAAAGTTACTTAAGTATGGTTCGTCCATTATTGGAATATGCAAACAGTGTTTGGGATCCTCACCAAGAATACGTAATAAAGGAAATAGATAGTGTGCAGAGGAAAGCAGCAAGATTTGAACAGGGGATTTCAGGAGAAAAAGTAGTGTATCAGAAATGTTAAAGGAACTTGGGTGGGAAACTTTAAGTAAGAGAAGCGAGAAAACTAGACTGATAGGATTATATAGAGCCTATACAGGAGAAGAAGCATGAGGAGATATCCGTGAGAGTCTTCAGTTGGGAAATAATTATATCGGCAGGACTGACCACAAGTATAAAATTAGAAGGAATTTTAGCAGAAGCGATTGGGGTAAATTTTCATTCATTGGGAAAGGTGTGAAGGAGTGGAACAGTTTACCAGGCGTAGTGTTTCATCCTTTTCCAAAATCTGTACAGATATTCAAGAAGAGAATAAACAGCAACAGAGAAAATAAATGAAATGTTAGAGGGCATTCGACCAGTGCAGGTTAATATAAATAAAAAATGTGTGTGAATAAATTAATTCCATCCCTTGGTCTAAGGAGTTGGACAGCCAAAGTAGGGGGCTGCCTGTAGGGGTGAAGTACAGTGGGGACTTCGAGGGCCCTGGGACCGCTACGGTAGCTGTGAAGGCCCTTCAGGAACTCTGAAAAGTGGTGACAAAAGAGGCTCTGGTTAAGACGCAGCAGGTCGTTATGCTACTTAGGTTCCAGAATGGGTAAAGAAAAAAGAAAAAAAAGTAAATAAATGCAATGTAAATTTTAATCTTATACCAGTTGTACAGTATCATTTGAAGTAATTCCACATACTGTGTATCAGTTGACTATATTTGTAAGTAGTACAGGATATATTATAAGTAGAATTTTGTGAACAATATAAATTTATAAAGGATGAGCTGTGTGTTTAATAGAAAGAATTGTTAGCGTAAATTGTATAATATTGTATTATAGGAAAATTTTCTTCTTGTTAATTTAATATTTAGTGCTTGACAATAATATATTTTAGTGTACCATTTGCCACCGAGGTAAACACCTCATTTGCAAATAAAGAGATTTTGATTTGATTTGATATCGAAGGCCTATGGAACTTAGAACCATGTATGTATGCTATGTATCAATAAATGAAATAGTTGCCAAGTTAAAACGCCAACTCTTGTATAAGCTTACCTGATTGAGGAGTTAGAGGATTACAAGGCAGAGCTCAGAACGGGACGATCTTGTACTTTATCTGGCCATGACTTATAAGTTACAGTAACCAGTACAACACGAAATACAGAGTAAAGCAGCAACCCTCAGACGAAACCCATACACTTTTGTCACAGTGTGTTCATATGTTCTGTCAGTGTGCTGTACCGTAAAGAGTGTTTTAAAGGTAACAACTCCGTGTCGTTGGCTTCGGCAGGTTAAAGAACTCCTGAGGGACGAAATTCACACACGTCAGAGTCTGCCAACAACTAGCTATTTGCTTAACGTCGCACCGACACAGATAGGTCTTTTGGCGACGATGGGATAGGAAATGCCTAGGAATCGGAAGGAAGCAGCCGTGGCCTTAATTAAGGCACAGCCCCGGCATTTACCTGGTGTGAAATTGGGAAACCACGGAAAAATATCTTCAGGCCTGCCAACAGTAGGGCTCGAACCCACCATCTCCCGATTACTGGATACTGGCCGCACTTAAGCGACTGTAGATATCGAGCTCGGTCTGTCAAGAACTAGCATTTAGGCGAACACAAAAACAAATAACATTATTATTATTACTAAATACTGAATTTTCAAAACCACATTGTAGAAAAATTTACTTTCTACCTATTAGGTCGTGTCACGTACATGTAGAACATGTTAAAAAGATGTTAGGTACAGAACGAAAATTGCCAAATGGACACTAGTTGGATCCGAACCTACAAACTCCCGATTTCGCATTAGTTTGTCTACAGATTGAGCCTTGGCGGCCTAGGTCATTTCTGTTCCTTTCGAAAGGATCTAAGTTAGAGGTCTGGCACTATTGCCATCACCCTGTAGGGTGCGTGCAAGTCGCCCGTTGTGGGTCAAGTCAATGAATATTGAATGTTCGCGACCGCATTATTATTATTATTATTATTATTATTATTATTATTATTATTATTATTATTATTATTATTATTATTATTATTTCAGTACAACACAAAAATAATTGCGACAACAAAGCAAACGAAGTGTAATTACTCTGTAACGATCAACCCGAGACCACGGGTTCATGATAACAATATACTCAAAAGGTATCCCTGTAAAGTCCACTTCTGGGGTGCAGTGGTTAGTGTGATTGGCTCTCACCCTCCGGAGGTCCGGCTCTGCCACGAAATTTGAAAATTGGTACGAGGGCTGGAACTGGGTCAACTCAGCCTCGGGAGGTCAATTATCCTTGAAGTAGTTTTCCGTCTTTTCACACCTCTCCAGGCAAATACCGGGATGGTACTAACTTAAGGCCACTGCCGCTTCCTTCCATCTTCCTTGTCCATCTCTTCCGATCTTCCCAGCTCCCTGCAAGTACCCTATTCACCATAGCAGGCGAGGCCGCGTGGGCGAGATACTGATCCCCCTTCCCAGTTGTATTCCCCGACCAAAGTCTCACGCTCCCGGACACTGCCCTTGAGGCGGTAGAGATGGGATCTCTGGAGGTTAAATGGATCAAGAAATAAATAAATAAAAGTTATCCCTGATAAACCTCCGAAAGTGTGTCGGTGGTGTTCGGGTTCACCCAATATATTTGCGGGAAAGAAAGGAATCTATTGAAATCGCTAGCGTCTGCATCTTCCAGCGATTTAAGGGGAAGCCTTAACTTGGATTTCAAGCAGACAGCTTTCCTTGTGAATTTGTCTCTATGTTCAGAAGTTTCTATATATTTTATGTCATATTTAGAGAAAGAATGACGTGAATTTTATGTCAAGGTCTGACATTTAATTTGTGGTTAAAGCCGCTGGGATTTTAAAGTGCGCCGTATTAAATTAACAGTTGAAGAGCCGTTGGCTGGGAATTGATCTCGGTTTATAACCTGTCATCCAGCAGTCAGTATGAGCCTTGGAGGATGAAGGAGCAGGAGGTGGAGGATGTGAACAAATGAAACTGCAGATGAGCACAACTTTAATGACAGCATCGTTCAAGATCTACATGAATAGATGAACTTTCTAAATGCTGTCATAAAAACCAGAGCACTGTATGGGGCATTGAAGGAGGCAGTAAAGAACTAAATTTAGTAGTTAACAAATTCTATAAAGTAATTATGGGAACAACGCTTCCAAATATTTGGAAAGCATAATAACGGAAGACATGCGATGCAAACAGGAGGTAAAATCTCGTCTCGCTATTGCCAAAGAGGCATTTAATAAGAAGAGGTACCTGAGGAAGCAAACGGCAAAGTGCTTTATATGGAGCTGAGGCTTGGACACTGGTAATGTAAGGGTGTATACTGCCCGAAGGCAGGTTCGAACCTCCGCAGAGGTGTGCCTGAGCCGGAGTTTACGTACGGTAGGGTGGCCAGTTCCTTTCCGCTCCTCCATTCCCTAACCCCCCTCCCACCAACAGCGCGTGGCAACCCATCCAAATCTTGACCACGCCCAATGTTGCTTAACATCGGAGATCTCTCAGGGGGTCCGGTGTTTCAACACGGCTACGGCCCTTGGCTTGGACAATGAGGAAAGAGGAAAAGAGAAGACTGGAAGCATTTGAGGTACGGAATTGGAGAAGTATGTGGGGGATAAAACTGGCAGAAAAAAGTGCAAAATGAGGGTGTGCTGAGGAAAGTGGAGAAAGAAAGAGACATATTAAAGATAACATGGGAGAAACACAATTGACTTGGACATTGGATGAGAAGAGATTGTTTACTGATGGATGCTATGGAAGATGAGGGTGCAGAAGTTACCACATGGTTGAGAGTATAAGGATAGATGCCAATTATGAGGAAACGAAGGGGGTAGCAAGTGACAGGATTGCATGGATAGCTGCCATGTGAAGACCTGCCCTAATGATGATGAATTATGGGACTGTCAAAATGGACGGGTAACAGTGGAGTTATATGTGACGATATGTGAATACAAACAGATATACGAGGGTTGAGACGTAATTCATGGCAACAATTCATTTTCGCCTGAATGCGGTATCTGCCACATAAATGGAAATAAACAATGCCAATTGCGAGCGAAAGGTGCTACGGAATGTATGAATAATGATGGGTAGGATATAAAGACAGCTTAGCACACATCATAGCTAGACTCAGGTAAAAAACCTAAGTTCGCCATTGCAGACACAACAACAGCACAGGTTGCTCGGTGCCCCTAGAGGAGCTTTACTCTGATCAACCCACCCCCTCGGAATAAAGTGACTTACAGGAGTTGGCCAAGGGAGGTTATACACAACAGCTTAGCATACATCATACCTAGGCTCAGCTAATGACCCCTAGTTCGCTAACACTTGCTCTTTCAAGTCAGGTATCCCTTTTAGTAGCCTCTTTAGACAGTATTCCATAAGATAACGACATCCTATTTTCTGAAGGTGTCCGAGGACGTAACGCGTAGCTAGAGGTAGATTGCGAGTGGCGGCCACCTTGCGCGGTAGCCCTAGAGGTAGATTGCGCGCGGCGGCCATCTTGCGCATTAGCCCCTGGCCCAGAATTCCCTTTTTATACCTAGCAAGTGACAGGATTGCATGGATAGCTGCCATGTGAAGACCTGCCCTAATGATGATGAATTATGGGACTGCCAAAATTGACGGGTAACAGTGGAGTTATATGTGACGATATGTGAATACAAACAGATATACGAGGGTTGAGACGTAATTCATGGCAACAATTCATTTTCGCCTGAATGCGGTATCTGCCACATAAATGGAAATAAACAATGCCAATTGCGAGCGAAAGGTGCTACGGAATGTATGAATAATGATGGGTAGGATATAAAGACAGCTTAGCACACATCATAGCTAGACTCAGGTGAAAAACCTAAGTTCGCCATTGCAGACACAACAACAGCACAGGTTGCTCGGTGCCCCTGGAGGAGCTTTACTCTGATCAACCCCCCCGCCCTCGGAATAAAGTGACTTACAGGAGTTGGCCAAGGGAGGTTATACACAACAGCTTAGCATACATCATACCTAGGCTCAGCTAATGACCCCTAGTTCGCTAACACTTGCTCTTTCAAGTCAGGTATCCCTTTTAGTAGCCTCTTTAGACAGTATTCCATAAGATAACGACATCCTATTTTCTGAAGGTGTCCGAGGACGTAGCGCGTAGCTAGAGGTAGATTGCGAGTGGCGGCCATCTTGCGCGGTAGCCCTAGAGGTAGATTGCGCGCGGCGGCCACCTTGCGCATTAGCCCCTGGCCCAGAATTCCCTTTTTATCCCTACTGCCACATCAGTGCCGATGCTTTTGTCCACTTTTAGGATCATCGTAACCATGAAAACAATCTATATAGTGGACCCAATTGTCAACATTTATACTCAGATTCATTATATGATGTGCGACATGAGTGACAAGCCCAGAGAGTTACAATTATCGTTAATTATTCTTTTATACATCGCGTATTTCCTTGATCATTTGTAATAGTTACGAAATGTACGATCAAACAAATACATGCAATAATATTTATACTTATGGTAGTATCTAGCGGAAGTATACTTACACTAAACCTGCAGATTTGTGAAGGGAGCCGGTATGTCTAGGTGGGATTGAAGGAAAAACATGTCAGCAAAAGATCTTAGCGGTCGACGCTAATTATGAACTGATATTTAGAGGCCCCCATGAAGAGAAGAAGAAGAAGATACACTGTAATTCCAAACATGAAAAATAATTTCTACGTACTTAATAAATACACCAGTGATATAAATATCTAATGAAGTCAGTCACACCGATAGTATGAGTAACTAAAACCAGTTTCTGATAACCCGTACGAAGAACGGGTACTTCTGCTAGTAAATTTATAAACATCTTTCGAAATTTTCAATCCTATTTTCCCAAATATTACTTTTGTATGTGGCAGCACTACCACGGTGATTGTTGTTACTTACGTTGTTACTAGAAATATCCTCTGTGAACAGCAACCACTAGACGACAGAGCCAGTCTAGAACGAGTGCAGCAGCTCGTCTCTTTCATTTCGATAATCATTATCTAAGTAATGTTAACTGGTGAGCTTAGTTTCTTGAAAACTCAGTTGAGAGGGAAATATATTTGACTGTTCTCGAAACTTCCACTAGAGTTTTATTTATCACCGACGCTCCGCTATCGACTGACTGAAGTAGATGAATCATGTCTGTTATCTGTGTGGCTTCAAGAGATTAACATTTGCTGCCTTGCCCTGACTCGTTATCTTGGTCCACGAATTCTATGAACGCGAAAAGGCTAAGTTTGACAGCGCCCACAAATTGGTTCTCCCATTAAATTGAATTATTGACTTGAACAAGCACTTGCGGCTTTGTGGACGCTGTCGACTCTTGTGCCATTTTGAGTCTTTTTGATGCTACTGTTCCGTTAGAAAATAGACTGGGATTGGCCACTCGAACTTTAAGAAGATTGAGATAACAAGATCTCAAATAATAGAGAACAGGTCTTATCGGAGATCTCCTGAGAGCTTTAATTCAACCCCTTCAAAAGAATACATTTTCTAAAACAGTGGTTCCCCACTGTACAGTGTCCAAATCCAATACTCTACCCCTTAGTGTCCTTGTCAGAAACACATCATACTTTTGATAACATCGTAAAATGAAGAAGATGATTTCAAAACTGATTTTAATACAAATTACTATATGTAGCTGAAAGGAAAATGGAATTGTAATATTGTACATAGAAGTAATTATATGTGAACTAAGTGGCAATATCATGCTGCCGCTTCCGATCCAAAGTACTCTCCACATTGAAGAGGCTTTAAACAGAGAAAGGCCACAGATGTATACCAGAAGACGTGGAGAATACTGCTCTAGTGTACTGAAAATTTAATTGTGGACAGGAAAAGTAGAATGTGCAGTGTAAAATGAAAGGGGAATGTGTTTTTCAGCGTGTTTCTTCACGTTTGTGGTTTTTTACACGGTTATGGGGAATGTGGGACTTGACTGGAAAGACAGGCGCCTACTCTGAATCTATATAATGCTCAAAATAATGGTACTACAAGGGAAGCAAAAATTAGATGACGAGTACAAAATAGCTGGCCACTGTCATCATATCTCCCTAACAGATTCATAGAAAATGCAGTTAGAGAAATGAAAGGCCATAATAAAGCGGTGAATTTTGACGGTATTCAGGTGCACAGTATCTGCTTTGAAGATGAAATGAAATGTCGTACGGCTTTTAGTGCCGGGATATCCCAGGACGGGTTCGGCTCGCCAGATGCAGGTGTTTCTATTTGACGCCCGTAGGCGACCTTTGCGTCGTGATGAGGGTGAAATTATGAAGAAGACAACACATACACCCAGCCCCCGTGGCTTAGGAATTAACCAATTAAGGTTAAAATCCCCGACCCGGCTGGGAATCAAACCCGGGACCCTCTGAACCGAAGGCCAGTACGCTGACCGTTCAGCCAATGAATCGGACTGCTTTGAAGATGATATTTTTCTCTTAGTTAATTCTGAACAGGGTATGAGTAAGATACTAAGAACGTTCAACAAATACCTAAACTGAAAATAAATATACAGAAGACAAAATTCATGATAGTAGGCTAAAGGATGCCTACGGGTAGAAAAACTTTAAAATAACACACCGTTAGAACAAGTCACAGAATTCTCCTATTTGGGTAATTTAATTACCTGTGATAACAGGTCCTTTTCGGAAATCAAAAGAATAGTGATAGAAAAACAAGCCTTCCGAAATAAAAAACGTTTTTGTAAAAGAACCATCTCGTTTCGGAGACCATAAAATAATTTCTCAGAACCTTTGTTTTGTGTGTGCTATTGTACGGATGCGAAATCTGCACTTTAGGGAACCAGGAAGAAATAGAACTTGAGACTGCAGGGATATGGTTTTGGAGAAGAGCTACAAAACTAGCTGGATGTATATAAAAGCAAATGACCTCGTTTTAAAGGACGTAAAAGAGGATCAATGTTTATTAAATACGATAAAAAGAAGGGAAACAACGTTCCTTGAACACGTATTGAGACATGACGCTCTCCTCCAAACCATCGTTGAAGGTAAAGTACTGGGAAAGAGACCCAGGATGTCATACATCAGGAGCTTCGTCTGTGAACTGGCACGTGGTTCGTACAGCAACATGAAAAGGCGAGCAGAAGATCGTCAGATGTGGCTACAGCGACAAGGCACTGCGTCAACTAGATGATGATAATGATGACCAATTGATTTATCACGTGTGACTATTGTTTTAGCAGTGAACACTGGTAGATTGCTATGTCTCACAAAATTTGCACGCATTGTTTCTACTAGTGGAACAGCTGCACCTGTAAGTAGTGTGCTTTTTTGTTTCTCATTCAGTTGTTTGTTCATGATCATGATTGAATGTATTCGTGTGAGTGAATCGCATGTGTCTAGTAATGGAATTTAAAGTCAAGAATTTCATGTTTGGTCCGTATTGAATACAGATTACAAAACAAAGAGTGTACAAGATCCACCTTTTCAATACGAGATACATTTTTGATTAAAATTACATCATTTATTAAATGGTACCGGTTTCAACATCCATGGACGTCATCATCAGCCAAATAGGGTCATACACAAAGATACACATTAATGTTAAAGCACATAAAATTGACCCTCATAATTAAAATTATCTATAACAAGTTAAAATATAAAGCATATTTATGCTAAATGTCCAGGTTTGAATATATAATTAGTACAATATTGACAACTTGTTAGTCACTAATGAAATAAAAAAATATAAAAGCCATCTTCGTAAGTACTCCACAGTACGTACAACCAGTAAACCAAAAGGCCCGCACTGGATCGAGAATATTTTAACTTCTTCAACGTACAGTTCCGGTCATAAGATCCACTCGCTCCAAAGAAATACGACATAACATCGTACTTACGAAGATGGCTTTTAAATGTACTATCTACTGACTTAGGAACATCATCCACTTCTTTCAACGTATTTAACATTACTGCATCACACCTAGCATATATTTCTCTACATACATTGACGCCAATGCTGTACAAAGCACCCAGATCTAACAAATTTTAAAACTGTTAATGACTTGGAACTTATTTCTACGAGGCTTACGAACTTTAGTTTTTATCATTAGTGACTAACAAGTTGTCAATCTTGTACTAATTATATATTCAAACCTTGACATTTAGCATAAATATGCTTTATATGTTAACTTGTTATAGATAATTTTAATTATGAGAGTCAATTTTATGTGTTTTAACTTTAATGTGTATCTTTGTGTAAGCCCCTATTTGGCTGATGATGTCCATGGATGTTGAAACCGGTATCATTTAATAAATGATGTAATTTTAATCAACAACATATCTTGTACTGAAAAGGTGGATCTTGTACAATTTATTGTTTTGTAGTCATGGAATGTTACGTTTCCATTTCATATGAGTGTTTAATAGATGAAAATATGTAAGTACTTAAATTCATATTTCGCCAATTTTTGCAGCATAGTTGCATCATATAAATCCGATGTCTTTACAAAAGATGCTGGAAGTGCCGTATCTGGAAAGCACATTCTTCCACTGTAATATTTGTGATCAGATTAGTAATATTTTATTTTATTTCTTCCAATGTATGAGGATTTGTCTGATAAACCTTTTCTTTTTGTTTACCCCACAAGTAAAAATCACACACTGTTAGATCTGGGGAGCGAGGGGGAAAGAGACCAACGCTGATCATTCTGTCTGCAAACACTTCAGAGACTGTAAGAAGGGCTTCTTCCGCTTTGTGCGCAGTGGCTGAATCTTGTTGAAGCCATCCAAGTGATCTTTCTTCTTCCGTCAACTGATGAAAGAACGGTGTCAAAATGTCATCTCGGTACCTCTCAGCATTTACTGTCTTCTAGCAAAACATAGGCCCAATTTATCTTCTTGTATTAACAGCACACCAAACTCAAACCTTCTTATCATAATGAGAAGTTCAATAAAAACCATGAGGACTTTCTCCACTCCAATAGCGAGTGCTATGACAGTTTACAAGGCCAGTAAGGTGAAAATAGGCCTCACCTGAAAGAAAACAAAACGGACAGTGGGTCGATCATGAACGGATGAAAGTTGCCGCTCACAATAACACACAATTACCTGATCACCATGTTTTAAACAATGGGCCCGTGTTCGTCTGTACGGCTTCAGTTTTAGCAATTATGCTCCTTTGTGTGCACAATAAACCTAAACCCCTACACTTGTGCTCATTTCGGGAGAGATTTATTCATTCTTTGTTCATGATTTATACGAGTTTCGTCTAGCTTTTTCCCTGTTGAAGCTGTTCATTTGCCCTTATGTTTCTTGTTTACCACCGAGACAGTACTGTCAAATTTATTCACAATACTGTGAATTGCTGTTCTAGAAGGTGGAACTTCACGAGGAGAATTTCGAACAAACTCAGCACGATTCGTATTTAAAATACTGTATTCCGAACAAACTAAACACGATTCGTATTTAAAATACTGTATTCCGAACAAACTCAGCACGATTCGTATTTAAAATACTGTATTCCGAACAAACTCAGCACGATTCGTATTTAAAATACTGTATTCCGAACAAACTCAGCACGATTCGTATTTAAAATACTGTATTCCGAACAAACTCAGCACGATTCGTATTTAAAATACTGTCTACACACGAAGATGCGCTGCTGTAATGAAAAAATCTTTGAAAATGAAAAAACCAGAGCTTCGACCTTCGACTGAGCACTCGCCGTCGCAGGCAAGGACAGAGCCAGTGCTATCACGCACCCGGCAGCGGAGAAGGAAAATGCTCTGTCATCGGTTAAGAGCTAAAAGTAAAGCCTGGTCTGTCCGTGATAGTGTGAACACCACAACGTTTCAACAGCTGAAATTGGACCAGATATTGGATGGTGGCACGTTTTCGTTCGTAAACAGGACTACAAGGGATGGAATTACATTACCCGCAGCAGTCCTTGAGAGATTCCCTTCCTGTATCAAGACGTTTAAGAAGATCATTTCATTAGTGCTAGTGTACAGTGAGCAGTAAAAGTTGTCAATGACGAACACTGAATTTGTGACTTTCTACTGAATTCATAATGTTAAACTAGTAGTACTACTTGTAATATTTTCTTTCCATAGAATTGTTTGTTGTACTCATGTAGTAGTAGTAGTTGAGTAATTATGTTTCTAACTTTACTATCACTTGTAATGTTAAGTTAGTAGTAAGCTCAACGCTTAGTATTGTAAGCCATAATGTTAGCACTGGAAATACTTAAGTTGTGTGCGAATTTCTATATGATGATGCTGGATTTAGAATGTTAAAATAGTTTTACTAGTACTATTTTTCCCATGGAATTGCTTGTTGTACTCTTGTTTTAATAGTTGTCGTTGGGTAATTAAACTTTACTATAACACTATTGTAAGTGATGATATAGATGTTGATCCCATAGGGAATCTGAAATATTTGTCCCGAATGAGTAAATTTATAATACCAATATAAATGGTCCGTTATTGGACATCACAAATTTTTCAGCTAACTCATTCCTGATTGCCAGCGTTTCGCCCTCGTGTGCTAGGTTGGGATCATCAGTTGGTACCCAGCATACCTACCAAGACGCTGGCTAGTGCATACCGTGGAGGCCACTGCGTAGGCTACTTGGGGCACCGGCAGTGCCAATGCACTATGAAAGACAAAGTCTTGGTACGTGTACTAGGTACCAACTGATGATCCCAACCTAGCACACGAGGGCAATCAATAATGAGTTAGCTGAAAAATTTGTAATACCCAATAACGGACCATTTATATTGGTACTATTGTAAGTGACCATTACCACCAGGATATTTCCAAATTCCGATGTATTTTTTAATAATAATGGTAATAACAATTATAAGATATCTAGGTTTCTGCCTTCTCTTTACAACAAGAATACAATGAAACTGTCCCAACGAAGAATTTTGTTCCTTTTAAGAAAATGCGTCTCTTCGAATGAAGATATTGTGCGCTATTAGCCATGCTGACGCTCACATTCTCACTTATTGGCATGCAAACTGCGACCATCCTTGAGTTCTGCTGTCCTCCACAGGGATGCTGAAAATATCGGAACACTTTGAAGCCTGAAATAGGAACAAGATATAGGTTTAAAAAGCTATACAAAGAAGTCCGCCACAGTGAGACTGATAAGTGAAAAGTACCTTATATCAGCGAAAAGAATTAATTATCTCGGCCAATGGGCAAGTAGATCTACGCTACGTTCCTTAAACGGACCTTCAAAAAATATGCTGGGAAGACTTGGGAGACAGGAGACGAGCTGCCCGACTAAGTGGTATGTTCCGAGCTGTCAGTGGAGAGATGGCGTGGAATGACATTAGTAGACGAATAAGTTTGAGTGGTGGTTTAAAATTAAGAAGAACACACTACGAAGATAAGGCTGGACGTCAAGAGGACAGACTCGGGCACAAAATTCGCTTATAGGAAGAAGAGTTAGGGACTGGAATAATTTACATAAGAAGATGTTCGATTCATTTCATAATTCTTTTCAGTTATTTAACAAAAAAAACAAGGTAAACAACTGATAGGGAATCTGCCACCTGGCCGACTACCTTAAATACAGATCAGGGATGATTGATTGATTGATTGATTGATTGATTGATTGATTGATTGATTGATTGATTGATTGATTGATTGATTGATTGATTGATTGATTGATTGATTGATTGATTGATTGATTGATTGATTGATTGATTGATTGATTGATTGATTGATTGATTGATTGATTGATTGATTGATTGATTGATTGATTGATTGATTGATTGATTGATTGATTGATTGATTGATTGATTGATTGATTGATTGATTGATTGATTGATTGATTGATTGATTGATTGATTGATTGATTGATTGATTGATTGATTGATTTGGTATAGACACTATAATCAGAGTAGTGTCATATTTGGACACGTTGCTATGAATGGCTAAGGTTGAAATAAATACCCCTCTGTGAAACGAGTATTGACTTTGATTTATCTTAATTTAGAGATATGGAGATTGTTACGTAGATTATTATTCACTTGACAAAGGAATTTTATAATGTATCCTCCTATTCCATGCATAACATAATTCCATCATTAGATGGAGTAATAAAATTCAAACATGTTTCGACTCGTTTGAGCCACCTTCAGTGAAATGAGGGAGGTTAAGTAACTTAAATAACTGTAACCTCCCCCCTCCCCCTATTTCATTGAAGATGGCTCAAACGAGTCGAATTATGTTTAAATTTAATTACTCCATCTAATGATGGAATTATATTATGTATTGAATAGGAGGATGCTTTTAAAAAAATCCTTTGTAAAGTCAATACGGAATGATTGTAATATCTTGTAATAGATTTGTATTGTTAAAATTATTAATTCTAAAGCCTACAACCGTTTATATTTGCCAAAATAATGTGTCAAATTGGTAAGTGATGCAACAGTCCGAGCTGACATTAACTAACCGTGAGCAAGAAAGTTTTAAAATCCTTCAAGTGCTCAGGCAGTAAGTGGGCGTGAACAAAAACAAAGCTAGTTTGTGTACTTTCATTGTCCATTGCATTTAGATACATAGAAAAACTTACCGTCCGCCTCTGTGGCGCAGTAGTTAGTGTGATTAGCTGCCAACCCTAGAAGCCGGCGTTCGATTCCCTTCTCTGCCACGAAACTTGAAGAGCGGTACCTTGGCTGGAATGAGGTCCACTCAAGGTCAAAGTGATTTCCGTAGTTTCGCATTGTTATCCAGCAGAATACTGGGATGGTACCTAACTTAAGGCCACGGCCGCTTCGTTCTTCTTCTTTGCCTATCCCTTCCGATCTTCCCATCCACCACAAGGTCTCTGTTCTGCTTAGCAGGTGAGGCTATCTGGTGAGGTGCTGTGCCTTCTCCGCAGTTGTATCCCCCGACCCAAATTCTCGCGTTCCACGACACTGCTCTTGAGGCGGTAGAGGTGGGATCCCTCGCCGAGTCAGAGAGAAAAGCCAACCCTGGAAGGTAAACGGATTAAGAAAGGATGTAAGACATACCACAAGGATATTGTTCAATACGCTTTTCGTTTGATAATCTTGAGATTGTGTATTATTGTTCTATTAAAGTTTTAAAATTCTTCATGTGCTCAGGCAGGAAGTGGGTGTGAACAAAAATGAAAGTACTTTTTGTAGTGAGATATCCAGAGGAGTTTCCTGAACAAGACGATGTGTGGATAACAGTAATACGTCAACTCAGACCTGTTTAAATTTATTTTTATGTAGTTGCAGTTTATATTTGTGCATACTTTGTACTAGATTTTTACATAAAAGTTCACTGAGAGAAATTTTTTTTAAAATAAAATCTTGGTAAACAATTATTTCTTCAAATATCCGATTGCCCTGTACAAAGTATCATTTTGGAAGTCATTAAGCTTTCTTTGTAACTGTGTCAGTTGTTCCTGCTTCTCTTGTCAACACATGAACTCTACTGTGTTGTGCAGATAAAAGTAACATTTATTTTACAGAGCAGAACTCCATGTGTCGATAAAGCCTCGAGCAACCCGTCAATATGCAGGGTGATAACTTGCTAAATCCTCTGTGCCTTTCAAATGCGCTGTATTGAGTTTGCATCTCTTCGCTTTGTGATTTCCTGGAGCAGTCAGGGTAAAAATATTGGAACATACATGTTAGCGCAGACAGAATTTACTAAACCAACGAATGTTTTCCCTCGAAGAGCTACCTCCTGTGGGTGTAGGCGTAGATACATGAGTGGTATTCCCTGGCTTTTGAGAGAAGCAGGTGAAGAGGGGTACCCTAAGGGAATTCCTCTCTTCGGAACGTAATTAGGTGAGTATGGGGCCTTAAATCGTACTAGGCTGCCTTCTTTCGTCTTCTCCATCTGACTCTAAATGGTTTACTCTGGTTCTGTTTTCGGACCCCGATGGTATTACGAGTAACGGCGATTGAAGTTTAGAAGTGGAGAGGGGGATATATGGACAATAAAAAGTACCCAGATTTGTGGAACACAGCGCGGTTGGTATATGTATGTATATAATCTGAAAAAAGCTACAAAATGGTAAGTTTTTAATGCTCCCTGAGCAAATTTAAACAGAGAGGTAAAGGATGACAGCCTACCAACTTAAGTCGGCAATAATTCCTTTGAGATTTTGATTCAATTCTCTACGATAAAACTTTCAACAAAGGAACAATATTGCAAACGAATTGCAATTAAATAAAAGTAAGGCGTGATTATACTGTTAAATATCTTTTATCACTTGATTTCGCACTAAGGAACTAACAGACGTTAAAGAGACTGCCAGACTGACGGTGCGCGCAGTGTCTATGCTACCCTTCCTCACAGCACAAGCAATGTGTCCACGATTTGCTGCCGCGCTATACAAATCAGTTAGCTGCGATAAACGACATCTTGTACGTATTTTGGCCAATAATATCGTTCATACTTTAAGGAAATAAAGGAAATAATGCGCTGATAAGGTTTGTACAAATTGCTTGTTTAATAATTCCTATTTTCAACGACATAAAATGGAATAAAAATGTAATGTATTCTAAACAAAGTGGGGGGTCCCCCACGCCCCACCCCACTAATCACCGCTACTGTGCTATTAGTTTCGCAAGGCCTAGGGCAGTGTTTCTCAAAACCACCTGGAGCGTGATCCGATACTCTGGGCCTCGGGACCAGTTATATGGGGCCATAAGATATTTTCCTGCTATTTGACATCAATCAATCAATCAATCAATCAATCAATCAATCAATCAATCAATCAATCAATCAATCAATCAATCAATCAATCAATCAATCAATCAATCAGTCAATCAATCAATCAATCAATCATTCAACCAATCAATCAACCAGTCAATCAATCAATCAACAAATCAATCAATCAATCAAACAATCAATCAATTAGTCATTTAATGAAAATTAAAAAAATAAACAAATCAATAAATAAATACACAAATAAATCAATAAATTATGTTACGGAGTTTTCCGTGGTAGTTAGAGGTGAAAGAAGGTGCTGGGGGGAACAGGTCTCAACTTACGAAATTAAAGTTAAGATAAAATTTAACAAGGTTATATTTTCTTTTTAAGATCAAGAAATAACAAATATAACAGGTACTCAGTAGCCTAGCAACAAATCGAGAATGTACAATTACAGTGTTACAGGATTTGGGCTCCGAGAGCCAGACACATTATTCTTGAGCAATGAGCTCAACTTTACTTATACATAAGGTTTAACAAAGGGGAAGAAAACCCCAATCATACCCAGGAGCACTTGCTCCCTATTACTCAGAAAAGCCTGCTCGAGGCACACAGAAACCAAATTTCAAAAAGAGCAATCCGCTCTCAAAGTTCCAGCCTATACAAGGCCACACCAAACTCCACCTTCAAGTTGTCCTCTAAGGACATAAACACAGGGGTAAAAATACCCAACCTACTGAGGCCTATTCATTAAAGAAACAGGAAAATTACATGGCCTCCAAAATACCAACTTAAGAGGAGGCATCCTTGCACTCCTAATACACTTTATTAAAACCTAATTTGGCCCTAGGCCGCTTATGCAAGGGCTAATCCCATACTAAGGAGGTGACTTATATAAGGAAATGATTTACATTACATTAGAAGGGAAGAAACGGTAGTGAAAATAAATTCACCTCAAAGCAATATGAATGGGAGCTCGAGAGGGTTAAGCACTCTCTATCCGCATATGTAGTTACAGAGGCAGAATTTAAATCAAGATTCTTTTACATTTTAAAGGAAAGTTACATGATAAAAGTTTCGAACCCGACCCGAGGGTTAAACTGCTGAGCTGGCAAGAAAATAAGTTATTAAACGGCCATTACCTGTTGGTTGAACTGCTGCCCGAAGAAAGAGGCGCTTCCCGCCCCCTGCTACATACTTTACACTTTGAGAGATGTTACTGAAGTGGCGCAGAGACCCGAAAATCAGCAGTTTATATACCCTCGCGGAACATTCGAGACCTTTCATGAATGAGAACACCCGCCCGCAAGCCTTTTATTGGACGACCAAAAGATTACATGTCAGAATTGAAGAAGAAAACCTGGATTGGTGGAAAATTAATTACATAAATTTATGATTGGCCAATTTCAAAACTGGCAGAAAGAAAGGGTTAACATTGCCAACTTAAAGACAAGCTGAAAGAAATTTAATAAGGAACAAACTTATGCATACTAAAATTCTTCAAAAAAAGGTTCTTTCACTTCGCACTAGGGTGCACCGTTGTATTTCTTCAGTAGTGCCATCTAGAAGAGAATGTTCACACTTCTCACTACAGAGAAAACAAAACTAAATCGAAAAAGACACAGTTCAGAACTCGTCAAAATTTACAGATAGCGACATCTTCTGATAACCTTTAGAATTAACATGGTAGTTAAAGTTCAGGCTTCCTCCAGTAGAGGAGTTTCAACTGGCGCAATGTTTGAATTAGCGGAGCGGAGGTGTACCGCCCGGTACAAATTAAATAATTAATCAATTAATCAGTCAATCAATTAATAAGTCAGTCAACCAATCAATCAATCAATCAATCAATCAGTCAATCAATCTATCAATCAAGCAAACAATCAATCAGTCAATTAATCTATCAATCAATCAAGCAAGCAAGCAAGCAATCGTTCAATCTATCTACCTATCAATCAATCAATCAATCAATCAATCAATCAATGAATCAATCAATCAATCAATCAATCAGTCAATCAATCAATCAATCAACAAATCAATCAATCAATCAATTAGCCATTTAATAAAAAATTAAAAAATAAACAAATAGATAAATACACAAATAAATCAATAAATTAATAATTAATCAATTAATCAGTCAATCAATTAATAAGTCAATCAATCAATTAATAAGTCAGTCAACTAATAAATCAATCAATCAGTCAATCAATCTATCAATCAAGCAAACAATCAATCAATCAGTCAATTAATCTATCAATCAATCAAGCAAGCAAGCAAGCAAGCAATCGTTCTATCTACGGTATCTACCTGTCAATCAATCAATCAATCAATCAATCAATCAATCAATCAATCAATCAGTCAATCAATCAATCAATCAATCAATCAATCAATCAATCAATCAATCAATCAATTAATTAATCAATCAATCAATCATCAATCAATTAATTAATCAATCAATCAATCAACTAATCAGTCAATCAATCAATAAATCAATCAGCCATTTATTCAGTCAATCAATCAATCTATCTACATATCAACAAATCGATCAGTCAATCAATTAATCTATCAATCAGTTAATCAATGATCAATGAATTGGTAATTCAATCAATCTATCGGTCAATCAATCAATCAATCAATCAGTGAATTAATCAGTGAATCAATCAATCAACATTGATCTGCTTTGGGTTGTCGCCCAGGCGGCAGATTCCCTATCAATTGTTTACCTAGCACTTACTTAAGTAAAGCGAGGGAGCTGGCCTTACGTTTAGGTTCACGCAGCTGTGAGCTTGCATTCGGGAGATAGTGGATTAGAACCCAACTGAAGATGGTTTTCTGTTGTATCCCATATTCACACCAGGCAAATGCTGGGGCTGTACCTTAATTGAGGCCACGGCCGCTTCCTTACCACTCCCAGCCCTTTCCTCTACCACTTTGACCATAAGACCTATCTGTGTCGGTGAGAAGTAAACCAAATATTAAAAGAAATGGTTTTTTTTCAATAATTTCAAAGAATTTGGAGATTTATCGAACATCAACTATTCCATTCCCTAATTCCCCTTCTTTTAATTGAATATTTCGCCCTATTTTCCTTCTTGAATTCCAAGTTGATTATGATATTTTCCGTCTTTAAAAGATCCACTCAAGCTTGCTTTGTCTGCTGATGTCATTCCACGCTATCTCTTCACTGACAGCTTGGAACATACCGCTCAGTTGAGCAGCTCGTCTCCTTTCTCCCAAGTCTCCCCAATCCAAGCTTAAAAAAAAATTTCGTACCGCTATTCTTTTATCGGACATCGCCCAGTAATGTTTATTAGATAACATACACAGGTCCTACCAAAGTTTAACGACATGGACATGATTCCTGTCCTTAAACTTTTGGTCTCAGGTAATTGATAATTGATATTTAGGGGAACATTTGTTGAAATTGTCATTAAAGTATTACTTTTTATTTTAATGTTATTTTATTTCCTGATGTTTATAATACTTGGAAAAAATTGATGTTTTTAATACTTGAGGAAATATGGACTGTAAAATATGGGGATTATATTAATAATTCTTGTTATGTGGAAAACAGGTACCTGTAGATAGTTTATAATTATATAGAGCAACAGAACATGTTTAGATTACAAAAAAATCCCCACATTTTAATCTCGCAATAGAACCACAGAAAGAAGTAATAAAACAATCATTTCTTGACCTTGTATGTACAGGAGCATCCTGAATCTACCGAGACTGTTTGTTTGTTTGTTTGTTTGTTTGTTTGTTTTGTTTTGTTTGTTTGTTTGTTTGTTTGTTTGTTTGTTTGTTTGTTTGTTTGTTTGTTTGTTTGTTTGTTTGTTTGTTTGTTCTTTTTACAGGTATGTTTTAGCGTTATGTGTGGTATACTTAGTGTTTTCGACAGACAGAAAAGCTTTAAAGTTACGTTGTTATTATTATTATTATTATCGTTGATTATCCAAGTAAAAAACCTATTTTACACATGGTATATTAGGGCTGTAGTTAATATAACTAGATTAATGCATAAAATGATTCCTGTGACTTAAAACATGTTGGACTTGAATACAAAATGGAGACATTTAACACACGCGTTACAAGAACATTTTTTGAAAATAATGAAAAGGTACTTGATTTTGTACATCACACATATTTGAGTGAGTTACTAATTAAAATCTGCTTCTTTTAAAAATAGGAGAGTCAAATAGAAGATGATAAGCAGTTTGTGACATTTCATAGGTACAAATTAAACTTACATTAAGTTGTAATGACGTATCTAGATGTTCACTGCATGTTTGTATTTTCAGTACCGAATACCATATTATCGGGACACTGTCATTAATTGCACTTGATTTATCTGGTAAGGAATATGGGAAGAGATAATTCTCTTAAATGCAACTCAGTTAAAGTATGGTGAACTTTATGGACCGTCCTCTGCTGCAATGTGTGAGAAAACGATGAAGTGAGGATTTACAATCGATTGGTCGATACTTGGAATCGCCTACATGGGAGAACATCTGTCAAACTCACGTGATGTTATTTCCTCTCACTGGACCAAATCCATTGGGGAGTAAAAACGAGCAGAATGTATTTATAAAAATATCTTATAGGAGAATAAAAAACTCCAGTTTGCTGGGGTGTTGTATACAAAGAAATGTGTGGTTATTTATCGATCGGGTTTACATCAAAGTGCAGAAGAAGATGGGGGGATTCAGCATCCATTAAATATTCTCACAGCACTAAAGGAGCTTCGAAATTACTCTTAAGATAAAATTATATTACATATCTGGAAAATAAACATTCGTAAAACCGTGTGGATATTTGTACCAACAGTATTCAACAACACACGACCACTTTACGTAGTAGATCTGCAATATTTCGGGCAGTTGGCGACCTTGTTTATTACACAAATGAATATAAACTTAAAACTGTTGAGTTTAAAAACTACCGAGCGAGTTGGCCGTGCGGTTAGGGTAGCGCAGCTATGAGTTTGCATTCGGGAGATAACTAGTTCAAACCCCACTATCGGCAGCCCTGCAGATGGTTCTCTGCGGTCTCCCCATTTTCATATCAGGAAAATATCTGGGATTTACTTTAATTACAGCCGCGGCCAATTCCTTCCCACTCCTAGGCTTTTCCTATCCCATCTTCGCCATAAGACCTGTCTGTGCCGGTGAGACGTAAGGAAAATTGTAAAATGGTTTGAAAAGAAATCGAAGAAAAACTTCGCCAGGGGGAGAATTTGAACACCGGCCTCCGAGCTGACAGTGTCGTGCCGTAGCATGTACATTAAGCTGACACCGGCTAAAACCCACGCTGATTTTTGGGGATGACTTTTTTCTTACAATTTGTTTTACGTCGCACCGACACAGATTGATCTTATGGCGAGGATGGGAGAGGAAAGTACTAGGAGTAGGAAGGAAGCGACCGTGGCCTTAATTAAGATACAGCGCCAGCATTTACCTAGTGTGAAAATTGGAAACCACGAAAAACCATCTTCAGAGTTGAGGACATTAGGGTTCGAACCCACTATCTGCCGGATGCAAGCTCACAGCTGCGCGCCCCTAACCGCAAGGCCAACTCGCTCGGTCGGGATGACACTCAAGTTAGTCGTAAGCCACGTGTAAATTTAGCAACACCACCTCGCAAAGCCCATTTAAATTCGCCCGCGAAAAATCAGATTGGTTAACATCAGTGCCTGATAAAAACGTGTGAGATACCGATTTTTCGAATTATTTATTAGTATGATAAGCCCCTAACGCTCATATGCTGGGTTCACGTTGTTTCGACTACCATATACACGCCTATACACAAGTATACAGAGTGTATGCAATATATTTGGACAAACGGTAGAGACAGGTTCCTCACACCACAAGGAAAAATACATCCTATGAGCATACACCTTCAATATCCCATGGGGTTAGTATGTTTCACTACATCGGAAACCACAGAAAACAATTTCGAGCGTGGTTGAGGTGAGAATCAATTCCCCTCCCCCCTACTCAGTTGACCACCCGAGGCTGAGTGGCACTCGTTCCAGCCCTCGCACCACGTTTCAAATTTCACGGCAGAGAAGGGAATCGAACCCGGGACTGCGGATGTGGCAGCTAATCACACGAACCACTACACTGAACCCATAATTCGACGACGGTAAGTTCAAGGGTTCGGCATCACAGAGGTGGAGTACATCGGTTCATATCATACAATTTTCTTTCGTCGTTTGTTATTTTTTCAACTTACTTTACGTCACGGCAACACAGATAGGTCTTTTGGCGAGGATGGGATGGGAAAGGACTAAGAGTGGGAATGAAGCGTCCGTTTCCTTAATTAAGGTACAGCCCCAGCATTTGCTGGTGTGAAAATGGGAAACAACGAAGAACATCTCCAGCGCTGTCCACAATGAAGTTTGAACCCAACGTCTCCCGAATGCAAGCTCATAGCTGAGTGGTTTACTCCACGGCACAGTGAGGGGCTTAACATTTATTATTTCATTCCTTAACCCTCTGGATTGTGAAGAGCTTCTTTCTGGTTCCTAGTCATTCCCCACTGAACCGTGCGATCAAATATTGGCTCGACCATGTGACCTGTATGTAAGTCAGTGCTTGACAGAAGAGTCATTAATATATGTTTCCAAACATACTTCAACCCTGGGGATAATTATTGAAATTATTTTGTCTTTTTAAACAACAATCAGTCAATCGGTCGATCAATCGATCAATGACTCGCACACTTGCCTGGTAGGCTACACACTACTACTACGGTTTTCGGACACGGCGAGGTGCAGGAATTTAGTCCCGCAGGAGTTCTTTTACTTGCCAGTAAATCTACCGACACGAGGCTGACGTATTTGAGCACCTTCAAATAACACCGGACTAAACCAGGATCGAAACAGCAAAAGTGGGGTCAGAAGGCCAGTGCCTCAACCGTCTGAGCCACTCAGCCCGGCCAGCTAAAGTTAGAGGAGACTCGGTTGAATCTAAATATTAAGGCAAAGTTGGAAGTATGACACATTTTTAGAATGATTATCAAAATAATATTTATACACTGGAACAACTACCACGATATTGTTATTTAGTACTCCAAAACAAATGTACTTTTTCAGTTAATAATATTAATTATAACTGCAATACGTTTGCTAAATCCACAGCAGTAGTGATTTAATTGCAAACGTACGACTCGTTGGCTTAATGGTCAGCGTAGTGGCCTTCGGTTCAGAGGATCCCGGTTTCGATTCGCGGCCGGTTCGCGGACTTTAACCTTAATTGGTTAATTCCAATGGCCCGGGGGCTGGGTGTTTGTGCTGTCCTCAACATCCCTGCAACTCACACACCACACATAACACTATCCTCCACCACAATAACATGCAGTTACCTACAAATGGCAGATGCCGCCCACCCTCATCGGAATGTCTACCTTATAAGTGCTGCACTCGTCTAGAAATGGCCACACGAAATTAAAAATGCAAACAATACTACAAATGCAATATTACTTGAAAGTAGTAATAAACAGGCTATTGTAGAAATACTCACGTCTTCCGAACACAGCAAACAGGATAAGTAGTGAAGTATCTTGATGCTATACCAAAGAGATCCAACCTTTACAATCAGAGTACAAGATGTTTAGTGGACGCGATAATAATAATAATAATAATAATAATAATAATAATAATAATAATAATCATAATAATAATAATAATAATAATAATAATAATAATAATGAAAATACACAGCCTGTTTCCATTCATTCGACCGGGTCAGGAATGGAATGAATGAAGCTCCATCTAGGGGTGAGGATAGGAATTGTGCCGGCTGCCAAAGCCTGTCGCACTCCTCCGGGGCAATGATTAATGAATATCAGATGAAATGATATTGGAGAGTGCTGCTGGAATGAATTATGACAGGGAAAACCGGAGTACCCGGAGGAAAACCTGCCCGCCTCCGCTTTGTCCAGCACAAATCTCACATGGAGTGACCAAGATTTGAACCATGGAACCCAGCGCTGAGGAGCCGGTGCGCTGCCATCTAAGCCACGGAGGCTTAAGAAGAAGAAGAAGAAGGAAACGAAGGAGAAGAAGAAGAAGAATAGCGTGTAGCCTCGTAGAGGTTTGGAGCAAATCTTTCGATTTGACACCTGTAGGCAACCTGCATGTCAATGAATATGAGGCCCTATCTCTGATCAATCCCATTGATAAAAAAAAAACACATGCAATACTGACTCACGAGCCACCATTGGAATTACCCAATTAAGGTTTAAATGCCGAAAAAGGCCGGGAATCGAAGCTGGGACCACTTAAATGAGACTATGGTGTGGGTATGTGGGAAACTGGGAGTGAAATTTCTAGATCCGAATGGGTGGGTAGGAGATAGGGATCTGCGCTCAGATGGCCTTCACTTAAACCCCAGTGGTACGTATAAGTTAGGAAATTTGTTTGGAAGGGTAATAGGGAGGTACATTCAGGGAAACAGGGTTGTCTAGGGAGCGGTGCTAAGGGTACAGAGATCTGGAAGTCAAGTAGGGATGACGTAAAAATGTTAATGTTGAACTGTAGAAGTATTGTAAAGAAAGGAATAGAAATTATATATATATATAGCAGATATTGCAATAGGAGTTGAATCATGGCTGAGAAATGATATAATGGATGCAGAAATGTTCTCAAGGAACTGGAGAGTGTATCGTAGAGGTAGGATAGGAATGGTGGGAGGGGGGGTATTCATTCTGGTGAAAGACGAATTTGTAAGTTACGGAAAAGTTAAGGATGAAAAACATGAAATTCTGGGTGTAAGGCTCATTTCTAAAGATAATAGGCAACTTGATGTTTTTGAAGTGTACAGACCGGGAAACGAATTCAGAATTATTTGATAAGATAATCAACCATGTGGGAAACGACATTGAAAGGAATGTGATTGTAGCGGGAGATCTGAATTTACCAAATGTCAGTTGGGAAGGAAATGCAAACGACAGGAAGCATGACCAACAAATGACAAATAAGTTAATATGGTAAGGACAGTTGATTGAGAAAGTGATGGAACCAACTAAAGGGAAAAATGTCCTGGACGTGGTGCTGGTAAAACGAGATGAGCTCTATAGAGAAACCGAAGTAATAGATGGCATTAATGATCATGAAGCTGTTTTTGTCGTAGTTAAAAATAAATGTGTTAGAAAGGAAGGTCTTAAAAGTAGGACTATTAGGCAGTACCATATGGCTGATAAAGCAGGCATGAGGCAGTTTTTAAAAAGTAACTATGATCGGTGTATAACGGTAAATAAAAATGTAAACAGACTCTGGGATGGGTTTAAAGCAATAGTTGAGGAATGTGAAAACAGGTTTGTACCTTTAAAGGTGCTAAGAAATGGTAAAGACCCACCTTATTAAAATAGGGAAATAAAGAGACTAATAAGTAGGTGCAGATTGGAAAGAAATAGATTCAGAAATGGCTGTGGAAGCAAGGAGAAATTGACGGAACTTACTAGGAAATTTAATCTAGTAAAGAAGGCAGCTAAGGATAACATGATGGCAAGCATATTTGGCAGTCATACAAATTTTAGTGAAAAATGGAAGGGTATGTATAGGTATTTTAAGGCAGAAAAAGGATCCAAGATGAACATTCCAGGAATAATTAATGAACAAGGGGAGTGTGTATGTGAGGATCTTCAAAAGGCAGAAGTATTCAGTCAGCAGTATGCAAGGATTGTTGGTTACAAGGATAATGTCCAGATAGAGGAGGAGATTAATGCTAAAGAAGTATTAAGATTTACATATGATAACAATGACATTTACAATAAGATACAAAATTTGGAAACTACAAAAGCGGCTGGAATTGATCAGATTTCTGGGGATATACTAAAGACAATGGGTTGGGATATAGTACCATACCTGAAGTACCTACTTCTTTGATTATTGTTTGATCGGAGGAGCTATACCAGATGAATGGCGAGTTGCTATAGTAGCCCCTGTGTATACAGGAAAGTTGATAGACATAAAGCGGAAAATTACGGGCCAGTAAGTTTGACATGCGTTGGATGAAAGCTTTGGGAAGGCATTCTTTCTGATTATATTAGACATGTTTGTGAAATTAATAACTGGTTCGATAGAAGGCAGTTCAGTTTTCGGAAAGGTTATTCCACTAAAGCTCAACTTGCAGGATTGCAGCAAAATATAGCAGATATCTTGGATTCAGGAGGTCAAATGGGCTGTATTGCGATTGACTTGTCTAAAGCATTTGATAGGGTGGATCATGGGAGACTGCCGGAAAAACTGAGTGCAATTGGACTAGATAAAAGAGTGACTGAATGGGTTGCTATATTTCTAGAAAATATATCTCAGAGAATTAGAGTAGGCAAAGCTTTATCTGACCCTGTAATAATTAAGAGGGGAATTCCTCAGGGCAGTATTATTGGACCATGATATTTTCTTATATATATAAATGATATGCCCGTGTGGGGATTTACCGGTTACCTCCATCGGGCGCGTCCCATTGGAATTGGGGAAGCTCGCTAGCTCTGCCGCCAGCAGAGTCAGAGGGTAGTAGGGAAATAAAATACCACCGTGAAAAAACTGGTCCCTTGCCAGGGTTACGGCGAAGACTGGTAAATGACCAGAAACCATAAAACATATTGAGGCAACCTCTAGGGCTAACAACCCTAGTTGTAAAAGGATGGGTACCCGTCAAAAGCAAAGTCAAGTCAAAAAGCTTGATGGCACAACATGTCAAGAAACATACCCCAGGAGGTAAATCTTCCGATAAATCCCTCGTCGTGAATGCCTCGGCGCACGCGTCTCATTCGGATTCTGGGGGAGACTCGACATCATGCAAGAGACGAGTCGGAGCGTCTCGGTGTACCCCGAAGGGTCAAAAACTCAGACAAAAATCTAAAACCTTTCTAGCAACTTTCAACATAAATTCACTTACACAAACTGGCAAGCTGAAAACCCTCACCAAAGCTCTTCACGAAAGTCAGATATCCATAATGGCCCTATAGGAAACAAGGTACTCAGATGAAGAGATTTTTGAATCCGAAGGCTACTGATTTTTCAAGAGCAAAGCGCAAAGAGGAATCTTCAATGGAGCTGTGATGCTTGGAACCGCGTATGCTGTTAGAACCAAGATCCTTAAATCGGTTGCAAATTTCGAACCTGTGAATGACAGATTGTCTATACTCACAATTAAATGCGCGAACAAAACCTACGCCCTAGTTAACACACATACTCCTACAAACGATAAGAACAAGTCTGATCCAGACGAAGTTGATAATTTCTGGGACCTACTGGATGAAAAATTAAACAAAATCCCCAAACACCATGTCAAGCTTCTTTTGGGTGACTTAAATGCCCAACTAGGTCGTGAACAGAAGTACAAGAAGGTTATAGGAAATTACCCTGCTCACAAAAGAACCAATCCCAACGGCAAAAGACTGGTGACCATTTGCGAAAATCACAACCTGCAGGTCATGTCGACCCACTTTCGCCATCTACCCAGAAAGCAAATGACTTGGCGTTCTCCCGTCCAAGCTCTCGGAGAGTTCCAAATTGATCATGTTGCAATCTCCAGGAGAAACAGCCCTGAGATTATGAATGTCAAGGTAAAGAAAGGCATCAATGTGGCCTCAGATCATTATATGTCTCTTATCAAATTCAAACCAATTCCCGCAAACACAAGGAAGACAACCAAACAGATCACACGCTTCGACAATGATAAACTTCGGCAAAGGGTCGAGGAGTTCCAGGAGAAGGCTAGACTAAATGACTGTGACTTTAACAACACCAACAGTCTCCTTGTTGAGGCCGCCAAAGACGTTGCAGAAATCAAGAGAAGAAAAAAGCAAGCCTAGTGGAATGGTACCTGCGAATCAGTCCTCCAAGAGAGACTCAATGCGTGGAAACAGTACTACTGTACGAAATCAGAAAATGATTGGGAAACCTACAAAACCCAACGTGCCCAAGCAGCTAGGGTGTTCAGACCTGAGAAACGTAAATACGAAAAATCTCTCATTGAAAAGATAGAACAAAACTTTAGGAAGAATGAAAGCAGAGAGTACTACAGTGCCTTCAAACGCAAACTCACTGGCTATAAACCACCGTCTCTATGCTTTGAGCAAAAGGACGGCACACTGGCGACGTAAAATGAAGAAAATTGCAGCATTCTGGCAGATTACTTCAAGAATTTACTTAATTGCTCTAAAACGCAAAGCACCATTGAGACCAAGGAACCCTTACTCAGGTACCCAGATTCCAGACCACCCGACAGAGATGAAATCAAGAGCCACATTGCCCGTCTCAAAAACAACAAAGCGCCGGGGGAAGACTCAGTAGTAGCAGAACTATGGAAATATGCCCCAGAGGAATCACTTGATATCTTGCAAAAGCAAATAGAAGAAATTTGGAACGAGGAGATCCTACCCGAAGATTGGAAAATAGCTTTGATCCATCCATTACACAAAAAGGCAGCATGAATTATATTAACAACTACAGAGGAATATCTTTGCTACCCGTGACTTACAAAATTCTATCACTTGCCATCCTGGAGCGTTTGGAAGCACAAATCGAACATCAAATAGGTGAATACCAAGGAGGGTTCAGAAAAGGTCGCTCAACAGCTGAACAGATCCAAAATCTCAAAACGATCATCATATATTGTACACTAAGGTCCAAGCAGTATCTGTCTGTCTTTGTGGACTTTAAGAAAGCGTACGACTCCATTGACCGGGAAGTCCTGCTAAACATCTTAAATGAATTTGGAGTTGATTTGAAACTGCTGGCATTAATTAGAGCCACCCTGACCGATACAAAATCCAAGGTGAGGTTTCACGGATGTCTGTCGCATTCCTTTGACATCAAAACAGGAGTACGACAAGGTGATGGGCTATCCCCGATACTCTTCAACTGTGTTCTTGGAAAGATCATCAGAACCTGGCGGGTGAGATTACAGGAAACCAACTACAGTCCATTGAGAATAGGAACCAAATCCAAGGGGATCGCAACAGACTGCTTAGCATTTGCCGATGATATTGCTGTTCTCTTAAACGACATAGAAACCGCCAGAGCTCAAGTTGAAATTTTAAAGTAAATTGCCGAACAAACTGGTTTGCAGATATCGCTTGAGAAAACAGAAGTAATGACTAACATCAAAGAGGCTCCACCAAAACTCCATACAAAATACGGGGACATCACCCGAGTAGACAAATTCAAATACCTGGGTGAGATCATCACGAAAAATGGACTGGACAAAGAAGCACTTCAGGAGCGAGTAAGCAAACTGGAAATAGCCTACCAAACATCCCGCACAATCTACAACAAAAAATGCCTTTCCCAAAACACCAAGATATGTCACTATGAAACAGTTCTGAAGCCAGTAGTTCTATATGCAGCCGAAACCCTGTCTCTAAATACCAACAAAGGACTCCTTGAAGAACTGGAGGAAAGAGAACGCAAGATTGTGAGAGGAATCTTGGGATCAAAGTACAGAAATGGAATCCATAAAAAGAGATCCAACAAGGAAGTCTACAGCAAAATAGAGAAAATTACCGACACAATCAGAAAGAGACGGGCACGATTTTACGGTCATCTGAAAAGAATGGACGGAAGAAAGTTAACTAAAGAAATCTTTCACTTTTTTGATTCAAACCCCAAAACCACAATTCCCTGGTTTAGAAATACCAAAGAAGACCTGCAAGTGCTACATATCTCAGCTGAAGACGCCTTTAACAGAGATCTCTTCCGCAAGAAAATATTGACGAACGGGCTAAACCGAGACGAGCAACCGAAGAGAAGACACGGTGCCCCTTGGACAGAGGAGCGTAAGCAGGCCCACTCACAAAGAATGAGGGAAATTTGGGCTCTAAAGAAGGCCAAGTTCAGTGTCAAATGCAACAAGACTTAACGTGGTCCTTGATGGCCCCATGGAATTATATATATATATATATATATATATATATATATATATATATATATATATATATATATATATATATATATAAAAATGATATGAGTAAAGAAGTGGAATCAGAGGTAAGGCTTTTCGCATATGATGTTATTCTGTACAGAGTAATAAATAAGTTACAAGATTGTGAGCAACTGCAACGTGACCTCGATAATGTTGTGAGATGGACAGCAGGCAACGGTATGTTGATAAACGGGGTTAAAAGTCAGGTTGTGAGTTTCACAAATAGGAAAAGTCCTCTTAGTTTTAATTACTGCATTGATAGGGTGAAAGTTCCTTTTGGGGATCATTGTAAGTATCTAGGTGTTAATATAAGGAAAGATCTTCATTGAGGTAATCACATAAAAGGGATTGTAAATAAAGGGTACAGATCTCTGCACATAGTTATGAGGGTGTTTAGGGGTTGTAGTAAGGATGTAAAGGAAAGGGCATATAAGTCTCTGGTAAGACCCCAACTAGAGTATGCTTCCAGTGTATGGGACCCTCACCAGGATTACCTGATTCAAGAACTGGAAAAATCCAAAAAGCAGCTCGATTTTTTTCTGGGTAATTTCCGACAAAAGAGTAGCGTTACAAAAATATTGCAAAATTTGGACTGGGAATAATTGGGAGAAAGAAGACGAGCTGCTCGACTAAGTGGTATGTTCCAAGCTGTCATCGGAGAGATGGCGTGGAATGACATTAGTAGACGAATAAGTTTGAGTGGCGTTTATAAACGTAGGAAAGATCACAATATGAACATAAAGTTGGAATTCAAGAGGACAAATTGGGGAAAATATTCATTTATAGGAAGGGGAGTTAGGGATTGGAATAACTTACCAAGGGAGATGTTCAATAAATTTCCAATTTCTTTGAAAACATTTAAGAAAGACTGGGAAAACAACAGATAAGAAATCTGCCACCTGGGCGACTGCCCTAAATGCAGATCAGTATTGATTGATTGAGCGATTGATTGGACCAAAGGTCAGCACGCCAAATATTTAGCAATGGAACTGACAGAGTTCGTACAATAATTAACTAATCAGACCTACTCCTTACCTTGGAGTAAGAGTGCAGCAAAATTATATTTCGGTTACTGCGGTTTAAACCGAACCTTCCCTATAATATTCTGATAACTTATGAAAAAAGCTCAAGAACTTCATTCTTTGGTCTACGAGCACTGACATAACATTTGCACGGCATTTTATGTCTATTGATTTTCTCTCTCTTTGTGCTTGCATTAAACAGACGCAATGATTCAAAAAGGGACATTAAAATGTATTAATTTCACGTTAAGAATTAATCAGTCAGTGACCAGTCAGCTTTTAGCGTTCTTGCCCAGATAGCAGATTCCCTCACAACTTATGCAAGCATATAGTGTAATATTATCGAGCAAGGAGATTTTGTATTACTGCTGTGTCTCTCTCAAAGTTTAGGAAATGGTAATTACGACACTTCGCTTGTCACGGGATACTGTGATGATGAGCGTATTACAAACGCCCAACGAATCATGTGCACGTCAATTCCCGCTCAGTCCTTTGTACACTCTGAATGGCTATTTAACACGACCAATAGCGATCACGTGATCAGCAGTTCATGATCTAATTTCCGTGACAATTTTTCGTGAAGCCTAATATCCGATTGTTGCGGTTGGGAGGAAATGAAAGAACTTCATTGACATCATTATGAATAATCGATCAAAATTATCGATCGTACCATCGAAACCTCTAGCACTCAACCAGTAAAGGTCGACAAGGAAGAAAGTATGCTTATGAACGTAAAATACCGCACCACATGGACAAGTACCGTCTAAAATGGCTGGTCCCTTCTTAGATTCAAACACACAGTCGCATTCGTATATTTTCTCCACTGCATGGAAGAGTGGAGAATCACGGATATTGTTGTTTGAGTCATCAGTACATAGTCTGATTTGATGCAGCGCTCCATGTCACCCTATCCTGTGCTATCCCTTTCATTTCTGCTGCATTCTACATCTGCTCTAATCTGCTTGTCGTATACATACCTTGATTTACTCCTACCGTTCTTATCCCCTGCACTTCCCTCAAAATCCAACTGCACAAGTCCTGGGTGTCTAAAGATGTATCCTATAATTCTATCCCTTCTTCTCGTCAAATTTAGCCACAGCGATCTACTCTCACCAATTGAATTCAGTATCTCTTCGTTCGTGATTCGATCTATCAATCTTACCTTCAGCATTCTGTAACACCACATTTCAAAAGCTTCTATTCTCTTTCTTTTCGAGCGAGTTATCCTGCATGTTTCATTTACATAGAATGCCACGCTCCAAGCGAAAGTTTTCAAAAACATTTTTCTAATTCTTATATCAATATTCGATGTGAGCAAATTTATTTCCTTAAGAAAAGCCTTCCTTGCTTGTGCTAGTCTGCGTTTTATGCCCTCCTTACTTCTGCCATCGTTAGTTATTTTACTACCCAAGTAACAATATTCATCTACTTCCTTTAAGACTTCATTTAATAATCTAATATTCCCTGCATCACTTGATTTTGTACGACTGAATTCCATTACATTCATTTCGTACTTATGTATTTTCATCTTGTACTCCTCACCCAAGACTCCATCCATACCATTCAGCAACTTCTCCAGATCTTCTGCAGATCATCAGCAAATCTCAGGGTTTTGACTTCCCCTCCTTGTACTGTAAATCTCTTTCCAAATTCCTCTTTGATTCCATTTGCTGCCTGTTCTGTATTAACATTGAAACGGATGGGGGGACAAACTTCAGCCTTGCCTCACCCATTTTCGGATTACTGCTCCCATTTTCGGATTACTGCTTCTTTTTCATAACCCTTGATTCTTATCATTGAAGACTGATTTTTATATAGATTGTAGATAATTCTTCTTTCTCAGTACCTGATTGTGATCACCTTCAGAATTTCAAATAGCTTGGTCCAATCCTGCTCATGGTTTGGAATTTAGAATTAGAGAGAAGCTTACGAACCAACAATACCGTACCGCCTCAACAAATTCATATCCACAATTCTATACTCAAAATGAAGAAAACGGTGGGTTTTATGTGGTTGACGGATCATCGTAAACACGTCCCTCTTCAACTGCATATCGAGCTGAGAGTAGATTTGAGAAACGAGATATTCCACTCCATATTGTTCTCCATAGAACTCCTGCCTTGAACATCGGAGCGAGTAAGATTTACTGTATCCCCGGTGGTTTCGAACATGGCGAATCAATTTTCGGTCAATCAGATACACATAATCATGATCGTCATATAGAGGACAGGGTCACGCTTCACTCCTTGTCTGTTTCGTCTACGAATTTCCCTCGTATCACTCATAATCTGGATCGCCATGCTGAGGAAATGTTCAGGACTCACTTCGTGTCTGTTTCGTCTACGAATTTCACTCGAGCCATCATAACCTTGATCGCCATAGAGAGGACATGATCGGGCTTCACTCCGTGTCTGTTTCGTCTACGAATTTCACTCGTAATCATCTCAACATTTCAATTTGACGCTATCTGGCTGTCTGCTCTCCAATTTCGACGTTCTGTTTTACTCTAGACCTATTGGATGCCCGACTAAATCAATTGAAACTCTCTCGGGCATCTATTGCTGAGATTTAATTAATTTTGTCGGGCAAACACCAAATGTGTTACCAGAGTTGTTTTACATGCCGACATCGCACGACATGGAGTGTCGAATGGACTTTTCTTCCACCCTTCAAAAGCCCGACTCCCTCTGCCCGATTTGAACCCGCTATCTTGCGATCCGGAGGCCGACACTCTACCACTGATCCACCGAGGCAGCTTCACCGAGGTAGATACTTGGTGACGAAATTCCTTCGGCGTGTTCGCTGTATAACAAACTGATATGTTTCTGTTCCATGCCCGGTGCGAGATCTAAATACACTTAAGAAAATGGGAATTGCAACACCATGAAGGCATTGGTCGTTTGTGTTGATTTTCAAGATATGGAACGACTCCATGTAGGTATGTAAACGATCGAAGTTTCAGACCCATTGGATTGTTGCTACAGGTCTCCACACGTGATTGGTCGCGGAAGAAACAACTCCAGTATACGGACTCTGGTGTAGCGTAGTTGACTTGCAGTCTGTGCAGTGAAGTGTTCCCCGTCAAACATGCCTCGACGACGGAGAAGAGCACGCTATCAACAACTGTCGCCGTTTGAGAGGGCTCGGATAATTGGGCTGTGTGAGGCAGGATTATCGCTAAGGACTGTCGCTGCACGTGTTGGCCAACAGGCTTCTACGGTACAACGTGTATGGCAGCAGTGGTTAAATGAAGGAACTCACACTCGTAAACCTGGCACAGGCCCAGCACGACGGACAACTGTGAGAGAGGATCGCCGCATCATTCGGATGGCTAGGATGGAACCCATGCAACAGCAGCGCAAATTCGAGCAACTGTGGCACCCCACGTTACACAACAAACAGTTGGTAATCGCCTGCGTGCAGCTGGCTTACGAGCCCGTGTCCCTGCAGAATGTGTTCCATTGACCCAACTACAGCGACGTGTAAGGCTGGCCTGGTGTCGAGAAAGATCGACGTGGGTCGACGAATGGCATAGGGTCGTCTTTAGTGATGAACCGCTCTTCTGTCTTGCCCGCAGTGATCGCCGGAATCGTCTGCGCCGACGTACCGGGGAGAGGGGCCGCTCAGATCTTATTGTCGAGAGGCAAACAGGGCCAACACCAAGCATTATGGTCTGGGGAGCTTTTGGCTTTAATGTGAAATCACAATTAGTGCTTGTTGAGGGCACTGTAACTGCTCGACAGTACGTTGATAGGGTACTCAATCCAGTGATTGTCCCTATGATGGTGAACATTGCTAATGGGATGTTTCAGCAGGACAGTGCCTGGGTTCACACTGCACGCATCTCCAGAGAAGCTCTCCACGACATCACAACCTTAGAATGGCCCGCCAGATCCCCGGACCTCAGTCCTATTGAGCATGTGTCGGACATGATGGGTCGACAACTGGCCAACCGTCCTCAGCCACCCACAACTCTGGAACAACTGACCCAGTCCCTTACTCCTCGTCCTATAAATGAATATATGCCGCAATTTGTCCTCTTGAATTCCATCTTCATCTTCACTTTATGATCTTTCTTACTTTCATTCGACTACTTACGTCATTCAACGTCAACTCTCCACTGACAGCTGACAGGTCTGACAGACAAGATTACAATGAGGGACTTAACGAAACTAAGCGGCAAATCAATCAATCAATCAATCAATCAATCAATCAATCAATCAATCAATCAATCAATCAATCAATCAATCAATCAATCAATCAATCGATCGATCAATCAATCAATCAATCAATTAATATTGATCTGCATTTAGGACTGTTGCCCAGGTGGAGATTCCTTATCTGCTGTTTCCCTAACGTTTTCTTAAATGATTTCGAAGAAATTGGATATTTATTGAACTTCTCCCTTGATAAGTTATCCCAAACCCTACCTCCTCTTCTTATAAACGAATATTTTCCCCAATTTGTCCTCTTGAATTCCAACTTTAACTTCATATTGTGATCTTTTCTACTTTTAAACATGCCACTCAAACTTATTTTTCTACTAATGTCATTCCACTTCATCTCTCCAGTGACAACTTGGAACATACCACTTAGTGCAGCAGCTCGTCTCCTTTCTCCCAAGTCTTCCCAGCCCAAACTTTGCAACATTTTTGCAACTCTACTCTTTTGTCGGGAATCACCCAGAACTAATCGAGCTGCTTTTTTTGTGTGGATTTTTTCAAGTTCTTGTAACATGTAATCTTGGTGAGGGTACCACAATGCTCAGCTAGCAACCCCGTGGTCATGACACCGCTTTTCCCACCTAAGGGGTCCTGGGGGTCCCTTTCAGTCGCCCGTTAACACAAACAGGGGATACAGGGGATGTGTGCCTCTGTTCCACGTGAGGTTCAGACCATAAAAATAATTGGAAGGAGACCAGGAAGCGGAAGCAGAAGGATGAATTCTTAGAAATTAATTTTTCCTATGACGTTGGTTCAATAGTAATTTCTGCGTTTTTTTGTAAACTCCTGAGTCCTAGATTCATGCTGGTTCGTACACTGTGGTTGTCACCTGGGTACCATGCAGACTAATGAACAGTATTTCCTCGACATAAATATACAAACTAGCACTGCTGCCGACTGGAGGTGGGGGATGACACAGACAAGCGAGAAGCAGGCCCTGCCAGTTATACATCACGCTTGTCAACTCATCAGCTGCGAGTACACTGGGAATATCGCGGTTTTATATTTAGCAGGAAAACAAGAGAGGAAGCATGAAGTACAGGACACAGAACCATGGTACGAATTTCAAGTTTCTGGCTTAAGGCAGTATTAACTGATGTTTTAAAAGAATTTTGTGCTCGACGATGTCGAAATATAAATATAATACGCCAGAAAACTGAAATTTAATGAGGCTCATTATAGTCCAAGTTTCATTACGATAGAGGTTCTCCACCAATCAGAGTTCAGATTTTCATTATGATACAAGTTCTCCACCAATCAGAGTTCAGATTTTCATTATGATACAATTGTTTGACCAATTAGGTAAGGATAGCATCGCACCAGCGCTTAACGCACTAGCTTCGCACTTCTTTCCAAAATCAAACATGTCGGACACACATATTAATAACTAGAGTCCGGATTATTAGGTGCTGATAGGTTAGAATGCAAACTTATTCAAGCCAGTAACAAGTATACCCTACAGTGTACAATGGTTATGCTGTGAGATTTGCATAGATATTAGGGGTACAGCCTATAGAACTCCTTGAATTTATGCTACTCTTCCTACATTATGGTACAACGGGTTGCATGATACTTGCTGCAAAGGAAATTACTTTGCATTCTAACCTATTACCACCTACAAACCCGAGGTATATTAATAACAATGCACATTCTACTTCCAATATTCCACAACTACACGGCACGTTCACGCAATATCACTTCACCAACTGTACAATAAACAATTTGTATTTCAAACAAAGCTACGATAATCTTCTCTCGAAGCTTTGAAAACATATGACATTGTCAAGGTCTCTGATCCACTTACGGAAAATCAATAACCCAGCGCATGCGCTCTGCGCTCTGTTCAGTAAACTCAACTATCAAGCGACATTTCGCTCGTTTTATAAACGTACTCGTGTCTTAATAATTTCCATTATAGGCTTGTTACATAGTGTACTACTATTTCATTCTATGACGTAATTTCCTCCTTCCCGTACCCAAAAGAGTACGGAAAATAACACTTTACCGTTCTGTAACTACTTCTCCCAGTGTTTTACCATAAATTGTCTCTGATTGGTTGAACTTCGCTTCACAGTCATGTAAACACGAACAGTCAGGGAGATCACGAATCAGCGAACACCAAACATTGCCTTCAAGTATGAAGGATGAGTTCTCCACCGAATCAATACTTTATTTTACATAGTGTCAATATTATTTACGTAAAAGGACAGTACCGGTTTCGACCTGTAAATAGGTTATCTTCAGCTGTTGAAGAACCTGCTTAATAGCGACTGTACAGAATAAATACTACTAAAATTAAAATGTTTAAGTGGTTGCGTACCCACCACAGTAAAAATAGCGTCTCTTCACTCCCAGCTGAAGTAATTTGCTGTCATAACCACGCTCACCAATGTATGGGTTAATCAGCTTCCGACAGATGAATATCGCGTTTATCACAATGAATCATAAAGCTCGTATTACCTTCACTAACCCAGGACAAGAGGACCGTAGGCGTAATTCGCGACTGGCAAGGTGTGGCAGGGCACCACCACCACCACCACCACCACCACCACCAAGATTTTGAAGGAAACAAAATGTTCGTAATATTACAGACTTAGAATTTCATTTTACAAGTATGTTTTTCGTTAATCTGTTTAATTTAGCTCAATGAAAGAAAATGATCATTGCAAAATAGTATAGGCTACCTAAGTAATGCCGGCCGCGTGGTGTAGGGATAGCGTGCCTGTCAATAATCCGGAGGCCCCAGGTTCGATTCCCGGTAATGTCGGGGATTTTTACCTGGATCTGAGGGCTGGTTCGAGGTTCACCCAGCCTACGTGATTAGAATTAAGGAGCTACCTGACGGTGAGATAGCGGCCCCGGTATTGAAAGCCAAGAATGACGGCCGAGAGGATTCGTCGTCAGGCCTTCAGGCTGAGCAGCGGTCGCTTTGTAGGCCAAGGCCGTTCAAGGACTGCAGTGCCATGGGGTTGGTTAATTACTTACCCAAGTAATGTTGATAGAAATATTTCTATTATTGTTTAATTTTATCTTCCCTCCATCAATTCTAATTTAAATGTCGCTAATAAGTTGACGGGCGGGTGCTGAAGGCCACAGTTGCCGGCTGTGGCTCTACACGGCTACAGTATCTCAATAGTCAGATGTTCAGATTACCTACCGTATGCGTAGTTGCCGAGCGGTGGAGACACTTGTAAAGTATGTTCTGCCGGGCTGAGTGGCTCAGACGGTTGAGGCACTAGCCTTCTCACCCCAACTTGGCAGGTTCGATCCTAGCTCCGTCCGGTGGTATTTGAAGGTGCTCAAATACGTCAGCCTCGTGTCGGTAGATTTAGTGGCACGTAAAAGAACTCTTGCGGGACCAAATCCCGGTACCTCGGTGTCTCCGAAAACCGTAAGAGTAGTTAGTGGGACGTAAAGCAAATGACATTATTATTATTATTATTATTATTATTATTATTATTATTATTATTATTATTATTATTATTATTATTATTATTATTATTATTATTATTATTATACAAGTATGTTCACTCTCATTTTTGAACTTTTCCATTTTTGTTAATTTATTTTTACAGTTCCAGTGATTTCACCAACATGCGAGAGGTATTTTTCATGCTTGCTGCGTTTAAAAACTTACTGCAGGATGACGATCGCCCAGGAGAGGTTATCCTCTTTCGTTTCTTGGCTATCAAAGCGAATGCTGATGTCACAATTTTAAAAGTAATTAATGACTTCAATTCAAATTGAAATAGCCGCTGCTCATCCAGAAGGCCTGCAGATTAAGAGGTGTAGTATGGTCAGCACGACAAATCCTCTCGGCCATTATTTTTGGCTTTCTATATTGGGGGCCGCTAGAGAAAGAGAAATGTATTTATTTCTGCTTCCCAAATATGGAGACTGTCAAAAAAGCAAAGCTTAGGTCTACATCAAAAGTTTATTGACAACTACAAGGGTCGTGTAAAATATGTCCATAAATGAATGGTGCACCATATCATAGCCGTTCTGAAAAATGAAAACCTACAACCTGTTTTCCAGACATTGACCGGGTCAGGGATGGAATGAATGAAGCAGATATAGGCTGTTAGTACGATGGGGTCGCTACTCCCAAAGTGATTTATTAATGACTGATAGATATTATGAAATGAGAATGGAGAGTGTTGCTGGAATGAAAGATGACAGGAAAAACCGGAGTCCCCAGAGAAAATCCTGTCCAGCCTCCGCTTTGTCCAGCACAAATTCCACATGCACTGACCGGGATTTGAACCACGGTATCCAGCGGTAAGAGGCCGACGCGCTGCCGTCTGAGCTACGGAGGCTCCAATCATAGCCTTTCTATTACTCAATAAAAAAGTTTCAATCAATAATTTTCAAACCCATGAGGAACTCGTTATGGTGAAAGACATAGCTAAAAGTATAAAATGATTCTTTTCTGTATTTATTTTTGTTATAGAACCTACTGCATATCAATTTAACCTGAGTCTGATCACTAACTTGCAAATATTATATGGGACATATCGAATTCAAACATTAGGACCTACATTAGTCATAATCGAAAGCATTGAACAATGGTCCTCTCTTGTCTCAGGGGAATTACTTTGGCTCAATTCCCTATATAACTTGTGGTATCAGGGAGGAACATATTCTAAGAGTTCTAACAAATATTTTAACTTGGTTGCATTTGGGTCTTTCGCCATTATACTTTCTTGGCAGCACAGTGTTGGCAAGAGATGTTCTACGTACTTTCGTTTCTCTTGAAATATCCACTACATCATATTCTTCGATACACGATAGGAATTTTTAAAGAAATACTTAAAAGGTTTATGTTTCGTAGATCTACAGAAAGCATATGTTCGCCATACTGGGGGACTATGGAATTAAAGGTAGATTATTAAAATCAATCAAAGGCATTTATGTTGACAATTGGGCTTCAGTGAGAATTGATGGTAGAATGAGTTCTTGGTTCAGGGTACTTACAGGGGTTAGACAAGGCTATAATCTGTCACATTTTCTGTTCGTAGTTTACATGGATCATCTGCTGAAAGGTATAAAATGGCACGGAGGGATTCAGTTAGGTGGAAATGTAGCAATCAGTCTGGCCTAGGCTGTCGACTTGGTCTTAATGGAAGATTGTGCCGAAAGTCTGCAGTCTAATATCTTGCAAATTGAAAATAAGTGCAATGAGTATAGTATGAAAATTAGCCTTTCGAAGACTAAATTGATGTCAGTAAGTAAGAAATTCAACAGAATTGAATGTCGGCTTGGTGATACAAAGCCAGAACAGGTAGATAATTTCAAGTATTTAGGTTGTGTGTTCTCCCAGGATGGTAATATAGTAAGTGAGATTGAATCAAGGTGTCGTAAAGCTAATGCAGTGAGCTCGCAGTTGCGATCAACAGTATTCTGTAAGAAGGAAGTCAGCTCCCAGACGAAACTATCTTTACATCGATCTGTTTTCAGACCAACCTTGGTTTACGGGAGCGAAACCTGGGTGGATATAGGATATCTTATTCATAAGTTAGAAGTAACAGACATGAAAGTAGCAAGAATTATTGCTGGTACAAACAGGTGGGAACAATGGCAGGATGGTACTCGGAATGAGAAGATAAAGGATAATTTAGGAATGAACTCGATGGATGAAGCTGTACGCATAAACCGGCTTTGGTGGTGGGGTCATGTGAGGCGAATGGAGGAGGATAGGTTACCTAGCAGAATAATGGACCCTGCTATGGAGGGTAAGAGAAGTAGAGGTAGACCAAGACGACGATGATTAGACTCGGTCCCTAACGATTTAAAGATAAGAGGTATAGAACTAAATGAGGCCACGACACTAGTTGCAAATCGAGGTTTATGGCGACGTTTAGTAAATTCACAGAACGCTGAAGGGCATAACAGTCTATAATGATGGATGGATGGATGGATGGATGGATGGATGGATGGATGGATGGATGGATGGATGGATGGATGGATGGATGGATGGATGGATGGATGGATGGATGGATGGATGGATAAAAGTTCCTTATTTTTTATCACTACCATAGATATTTAACTTAGTAAAACCTTTTGTTTACTGTCTAATACCAATCTTTTAGTGACGTTTTCTAAATATGGATCAGTACTTATAAACATATCACTCGTCATTTTTGTTACATGGAATGGCTTTTTAAATCTCGCCCTTTTAACAAGTCCACCCACTCATCAGGCAGAAAATGTAAGGAACAGCACGTTTCCTTTTTCTATTACACAGAAGTCCCGGTCAAAAAGGAGGTAGGTACGGCCATAAACTCTGCTCTATTATGTTAAACTTTCATCACTGCACTAGATATGACCAATAACTCAGAAGATTTATGTTTTTTATTTTGAGCAAAACGAAAACCGTTCTCTTAGCCCATTTTTGCAATTAATTGTTCATGTTAAAAAATAGCATATGTTTCAAAGTCTTCTCCTTAGTTAAAAAAGCCCCTCTGATGTTAGCCCATTTCATAGAATATAGTTCACACCTTCCTCCATGGACGGCACAACTTAACTCAATTTGTTTAAGAATGATGGTTAACCCGTTTTTTCTAGCACCTACTCATAATGATGTCTTACTATTGTCAATGAGTCTTTCAGGGCCACTAAACCAATGTCTTCAATAACTTGGTTATCCAAATTAAATTTCTTATAAAAGTTGTGTAATGTGTGAGTAATGGTGCTTTTTGCTTCGATCATCATTCTTAATACTTCTTTGAAGTCCAGATGATATCTCTCAGCGCAATATGGAATTGTAGGTTCATATAATCATATTTTTCCTTGTGTACACCATGTGGTTGAGCAGATTATGCCTCGGTTCTAATTGTGGGGTCTATTATAAACCCTTCACTTGAGCCCGGTGGTATAGCTATCATGTCAATCCGGTGGCATGACTCAGCTTGAGACAATCCATGTACCTCCTCGTAGACTTATATTGCTTAAGGTGTCAGCAACCATACCAGGTGTATGCATAAGTCTTCTCCGGTTTCACTTAGAGATGGCGCCAGCTAACAGTACGCAGCGTATGAATTTGACACTTACGTCAGTTTTCTTTTCTGACTAAACTAACAAACACACAAAAGTTGAGTCCGCCAAACACTAGCGTCTGTATTGTATCGTTCAGTGGTCATATCGACTTTTGTGGCTGAAAAAAACATTTGCGGCACGCATTGTTTATCTTATTTAGTCAAGAGAAAATGGCTGTAAACAGTTTGCTGATAGAAACATATGGCGAACACGGTTTCGACAATTTAAAGGTGGTGATTTCAATGTGAACGTTAGTGTGCGCTCTGGATTCAAACTCAACATCAATTGCACAAGCATTACATGTGTCACAAAAACAATCAGCAGACGTTCACGAGAAATGGAGAAGATCAGTAAAGTCGGTAAATGGGTCCCACATGATTTGAATGAATAACAAATGGAAAATCGCACAGTGACTTGCGAAATGCTGCTTCAACGCCACGAAAGAAAATTATTTCTGTATCGAGTTGTGACGGGTGATGAAAATGGATTTATTTTGAAAACCCGAAGCGGAGAAAATCGTGGCTGTTACCTGGCGTAGCCGGTCCTTCAACAGCAAGGCCAAATAACTTCGGCAAGAAGACCATGGCTTGTGTCTTGTTGGACCAGAGGAGTAATGTTTATTATGAACGCTATCGCCAAGAAATGATTAATTTAAATCATGTGTTGATCAAGGACGACAAGAATGGGCCAGAATACGTGGCAAAGTGATTTTTAACACGACAATGCGCCATCTCACACAGTAAAACCAGTGAAATACACCTTGAAATCGTCTTTCCGTGCCCGCTGAACTGCCTCGACGTGGCGCCATCTGACTATTACCTCTTCGCATCATCGGGGCACACGCTCGCAGAGCAGCACTTCAACAATTTCGAGAAACTTTGAAAAAGGTTTGACGAGTGGTTAGCCACAAATGACAAGCAGTTTTTTCTGGCATGGTATTCACAACTTACCTGAAAGATGGGCAAAGAAATGAATCTTCCTTGAAAATTAAGTGCTTACATTACCAGAAAAACCGCCAGAAACGTATGCGTACACCTGGTAGATCTTATACGATGATATCGCGAATTCCGTAGTGTGTCATTAAATGGACAGGAACCCAAGACGTGACCGAGTGTTTCAATCTCAATGTGGCAATACCGACAGTGGTTGTTGTCTTGGGACCTGCCAGGTAATGCACGAACTGGAACTACACTTGCTGTCAGTTTTATGGCATTTCTCCAGTCGCTGCGGGTTAAACATTCGGGTTTTCTACCCACTGATTGGCTGGTGTTTACCCTTACCTTTTCGTGGACTGTGTAGATCTCTAACCAGCCCTCAGATCTAGGCAAAAGTCCTTGTCCTACCCAGGAAAGAGGTAGGCACGCTAACCAAACATCGCGGTGCTGGCATTTTATTTATTATACACATTCATAAAATGATTTCCGACATTTACAGTTTTGATACCTGAAAACATGAATCAACACAATGTATACCTTCTGAAAACGAATGAAGTTAGGAATAAATAGAAATCACTCATATTGGGGAAGTATAACAGTGCTCCCACTCGTCCAAACAAGTACTGGGCCAAGCCGCCTGTTATCGACTGATCTTACCTCAGCATCCAATTCTTTCCCTTCCCATTCTGTTCACATTGTCCCTCCAGTTCTTTCGGAATTTTCCAACGAATTTTAATATGGTCCCTGTCTTTATTTCTTTCATCACCACCTCGCTCATCCTGTGATCCCATCACGTGTATCCTACTATATATATCACGATCTCATTTCAGCAGCTGTGATTACGAATTCTGTACAAGAGAACGGGTCTATCTAGTGTTCTTGTGTTTTTCTGGACTACATACCGTTTTATGACTGAATTGACAGTGTCCATGATTTTATTAAATTTCGAAAAGCTGTTCTCGACATCGGTATGGCCGTCCAGGCAGTGGAATAAACTCACTCGTTCTACTGGCTTATTATTCAGCATGATTTCAGAGTAAAAATATATTTACCTTTGAAAGCGAGTGTGTTTATTCATATTCAACACATTATCAGTCAAGGTGGTGAACAAAACGTCGTAAGTCGTCCTCTTAACAGTCAAATAATACATAGCCATGAGCATACAGCGGTTGTTTATGCCTACACTCAAATATAACATCACTTCAAAATTTTAGTTTAAATACTCCGAAGTAGATAAGATGTTATGCGACATTCGCATCGTAACATCATATTGCAATATTTGTTGAGCTTTGAAATCAGGCTTTGCCTCAGTTATGTGTCATCAGTGATCTGAATTTAGGACTGTCGCACAGGTGGCGGATTCAATATCAGTTCCTTTCCAAGATATTTCTTAATCGTTTTCAAAGTACTTGGAGACATATCAAACATTTACTTTGAAAATTTAAGCGAATTTCTAACACCCCTACCTATAAACGAATTAATGAATGAAAATTTGCCACAATTTGTGCCCTTGAATTCCAATTTTATTTTCATACTGTGATATTTTCTACTTCTACAGTAAAATCTCCACTTAACCTTTACTAATATCATTCCGCGGCAACTCTACACTGACAGCTATAAACATATCACAGAGTCGAGCATCTCGTCTTCTTACTCCCAAATCTTACCAACCTAAAGTTTGCAAAATTTTCGTAACACTAATCCTTTGTAGGAAATCATCCAGAACTAATCGTGCTTTGGATGTTTTCCAATTCTCGTACCGTGTAATCCTGGTGAGGGTCTCATACATTTGAACCATACTCTAACTGGGGTCTTAGCATAGACTTATACACCCTCTTCTTTAGATCCTTACTACAAACACTAAATCATCTCACAACCACATGAAGCGATCCGTAACCTTTCTTAACAACCTCGTTTATATGATTATGACAATGAAGATATATGAATATCTAGCTACCCACTGTTCCCCACGAGGCACTATCACCCCTTCAAAACACTCATTAAAAATGAGAGGACCTTCCCCTTAGTGAACTTACAACTTATTATGCCATTGACCATCATACTATTGTCTGCTGTCCACCTCACTGCATTGTTTAAGTCCCCCTACAGTCGCTCAAAATCCTGCAACGTATTTACTACTCTATACAGTAGAACATCATCCGCAACTAGACTTATCTGTTATTTCAATTTTTTTCTCACATCATTTATCATTTATATAAATAAGAAAATTCAATTTTTTTCTCACATCATTTATCATTTATATAAATAAGAAAATATAAAGTTCCAATAACACTGCCCTGCGGGACACCCTTTCAATCATAACAGGATCAGATAACGCTTGATTTTACAACGTTTCCATCTCGCATTGCAATACATTTGCGCTATAAATATCGCTAATGGTACAGATCCTTGTTCATATTCAAATTGATGACATTTACATCAATCTATATTACATAAATCATGCAGATTGTAAGAACAACGTGAGTTGTATATCTCGTCAGCTGAAAATGGATAAATAGTTAGGATTGTTTACTTGCTGAGATATTATTATTATTATTATTATTATTATTATTATTATTATTATTATTATTATTATTATTATTATTATTATTATTATTATTATTATTATTATTATTATTGTTGTTGTTATTGTTATTGTTGTTGTTATTATTATTATTATTATGTTGTTAAATTGTACATGTACAATCTAACGATTGTAGGTGGAGGAATGGCAAGCCCCACTTACACGGAAATGCCTATCCCCACGTATATGTTTACATAAACTCTACTGAATATTTACATATGTTTAGACAACTTTAAATTTACATATTTATATTCCACACACTGTACATACATACATTATATACATTATCATTATAGACTGTTATGGCTTTCAGCGTTCAGTCTGCAAGCCTCTGTGAATTTACCAAACGTCGCCACAATTCTCTATCTGCAACTAGTGTTGTGGCCTCATTTATTTCTATACCTCTTATCTTTAAATCGTTAGAAACCGAGTCTAACCATCTCCGTCTCGGTCTCCCTCTAATTCTCTTAGCCTCCATAGCAGAGTCCATTATTCTCCTAGGTAACGTAGCCTCCTCCATTCACCTCACATGACCCCACAACCGAAGCCGGTTTATGAGTACAGCTTCATCCATCGAGTTAATTCCTAAATTAGCCTTTATTTCCTCATTCCGAACACCCTCCAGCCATTGTTCCCACCTGTTTGTACCAGCAATCATTCTCGCTACTTTCATGTCCATTACTTTTAACTTATGAATAAGATATCCTGAGTCCAAACAGCTTTCGCTCCCGTAAAGCAAAGTTCGTCTGAAAACAGACCGATGTTAAGATAGTTTCGTCTGGGAGCTGACTTCCTTCTTACAGAATACTGTTGATCGCAGCTGCGAGCTCACTGAATTAGCTTTACTACACCTTGATTCAATCTCACTTACTATATTACCATCCTGGGAGAACACACAACCTATGTACTTGAAATTATCTACCTGTTCTAGCTTTGTATCACCAATCTGACATTCAATTCTGTTGAATTTCTTACCTACTAACATCAATTTAGTCTTCGAAAGGCTAATTTTCTTAATATACTCATTGCACCTATTTTCAAGTTCCAAGATATTAGACTGCAGGTTTTCGGCACAATCTGCCATTAAGACCAAGTCGTCAGCATAGGCCATACTGCTTACTACATTTCCACCTAACTGAATCCCTCCCTGTCACTTAATACCTTTCAGTAGATGATGCATGTAAACTACAAACAGCAAAGGTGAAAGATTACAGCCTTGTCTAACCCCTGTAATTATCCTGAACCAAGAACTCATCCTACCATCAATTCTCACCGAAGCCCAATTGTCAACAACTTTGGTCGATTTTAATTATCTACCTTTAATTCCATAGTCCACCAGTAACACCGTAATCTTAGAATAATAATTATCTTGATTTATGCTATGCATGTTATAGTAAGGAGACACCTGTGTACACTTTCACAACCACTCTCACACCAGCACGCATATACATTCGCCCACATTCAACTACTTGCACACATCATTCTAATTTCTACAAGTTATATACATTACATATGTGTTTCTATTTACATATATAATTTTACTTCAATAGTAGAAGACTCCTCAGACGATCAGACCTTGTGTTAAATCCATTCAAATATGAGATTTTTCTAGCGGGGTTTGGAACAAAAGTAACTCCTGGACTTCTCTTAACAGAGAGGTAATTAAGCTGCAGGCGATGGAAAGAAGAGAGATGTCTGTTGTCTGTCAAGGATTTCTTAAGGAAGGCTACGTCTATTTGTTTACATAACGAGTTAACTGATGGCAATGACCTGGCTGTATTTAGAGGGATGTGTTTGTATACGTTCTGCTCGTCGCTGGACACATTATAGTTTCCTCACATTCCAATGTTACAAGTTACCTCCTCACATCAAAGGTTAAAATGATCGTGATATCAACTTGTTTATAATGAACTACAAATCGACTAATCATTCAGAAATAGCATGATGCCGTATGGCATCACTACATTACAGTAACAATATGCGTACCTTTCATACAAATATTGGACATTTTGGACAGAACTAAAGCCAGATACATAAAAAAAGGGCACTCCGCATATCAAAGTTTTCACCGAATCGACTTGTATACCATCTAGCAGAAACATCTTCCTTCATACGAGACTTGATGACAGCTTATAATCTGACACTAACCCCATCTACCAAAAGGTTCCTTGAAGAACGACTCCAGAAAACTGCAGAAATAGACCCAGAATTCTTTAATACTCTTGCCATGAACAATGAGCCATTTTAGAGCTACGTCACCTCTGTACGAGAAGAGAAATTCACGGCTTTCATCACCGTATTTGTAATAAGAAAGGTTTTTACCAGATATCCAGTGACTATGTTTGTGAAATCCGCGGCTCACATCGTTCACTCTACCACCTGTTCGACCGCACACAAAGAAAACTTCCTCTTTCTCATTATGCTAAAGGTGAACCTTGTATTGACAGTGAATTTCTCTGTTTCTAAAATCGTATGTACACATTGTGTTTAATATTAAATATTATTATTAATATGCGTCTTCTTTCTCCTCAAACATTTTTTCATCAATGTGAGTGCTCTGAAGGTAACCGTGAACCGAGCAAGTAATGTCGATAAAGACAAGTAATAAATATTCTGCAGATTAATGTTCTGTGTTTTCTCTGTCTGAAGAAGAAGCTCTTCATACGCTCCGGCAGAAGAATAAAGAAATCCCATCAGATGTATAACATTACATCACGGCTTTTAGAATTCAGAGCGTTACAGAGGCATGCAAAGAAAGTAGGAAAGGAAGTTTTAGTTCTTCAAGAGAGAGAGAAATGGGACGATATACTGGACAGCTTGAGATTTCACTGCACAGAACAGTTTTCTGACTTTGAATTTCAAAACAAAGTTCACTATACATTTTACCCTCAAAGCAATATATAAAAGATGGGTGGTATGTGTGTTGGAGCAACGGCCCCAGAACTGTTGAGCGTAGAATACGTTGCGTGGGTGTTATATGGGTATCGGGAATATGAGAATGTGCATAGTATAGGTTTAGAGGTACTTTCTTCCTCTTTTATTTTTTTAGGGGCTGCCTGACCGAGACGGTAAAGGCGTGCTCGGTTCGCCCGGAAGCACGTGGGTTCGAATCCTTTGCTTTGGGGTGTCTTTTTGGGAATATTGTCAAATCACACTACGCTATTTGAAGCCTTCATGGATCTATAATTATAATGTTACTAGTTTTACATCCCAGTGAGTACATTTAGGGTTTTCGGAGATGCCGAGGTGCCGGAATTTTGTCTTGCATGAGTTCTTTAATGTTAATAATGTTATTTGCTTTATGTCCCACTAACTACTTTAGCGTTTTTCTGAGACGCCGAGGTGCCGAAATTTTGTCCCGCAGGAATTCTTTTACGTACCAGTAAATCTACCTACACGAGGCTGACGTATCTGAGCACCTTCAAATACCACCGAACTGAGTCGGGAACGAACTCACCAACTTGAGCTCAGGACGAGGCCACACTCTACCGCCTGAGCTACTCACTCAGCCCGGACCAATGAAATCGTCTGTAGTATTAACCTCCGTAGGGTAGACGGGATAGTTAGTCAGATGTACTCGGTCACGATTTTGTTACTTTGCACATAAGCTCTCCCTGAGCGCGTGCGCTTGTCCGATTCTCTTTTTCCTATTTCTTCTACTTATTTTCATTTCCATTATACGTGTAGCTTCCTTTAATTTATATATTGAGGTATTTTGAGAATGTTCACAAAATTCGCAAATATTTCATCAGTAGAGCCCGGACGATTATGCAGAAAATTGTTAGAATGGAAACTCACTGAAGCGAGTAATAAGTAAAGTCTAGACATGATATGGGCTTTTTAGCTTATGCCGTGTCATGAAAACAAGGTGAACCTCTAGAACCCTTCCTAAAAATATCCTCCCCATAGAGGATTTTAATATTAATGTTGTTCTAGGTTTGGCTCTACAGTCACCTAAGATCTCACAAAAACTTTCTTCAGGAAGACAATCATACTTGTTTACGAGGGATAGCCCATCATACCCATTCTATACATTTCATTAAAACTGATGTATGTAAACTATGGAAAATAAGGTTGGAAGATTATAGCTTTGTACAAACCCTGTTGGGCCTAACTACTTTGAATTAAGGATTCATTCTACCAACATTTCTCACTGTGAATTGATTGTCAACATAAGCTATCTTTCACTACTTGTAATAAACTACCCCTGATCCCATAATCCCTCAGTATCGCCAATAACTTATCCATGTGCCCATATCATGTTTGCAAGTACGGGTCCATAGTCTAATCTGCACAACGCGTATGCTGTGAGATTTGCATAAACATTAGGGGTTCGACACATCCGAACCCCGAACATTTATGTTACTCTTACTATATTACGGAAGAGCGCTCTAGTCGACATCTCGTAATAACCAAATTAGTTTGCATTCTAACCTATTACTGCAGAAAAATCCGCGGTCCACATCACTTTTAACGCACCTACTGAAGCTTTCTCTCAAATACGAGGGTTGGGACATAACTTGTGGCAACTGCGTCTTTCCCTCACATTTTCTCGGTGCTATCATAAAATAGCCATAATTCCTGGTGGAAAGCATGGCACGCATAGTAGATGGACACAGCACCAATTGTTCTGTTTAATTTCACTTTCCATGTTTGCGATAATAGAACAGGGTTTGAATCTATGTTTTTCACTATTGTAACTAAATCACATTATCGTTTACCGAGCGAGTTGGCTACGCAGTATAGTTTTTCTGTATATTTTTATTTTCGCACAAGACAAATGATAGAAGGTAAATCATTTGAAGTTGTACTTTTTTCGTATTCATGTTATCGTTTACCGAGCGAGTTGGCTACGCAGTATGTGCACTGCCTTATGCATAAGATCGCGTTATATGTTCGATAAAGCTATGCCTTAACCGAGCGGGAAGAGGAGGAGGACGTTATAACAGCCGCTATCTTGCATAAGCTGTACAGAATTCTTATAATTTTGTCTCTGTTCGAATGCATCTTCTTAGAACAAAGGTATCACCTGACATGTTATGAACACATGTTGTATCGAGTACAGTGTTCTATTCTAGTCTTGTTATGTTTTAATCACTTATTTAGTGGTCTGAATTCATCAGTCAATGTTCTGATCACATGTTGAAGTTAACGACATTGAGTACAGTGTTCGATTCTAGTCTTAATCACTTCTTTTGTGATCTGATCTTCTTAGAACAAAGGTATCCCCTGACATGTTCTGAACACATATTGTATCGAGTACAGTGTCCGATTCTAGTCTTGATCACTTACGTAGTGATCTGATTACATCAAAGAATGTTCTGAACGCATGAACAGTGTTTAATTCTAGTCTTGTTATGTTTCTTTTGTGATCTGCAAGTCTAAACATGCACAATGACGTTATCGCTGCACACTTTTGCCTTCGCGATGCAGGTTTAAACTTGTTCGATAGAGATATAAAGCTATGCCTTGACATAGGAGGCGGAGGAGGAGGAGGAGGAGGAGGAGAAGGATGAGGCCTTAACAGCCTATGTATATCCGCCATTGTTTAAAGATGACAGCTGTCAAAAAAGCATGTAGAAATTTTTAAATTACCCGCCACCACATTTCAGAGGTATGTAGCAAAGGATAGCAGCATTACGCTCTGTCGATTAAAGATGGGAGCTGTCAAAGAGCACATGGAATTTAAATTACCCCCATCACATGTATAAGGATAAGGTTTAGTGTCGTAAAGATAGCAGCACGATGCGTTGTTGTTTAAAGATGGTGGTCGACAGCTATCAAAACCACGTAGATTTTTTTCAAATTGCCGCCACCATATTTCAAAGGTAGTAGCTAAAGATGGCAGCACGGTGCTCTGTTGATTAAAGATGGCCGCTGTCAAAAGAACGTAGCTTTGAAGAGCACGTGGAATTTCAAATTACCCTCTATCGCATGCATAACAGCAGCCGCCATCTTCCGCAGTAGCCTCTAAGCTAGCTTTGTTCATAAGAGCAGCCGCCATCTTGTGCGAGAACCCCTAGGCCGTCTCATAAGGGGGCTGTGTATAGCCGCCATCTTGTCGCTGACATCTTGCGCAAGCATCCCTAGGGTGTCTCATAAGAGCCTGTGTATAGCAGTCATCTTGTGCAAGCACCCTTAAGCAGTCTCATAAGAAGCTATGTATAGCCGCCATTTTGTGTCCGCCATCTTGCGTAAGCATCCCTAGCGCGTCTCATAAAAGCTGCAGGCATCTTGTGCAAGCACCCTTAAGCAGTCTCATAAGAAGCTAATAGCCACCATCTTGTAGAATTAGATAGCTGTCAATGCCAAAGTACCTAAGTAGGAACTGAACCGTTGACCTCATCATTAGACTACTTTTTATTATGCTATCATGTTCCTGATAATGCGAACTTGCGTATTAGGCAGAAAATTTTTGTCCGTTTTTCTCTACGACGCACCGTTTTCGAGATATTTAACATTTTGCATTTAAGCCCCAAATTTAATGAATCGATGGATCGAACCAGCACGGCACGTTAGCCTCTACGCTAGCTTTCTTGATAAGAGCAGCAGCCATATTGCGCAAGCACCCTTAAGGTGTCTCATAAGGAGCAGTGTATAGCCGCCATCTTGCGCAAGCATCCTTAGGGGTTCTCGTAAGAGCAGCAGCCATCTTGGGCAAGCACCCTTAAGCCGTCTCATAAGAACAGCCGCCATCTTGCGCAAGCACCCTTAAGGCGTCTCATAAGGAGTCATGTATAGCCGCCATCTTGTGCAGTTTGCGTCGAGAAGGGCATCCGGTCGTAAAACTGAGGTTAGGTCCTCTATAAGGTTAGGCTTGCTGTCTTGCGTGTCAAACCTTCTTGCGCAAGCACCCTTAAGGAGTGTCATAAGGAGTCATGTATAGCCGCCATCTTATGCCATTGACGTCGGGAAGGGCATACGGCCGTAAAACTGAGGTTAGGCCCTTCCATGAGGTTAGGCTTGCTGTCTTGTGCGTTAAAAGTTATGTTAAGCCCCACCAAGATAGCGGATGTAAGGTTAGGCGGTGTCTCATAAGGAGCCATGTATAGCCGCCATCTTGTGTAATTGTCGTCGGGAAGGGCATCCAGCCGTAAAACTGGGGTTAGGCCCTTCCATGAGGTTAGGCTTGCTGTCTTGTGCGTCAAACGTTAGGTTAAGCCCCTCCAAGATAGCAGATGTAAGGTTAAGCTGGCGTCAGAAAGAGCATCCAGCCGTAAAACTGAGGTTAGGCCCTTCCATGACGTTAGGCTAGCTCTCTTACTCATACAAAGGTTAAGCCCCTCCAAGATAACGCATGTGAGGTTAGGGTCGCGCTCTTAGCCAGCGTGAGGAGGAGGCCTCTCCCGAGAGCGTGTGGAGGAGGTGGTGGTGGAGGCCTCTGTGGAGGGCCTGTGGAGGTAGAGGCCGCCGAACCATCCACCATAACTACTCCTGAGAATAAACATTAAGTAGCAAAAGGATTTTATGGCTGACAGTTACCTCGCTTTAAATTCTATAACCAGTAAACCTAACACGGCAATATCCATACATTCTACAGCCTCGTGCGTTCCACACCTCTATCTGCATATTTCCATTTGTATGGTAGATTCGGCATTCGCGCGGAAAAAATAACTTAAAAGATTTATGCCCCCTGTGTAGTATTATTACAGATGTCGGTAGATACTGCGTTGATAAATGAAATGACACTTCTCGGTACAGGCCATCACGTCACTATTCGCTCCGAGGTCCTACTTTACCACAAAATTAGCGATGCAGTCACTATTTTCCCATCTGATTGAGAGTTTTTTGTGTGGAATCTTTGACCTTCCTCTTTTCAAATCATTTTGACATCAATATGTCCTATGTTAGGGGCGGATGCAAGGACGTCATTTCCCCATGTAAAGGGCGGCCTAAAATTTCTAGCAGTAACCCTAAATGCCTTTGGGAGTGGCGACGCGTTCGTAACAATAGCCTAAAAGTCAGTGATGGTATACCGTCAACACCCCGACCTGGAAGGAGCCGAACAAGGGGAAATGAAAATGATTTAATTAATTTTAATTTCGTGTGTCTATTTCTAGCCGAGTGTCGCCCTTGTAAGGCAGACCTTCCGATGAGGGTGGGCGGCATCTGCGTGTTATTTGTGGTGGAGGATAGTGCTATGTGTGGTGTGTGAGCTGCAGAGATCTGGGGGACAGCACAAACACTCAGTAGCCGAGCCACTGGAACTAACCAATGAAGATTAAAATCACCGACCCGGCCGGGAATCGAATCCGGGTCCCTCTGAACCGAAGGCCAACACGCTGATCATTCAGCCAACGAATCGGACAATGAAAATGATGATGATGTCTTATGGCTGGCGGTCATTTGAAAATCTGCGTCACGAAATAAACGACCGAAAATGTGTGACGTGATGTTACCTAGCAACCGTCCAGGCTGTGAAGAATTGATGGATGGCCATGGCTGAGAAACATATACTGTAGAAGGCTCTTTTATCAAAGAGGTGTCATATCATTACAATCTAGAGTACTGAATAATTCATTCATAGGCCCTGGGTCAGTTTACCACTTTCGCTTCACTGAATCCTAAACTTGAGGACTCCAAAATCCATATGGATGACTCTCAAAAACGATTTCCTTGTTACAAATGAATTAATCGTTATCTAATTTCATTTATTGAAATGCATATCTATGGCCATTTGATATTCCCAAAGGTGCATTCAGCACTACTTTTTGTGTTTTTTGTGTAGGTAGCTAACTTAGTTTTGAAATTATTGAAGGAAGTCTGTACACTTGCTTGAGACACGTTCACCGAGTACTGGAACGAAAAGTTAAAAGTATATCAAGCAAATATAAATGGGCCTGAGTATGTAGTTGTCAGATTCAAACTTTTAAAGTCGAGATGTACGAGTAAGAGATGGGCTTATCAGGGGAGGTTATAATACTTGAGCTGAGTGCCGACTGGAGTGGAGTAGTTTAGCTCCGAGTGCGTTGCAGAAATTGCTTGACACCGAATAACTTGCGACTAGATTTGATTCGCCGCAGAAAACCCTCAGTCGCCCTCAGCAAAGTCCGTACTAACCTCGATCATTTGGGCTGCAGTAGAGCCCTACTGCGTATGTGCCTTCGACCACTCCAGTGGACCATGGTGAATAACCATAGCTCCACATGTAAAACAGAAGGTCAGTCCACGTGTCTACCAGACTGCCGGACAAGGTATTGTGCAGAGTAGGTGAATCGTGGACATTCAACAAAATGTGGCCACAGTCTAATAGGCAGGAATAAAACGCCTGTCAAAAAATCTGATTGTGTAGCCAACAAGGAAGTTCTTCTTCCCTTTTTTTAAAATTGTTTTACGTCTCACCGATACAGATAGTTTTTATAGTGACGATGGGACAGGACAGAGATAGGAGTAGGAAGGAATCGGCCATGGCCTTAATTAAGGTACAGCCCCGGCATTTCTCTGGTGTGTAAATCGGAAACCATGGATATCCATCTTCAGGGCTGCCGACAGTGGGCTTCGAACCCAATATCTCCCTAATAATGTATACAGGCCGCAGTTAAGTGAGTGCAGCTATCGTGTACTGAATACTGTTCATTAAACAGACAGAGACTGGTACACCATCCAAGGTGAAGTTCGAAGGGATCCTATCGGAATCATTTGGGATTCAAGCAGAGTGATGGAGTCTCTCTCCTTCTGTTCAATCGTGTTCTCAACAAAGTGATTAGAGTGGCTCGGGCAAATGCAAAGAATAGGCGGTATACGAATGGGATACAAAAATAAAGGAACTGGAGTTCACTGTTTAGCCTTTGAGGATGAAATTGTGGTCCTATCAGAGTCAACAGATGAAGCACGGAACCGAATAGTACAACTCCAGGAAGAAGCAAGTAAGACAGGCCAACGGATCTCCTTCGAGAGGACGCAATACATGGCCAATATTCAAACAGCACCCAAATGAATGCCACCTGAGAGAGAGAGGATTCAGAAAGTGGAGAAATTCAAATATCTGGGAGGGTTCGTAAACAATAACCCGTCAGAAAGTGAGGCAACATGAACTTGGCATATAAACTAAACTATGAACAAATACAATAACAAGATTATTTCTACCAATGCAAAACTCAGCCACTACCAGACAATGATACGCCCGAAGGTTTTATTTGGAGATGATTGTTTGAACACGATGAAAACACGATTGGTCAAGTAGTTAGAACTAGTGAAAGATTCTGAGGAATATACTGGGAGCCCAAAGAACATAGCATGGATCATACAGAAAGAATGGAAACCTAAAATTTTATCTCAAGATATCATCCGAAAGAGGTGATCCATGTTCAACGATCATATCTAGATAATGAACCCGGGAAGACTAACCTTTCAGGTAATTTAATTATTTTTTGAGATGAGGAATACTACGGTGCGCTGATATCAGGAGGTGAAGAAGGATCTGGAGCAAATGGGAATACAATGAAAGTAAATCAGGAACAGGGATGGTTACAAGTCCAGAATCAAGGCCATCAAGAGGTTTCAAGAAAAATTAGACCCCGTACCCAAGCGCGCGCGGACAGAAGAAAGCAGGAGATTGCAGAGTGAAAGGGTGAAAGAGTACAAGACAAGAATTAAAGCCCAGAAACAGATGAAACTGATTTCAGTTAACCGGGTCCATAGTCGGCCAGAACGAAAGAATAATAGTACTGGATATTGTGCGGACACGATCATACTACATTTTCACCTTTCCTTGAAAATTAAGTATGGTCAGGACGTTGTTGATGTAGAAAAACTACCTTCCATCTCTTGAATTTCTAACTAAACTCACTTAAATTATATATGAAGTTTTCTCTTGCTCTAAAGCAACACGAAACTAATGCTACTTATTTAGGAGGAAATAGAAAATCACAGTTTCCAGCTTGCTTGTTTTTCTCATGAGGAATAATCTGATGAATTGAACAGCTTGGTTTGTAGATATGGAAGCAGAGTCGGTTTGCTTGCGAGGAGACCCTCAGCGTTCTATACTCTAGACACCATAGACGGAGGACTGGTAATATATGTTGCGTGCACCACACGGCTAAGAGAATATCTAAATAATTTATTGGAAATTCTAGTTTTATTTACAGTATTTACGATGTTTAAACATAATTGTAATATAAATATTTACAAGTAATAATAATAACGTTAAACTGCGTCCACAAACCCAGTGACCATCGGTATAAGTGGTCCTCCTCTAGTAAGTGCCAACGGCCTCTTCGTAGAGCTGATGAGCGGGTTGAGGTTCAGAGCACTCTCTTGCCGCTGGGGTGGGAAACTGCCCCTAGAGGCGGAAGAGCCGCTGGATGACCAACGGCATAGGACAATAATAAATCCAGTAGCGTCCGTTCATCTTTTTGGTGCTGCAACTGGTCAGCGTCTGTACTACGAGTCTCAGCGGCTGCCTCAGAAAACCTTCAGGAACTCACCCACCTGATTGTACTCCGATCCCTCGCGATCAACCCAGTCGCTTGAGAACAAGCACAGCATGAATCGTGCAAGTAAGAACAACATTACTCCTTGCGGTAACCAATCCACCCTCCAACTGTAAACGAGGGCGGCAACCGGCCACTCGAATTCTGGAGGAGCCGAGCTTACGCGAATGGGAGAGTCGGAGCTCTCTGGCAAACTTCCCACCAAAACGCCCTTCTACATCGGCACGCTAAAACATAAACACACTCTTGCAAGTAGGCAAAATTCTCAGATTAACATCAGAATTAGATCAAAAAGAATCCAGCTACTCGCCGCGCAAGAGCCCAGACCCACTGAGTCGGAGACATCAGTTTCAGGAGCAAAACTACACGAACAGTAGGAAAAGCACACCAATGTTGGACATGGCCTTTTTCGTACACAAAAAGATCGTGAACTCCGTAGAAGAGATCACACCCATAAACAACAGACCAATGACCTTGCGATTTCGCTGCGCAAATCGCCACTACACCTTCGTGAATGCCCAGCCACCCACAAACGATTGCAAAGATCAGAAACAAACAGAACACTTCTGGAACAAACTTGAAACCACACTCATCAAAATCCCTGAGAAAGACACAATCATTCTCCTGGGCGATTTCAACGGATAAGTTGGTAATGAAAAGTGATACAGGAAAACCGCAGCTCGATTCTCAGCACACGAAAAGACTAACGAAAACGACAAACGCCTCATCGAGCTCTGTCAACAACACGACCTGAAAATCATGTCAACATCCCTACGGAAAAATCCCAATAAGCTCTTCACATGGGAATCACCCAACACCTGCTGCGGCACACACTAGATCGATCACGTCGCCATCTCCTTCCCAGCACAAAAAGAAGTACAGAACGTCCAGTCCAAGTCCGCAGAGGAGCCAACATTGACTCGGACCATCATCTAACGAGAATCAAATTGAAATTTACCCCAAAACGCTTCTACCAGAAATCCAAAGCAAACAAAATATTGGATATAACACAAATAAAAACATCACATCTCAGGGAAACGTGGGAAAAAATCCCAGCCAAAACTTGAAACGAATTCCACGAGAAAATCATGGAGAGTGCATCAGAGCAAATTCCACTACACAAAAAGTGCAGGCACCGTTTTAAGAACACCGAATGTGACCAAGCCATATTTAATAGAAGAAAGCATACCAAACATTCATCAGCAACCGTACACCTGAAAACGAGGAAAAATTCCTCGAAGTCCGCAGACAGACCTCTAAACTCATCAGACAAACCAAGAGGAAATATCTGGATGACCAACTGAAATCGGCCGAACAGGACTTCCTCAACTACAACGCCACAGATTTGTACAGCGCCTCCCGCAACTCATTAAATGGGTACACGCCGAAGAACCTCTGTTTCCGAAAACAAAACGGAAAATTGGCACTCACAGATGACGAAAACACCAAGGAAACCGCAAGATACTTCGAGTCACTACTCAACTGCCCGGAAACAACAGAAAGGTTTCCACATAAACCCCATCCGACCCCAAACCCAGACTCATCCCCACCTACACAAGAGGCAATTCACCGACACATACAACGATTGAAAAACAACAAGGCATCGAGAGACGATGGCATCGTAGTAGAGCTTCTTAAACAACTAGAAAAAATTAACTACAAGAACTCACACAAATCATACAAGAATTTTTTTTTTCTATTCGCCTTACGTCGCGCCGACACAGATAGGTCTTATGGCGACGATGGGACAGGAAAGGCTTAGGAATGGGAATGAATCTGTCGTGGCCTTAATTAAGGTATAGACCCAGCATTTGCCTGGTGTGAAAATGGGAAATCACAGAAAACCATCTGCCGACAATGGGGTTTGAACCCACTATCTCCTGGATGTGAGCTCACAATTGCGCGCTCCTAATCGCACGGCCAACTAGCTATACAAGAAATTTGGACAGCTGAATAACTACCAGAAAACTGGACAAACGCCCTCCTCGTTCCACTTCACAAAGAAAATTGTAACCGAACAGATGTGAACATTTACAGGGGAAAGAACACGGGAACAACTAGAACAACTCATAAGCGAATATCAAGCGGGCTCAGGCCAATAAGACGCAAAAAATCATCAGACTAACTCTCACCAACACAACCTCCCAAGTAAAATTCATGGGAAATATATCTGAAAAATTTCAGATGAAAACTGGTGTCCGACAAAGAGATGGACTTTCCCCACTACTCCTCAACATAGCCCTGGACAAAATCGTGATAGATTGGGAACAAAATCTAAAAGCTCAAGGAAATTGGCGACCATTAAGTATGATAAGAAAACATGTAAAAATCTCCTGTCTCCTCGCAACGAACGAACAGCAGGCAATCAGCCATATCGAAACCCTCAAGAAATACTTAGAAAAATTCGACCTGCAAATCTCCTTGTCAAAAACCAAGGTCATGTGCAACCACTGCAGCCTCCATAATTTGAACACGAAATTTGGCACAATCGAAAAAGTAACTGAGTTCCGATATCTTGGAGAAATTGTAGTACCAACAGGTAAAGAACAGAAGGCTCTCGAGGTCCGCATCCAGAAAATGAAGAGAACCCTCGGCCGAACACGAAATATTTACAACAAAAAAATGCCTCTCAATCTTCACCAAAATTCGACATTATAACACTGTGATAAAACCTGAAATACTATAAGCGATTGAAGCACTGGATCTTCACAGAAAAACAGTACTCGAAGACATCCTGAATGGGGGACGTAAAATCATCAGAAAAATTCTCGGCCCAAAACTGACTGACGCAGGATATCGACTGCAATCCGTAATTGATACTTTACATTGGAAACAACGTATGCGGACCTCCCCACGCTGTTTCTCGGATAACGGCAAAAGACAAGCAATTTAAAAAAATATCTTATTCACTGCATGTACAATATTTATTTCGATATCCGTATACAATTTAGAATACCGTAGCGAAGCACGGGTACATTTGCTAGTTAAAGCTTACGTGTATTTTTTCTGCAGCTTGTATAAATGAGTTGCACAGTATTCCGTCTACTGTGCGTAGATCGTCAAACGACTGTGGTCCTTTTACGTGCATAAGTAATACTCGGAGGCAATATCCTTCGATGTCAGCCGGGCTGACAGTGAATATCCGTCCAAAGCATTTGGCTATATTTTTGTGAATATTCCATTGTATTTTTGACCGCACGAAATGTTCTCGAATTTCGTGGTAAAGGTACTTGCGGGCAATCAATCATTCAGTCACTACTGAACTGCATTTAGGGCGGTCGCGCAGGTGGCAGATTCCCTATCTGTTATTTTTCTAGCCTTTTCTTAAATGATTGCAAGGCAATTGGAATTTTATTGAACATTTTCCTTGGTAAGTTACGCCAAACCCTAACTCCCCTTCCTATAAACGAATATTTGCCCCAATTTGTCCTCTTGAATTCCAGCTTCATCTTGCTTTTAAAGACACCACTCGGACTTATAGGTGTACTAATGTCATTCCACGCCAACTCTCCGTTGACAGCTCTGAATATACCACTTAGTCGAGCAACTCGTCTCCTTTCCACCAAGTCTTCCCAGCCCAAACTTTGCAGCATTTTTGTATCTCTACTCTTTTGTCGGAAATCACCTAGAACAAATCTAGCTGCTTTTCTTTGCATTTTTTTAGTTCTTGAATCAAGTGGTCCTGGTAAGGGCCCCATACACTGGAAACATACTCTATTTCGGGTCTTACCAGAGATTTATATGCCCTCTCCTTTACATCCTTACCGCAACTCATAAATACCCTCACTTCATGTTCAGAGAACTGTACCCTTTATTTACAATCCCATTTATGCGATTACCCCAATGAATATCCTACAGCTAGATACTTACAATGATCCCCAAAAGGAACTTCCACCCCATCAACGCAGTAACTAAAACTGAGGGGACTTTTCCTATTAATTAAACTCACAACCTGACTTCTAAGATTGTTAATAGATGGCACACCTTCTACATTGTTTAAACAGTGTAAACAACTTCACTGCCTTCGTAATATACAGGCCGTACTGTAGAAAGCGCGCCAAGCCAATCAGCTGATCAATTGAGGCGAGCTAAGCGAATGTTACAAATTGTACTTTGTGAATGTAATGCATAAGGTACAGGCGTATCATGTCCTTACATTACACGGGTCGGACGGAGGAAACAGTGACGTCATCGGAGATATAGTACGGCCTGTACATCACGAAGACTGTGACAACTCCAACCGAGAGCTGTCTTCCATTTTACTTAAGCAGATTATCGAGAGATGGCGCCTTCAACATTCTCCATGTAAGTAAAGTTTTAAAAACAAAGTTGTTTTTACGAAAATATTAATTTTAAACTATTTATTTATTTCCTCATTAGTGGGGAACGTAATATTAAAAATCATGTCTCAATCATTTCTTTTGATAAATTACAAAGGAAGATATGGCATAGCGATAAAAAAAACTTTCATAAATAAGATATATTTTTTATTATTATTATTATTATTATTATTATTATTATTATTATTATTATTATTACTATTACTGTATTTTACCTCTTATTCATCTGTAATTGGTGTAGCACTGCATTCGTTGATGATAATAAAATCAGGTCGAAGTACAGAACTTCAAAGATATGTTTCAAAATGTTTTGACCATGATCTAAATTCTTAAGGGGATATTTTCATATACGAGAACAAGAACTATTGCTTGAAGTTCTCTAACTCTGAACTTCTTAACGAACTGCCCCCGCTTATTTTACTTCCTTCCTGCTACTCAGTTTCTGAGAAAGAGATTTAAGACTACCGTTGCTCTCTTCAATAGAAAGGAGCTTTTCTCCAAAGCTCAGAACTGATCTTCAAATGTAGGACTAACAAAGAATTACTTTTTACATTTCCACTCCACTCATTCACGAACATAAAGGTTCCTTCGATCCACAACCTCTCTATGTAGCAGAAATATGAGTTGCCATGTTCTTTGAGAGTTACTGTAAACTTGCAAGAGAATTGCTCTTGAAATGTTCCTTTAGCATTAGACGATGTGTTGGCTCGTACATGGAACTGTTGAAGAAAGGAAGCAGTCTTCTTGTGGAGCCATTCAAGAAGTTTATTGGACATATTGAAAGCCTCAGTGGGTTTTGTATAAAGTTATGTCAATCGATAAGGTTAGAAATCGTGTCATATTTACGGAGAAAATACACAAATTATTCACTTAAGAGCAAGTTTAGAGGATTGTGGTTCATGCGTGAGAGAACAGGAGTTAAATGAGAGAAGAGAGTTTTGGTGATTGATAAACTATCGTCCCTTAATAGCAGTCACAGGAAAAAGGAAAATAAGCGATCAGGCATTATCACCTTATTATCTAGTAGTTAATATACCCGTCCGTCTCTGTGGTGTACTGGTTAGTGCGATTAACTTCCACCCCCAGAGGCCCTGTTTCGATTCGCGGCTCTGCCACGTAATTTGAAAAGTGGAACGAGGGTTGTAACCAGGTCCACTCAGCCTCGAGAGGTCAACTGAGTACGGTGTTTGTGTGTGGGGGGGGGACGCTTCGATCTCAGCTATCCTCGAGGTATTTTTCCGTGGTTTCCCACTTCTCCTCCAGGGAAATGCTGGGATGGCACTTAACTTAAGGCCACGGCAGCTTCTTTTACTCTTCCTTATCTATCCCTACGGACCTTGCCATCCCCCACAAGGGCCCTGTTCAGCATAGCACGTCAGGTCGCCTGGGCGAGGGATTGGTCCTTATCCACAGTTGTATCCCACAACCCAAAGTCTCCCGCCCCAGGACATTGCCCTTGAGGCGGTAGAGGTGGGATCCCTCGCTGAGTCCGAGGGAAAAAGCTATCCTGGAGTATCAACGGATTAAAGAAGAAAGAAGGAAAGGTAATACATCCTTCGTTGACGAGCTAATTTTAATAGAATTTTAGAAGTAATCCCTTGTACTGCCATCGTTCGACAAGCAAAAAAAGGAGCCTTTAGCCGGCGGTCACATCCAAACATGGATCGCAGTGATGACTCCAACTCTAAATATCCCTACTATGAGTATACACAGACTATGGGAGGTGTGATTAGCTCAGCAACCCAGCTTATGACTTCCCACCCAGAAGAGTGCGGTTAGAATTTCAGTCGTTGCTGGGTCTAGAATTTCATCTCAAAACCGCCCAACCAAACGCAAAATAAACCCGGGTAGCTCCAGCGACATCAGGAAGTTGAGTGCATACTTATAGCCTATACAAAATGTGATACATTGACGATAGCAACATTCTTAACCTTCAAAACAAAGTAATAATGATACTGGTTTTACGTCCCTAAGCTAAGCTTAACGGCATGCGGAGACGCCGTGGTACCGGAATTTTGACCCGCAAGAATTGTTTTCCTTTTTTTACCTGCCGATAAATCTACCGAAACTAGGCTGACGAATTTGAGCGCCTTCAAATACTATAGGAATGGACCTTGATCGAACATGCGAACTCAAGCTCAGAAAGACGATTGAGCTACTCGGCCCGGCAATAAAAATCACAAACAACCGCGCAGATTACAGTCAAATTTTTAACAACAGCAAACTCTCGATTATCCGAGCTAATCACCGGACAAATTCGCACGGGTAACTGAAAATACGGATAATACGAGTTTGTGCATTTTAATGCACAACGAACATTTTAATAATGCAGAACAGACAACACTGTTTGAAAATGCAAAAATGTAAAACAATTAATACATTAAATAACCACTTTTACGAGTAAAGTAGGGCGATATAAAATCTTCTTACATCTATTGTTGGTAAAACAATTGAGGATTTGAGCGAAAAATACTCAATAATGTTGTTTTGATTTCGAGATTCACTGAAGTTCTCTCATACTAAATCAAGCTTTTTTATATTCAAAGCACTTTCTTTCGCTTCATAGTCATAACTGCTACCACAGAACTGCTATACAGTGTAACTGTTCACTCTCCTCATCAAGACACTTGGGGAGATGAAAGTTATTACCTTGGGACATATGAATATCAAATAAACTATTTGTGGCTTGCCCGCAAATTGCCACGCATATAGAAACAATTAACATTCCATGGTTTCCCATTTCTCTATGTGATGTTTGGGCGCCAGGGTTACAGTTCTAAACAAAACTGTAAACCAAAATTTATATTTACTAGCATAGAGACTTATACTTCAATCACAGGGGTAGGATTTTAAATAATTAACCATTAAGTATCGCTTAAGAAAGAAAATTAACGCAATATAAAATACAAATGAATTTATTATACTAAAAAAATGAGATGAATCGGAGAAGTTCCTTAAAGCGTGGAGGGATTTAGAATTTACTTTACTGAATTTACTAATTGCTTGCTTTATGTAATTGAAGCTCACCAATTGCAGCTTTCGTTGAAGTCATCGGGTTTCCGTGGTTACTCGTTCTCTTCTTCTCGATGTAGAATTTGCTCCATGGGCATCCTTCCTTCCTTCTCTGATCTGGTACGGGCTATCTGGACTAGCACTCCCTAATTGCCTAGTCTTTAAATTAGACATTGGCCCTATACTTGTAAAAACTGATTAGCGTTGATCGTAAGAGGAGAAAATTCAGAGATATGAATTTTTCCATATTAGTAGAAATCTCAATCCAACTGAGCAATACTATTTATACGGTACAGACTTGTACCAAATTCCGTAGACTTGAACTAAACCTAGTTCTTCGTCCAGGAGATTTACTGAATATAACACAAGCCGTAAGGTTGTTTCGTCTCACGCAGATCCGATAACATAACCGCAGCTCAGTACTGTATCGAAGCGATAACACATTGTACAAAAATAACTATGTCGCGGAGCGACCACACACTGTTTCAAAAATCAATAACATCGTTCACAGTAGATGTTCTAATAGTAGATAGGTTCACAGCAGAAGTAGTAGTTAGGTCGTTAGGATCACAGCAGAAGTTGTAGTTAGGGTCCCGTTCTCGTAGTGGGAATCTCTATATATCCGGGCTCACCTCCACTCTTGGTAACAGTTCAATCTCAAAACTCATATACAACGAAGTATCTGATTCGATAGATCGAATTATCAACTCCCCTTCTCTTCTTTCTTGACAAGCCCAGTAGGCGTGGCGATGATGTAGCTGACCAGCTTGCAAGCCTCGCGCGCGGGTCGCTGTTTACTAGCCGTGGCTCATGAGTTAAACCCTTGAGTCATGTAATTTTCCACGCTGAAGAATAACCGTTTCCGTATACACAAATATGAGATGAAATGACAACAACTATGTTTCAACATATTAACCAAATCAATACATAATAAATTCCTATCTTTCATAACATAATAATAAATAATAAATGATGTTATAACATATACAATATGATTGAAAAAAAACCTTATTTACAAATGGTTGACGTAGAATAAATATGTTATTACGAATAATTGACGATGGCGGATAAACTTGATATCAAATGATATCGCGTAAAATGATATATTAAATTAGTAGGGCTGGAGAAACCTGGACGGTTACAACAGTTCTCAAACAGTGCATGCCGCCGGCGCACTTGCAGTCAAGAGTGCGCTCGAATTTCAAGCGAACAGTCAACACGTTTTCAAAACGCCGTGAGTAAAAGAAATAAAATAAAAATATAATAAACCTCGGCGATGCACGGTATCCCGCAAGCCGGATAATCCGCACTCGAATAATCGAAAGTTTCCTGTAACTAATTGTAAAAGCGAGACAGTGTTCATGTAACAAAAATTACTCGTCCAAACTCTTTCGGCATTTTCAGCGGTGAAATTATTTATGTTTCGGCCAAGTATCGCAGTGCGCTCATCAGTTGGATTGCTACACCTTTCCAAGATGCTGGCGGCTAGTGCGCCGCTGACCGTCCGTAGCCTCTACTAGAAACTGTCCCGGTATTCGCCTGAGTGCAGGAGACTGGAAAACAACGGGAAATAATTCTCAGGCAGCCGGTGGTGGGGACCAACCACTCTCCGTCTCCCGAATACAGAGGCCAACCACTGCAAGCCTCGTATGCAGTGACAGTGCACTAGAAAATCTATGTACATCAACTTTTATAAATGCCTGTCTTGGTTTTTATTTTTAAAAATCCACGGATCTAGCCCTACATGCAAGCTACTCAATGTTGTAAACATCCTAGGGATGTGAGCTACGAATTTTAGGTAAATAAAATGTAATAAAGTATGAGAATATATTCTTTATTTATTCCTAAAAGTTACAATTCTTAATAATGGTTATCCAGTTAGATCAGCAGTTTGTTTTTTATTACTACTACGAGAGCTAATGTGAGTCAATGTAGAGTTTCATTTAAGCCCTTATAACTACGTTCGGAGTGGATATTTTTTCAAACATCAAAACATGTTGAGGGTATTGAACCAAGAAACACATTACAGAAAGAATTATGTAAATTCGTCCATTTTTCTAGGATTTGAATCAAAAAGAAATAAGTAATGAAATAAGCGATTTTAGGCGGTTTTTCGGAAGTACATTTAGGCCGCAAGTCATTTTAGATTTTTTTCTAATTCGACACAGCTATTCAAGACGCACTATCTGAAATCTTCTGGGCCTTGTAGTCCTTCGACTTTCGGTACAATTGAGGAAATTGCTTAATTTCCCGTTTTTACGAAATTATTTTCAGGGAATACACTTCACAACAGAACGCTCAATAAACGCAAGACGTAACTCTGTTATTCTGATGAAGCGGACATATTGAGAGACTGCGGTCCAAATACTTTAACTGGAAAAATAAAACTGTACATTTCCGTGCTGAAAGTTTGGTCTCTGAATAGATTTATCTATTATCATCATCATTCTTCTCTTCTTCTATACGTTTTGCCCAGTCTCCCGGACGTTTTCGATCAGTGTGGACAGTGTTCTGTCATCTTCAGTAACACGGTACAGCTGTGCGACGCTTCGTATTCCAGTCCAGTTTTGAACGTTCTTGAGAGATGATGTTTTTTTTCTGCCTACTCCTCGCTGTCCTTCAATTTTGGCCTTTAAAATGAGGTGTAATGCTGCACATCTTTCACCACGTAGCACATGCCCCAAGTAGGTAATTTTTTCATGTTGATCATTAGGTCTAGAGTTTTCTCTGTAATATTTGTTCGTTGGAGACGTGCTCTATCCAGGACACTCTTATCATTCGTCTATGAAGCTATAATTCCAGAGCTTCCACCATATTTATGGTGGTCGTTTCTAAGGTCCAAGCTTCAACTCCATAAAGCAAAATTGACCAAACAATACTTTTAACCATGCGCTGTCTCATTTTTAAGTTTATGGCGTCATCACAGAGTAAAGCCTTCATTTTCTTGAATGCTGATCTTACCATAACTATACGAGTCTTAATTTCTAGGTCTCCGTTTAAATCATCTGATAACCAGCAACAAAGGTATTTAAATCTTTCAAATTGTTGGATTTGTTGATCTTTCACTTTTAGAATAGATTTAACTCTTCCTCGACTAAAAACCATTAGTTTAGCTTTCTTAGCGTTGGTTTTGAGACCCATTTCTTCTCCAACTGTATTAAGCTTGTGTAAGTACAGTTGTAGGCTTTCAATACGTTGGCAAGAAGTACTGTGTCATCTCCATATCTGAGTGTGCGTATTAGTTCTCCGTTGACCTCGATTCCCACTTCTGTATCTGTTACTGTCTTAAATACAGCTCCCGAGTAGATGTTGAATAATAACAGGAACAAAACACAGCCTTGTCGAACCCCTAACTTAATTTAGATATAGTCTGATATATCACCATCAATCTTCACCACAGCTTTTTGATTCCAGTAGAGGTTTTCGATGTTTCTTATATCTTCACTGTCAATTACAGTTTGTTGGAGTATTGTGATGAGCTCATCGTGTTTTATTCTATCAAATGCTTTTTCAGATTATATGAAGCAGGCAAATACATCTTTCTGTTGGTCCCATCATTATTGGGAAGAGTTGTTAATCCAAATAAAAACTCACGTGTTCCATAACCATTTATAATCCAAACTAGGTATCTTCTATCTGGTCTTCACATTTCTTTCTTATTCGGGCATTTATAATTCTCAGGAAGGATTTCAACAAATGGCTCATTAAGCTTATATATAAGACAATGTTCGTTGCACTTTTTTAGTTGATTGTTTTGGCAGGGTAATGAAAGTAGATAATAGCTAGTCCTTAAGTATTTGTTCTGAGTTATATATATAATTTGTTCATCATTGATAAGTGTGGTAACTTCAGATGAAATCTTATCAGGGCCCAAAGGTTTCCCGTCTTTTAGTTGTTTAATGGCATCAGTTACTTCCGATTTCAAAATGATTGGCCCATCTGCGTATTTATGATTGTCATGTTCTTGTGGTCAGTTATCAAAAAAGAGGTCTGTAATGTATTTTTCCCATGTTTTGAGTCTGTCAATGTGATTTATAATAGGTTTACCAAAGGTATCTTCTAAACAATGCGGCATCTTCCGCCTGAAGGTCCCACTTACTTCTTTGATGACTTTATGCAGATTAAGGGCGTCATGCTTTTCATTGAGAGTCTATATAGTTTTATATTTTTCATTCATCCAATCCTATTTGGCTTTTCTAATTTCTCTTCTAATTTGTTTATTAATCTGCCGATATTGATCCTTGTTGTATTTAACACTCCTGCGTTTTTCCATCGAATCCAGTGTGTGTTCTGTCACCCATTCCTTCTTCTTGTTTCTATCGTCTGGCTGAAGGTGTTTTTGCTTACTGTCAAGAGAGTGGTTTTTATTTCCTTCCATTGGTTCTCTACAACTTGACTGTTAAATTATAGATGTTTTAGTTTTTCATTGAGCTCATGCGCAAGTTATGGTTTAATTTGACAATTTCTTATTTTCCTCACATCTACAATTTTCTGCTTGAATGTTTGTTTTCATGAAAGAATTTTAATCTCATTTGTGTATCAGCGACTAGTGGGTCATGATCAGAACCTACATCTGCCCCTGTATATGTACTAACTCTCTTAACAAAGTTCCTGAATCTCTTATTGATGAGGATATAATCAATCTGATTGCGTTTTGGAATGTCATGCTCATTATCAGCTGGTGAAATCCAGGTGCACAGCCTACGGGCTGGAAGTCGGTACCATGTATTGGTGATGACCATTTCCTTGACAGAACTGATACAACCTGTCTCCACGGTCATTGGATTTGTCAAGTCCCCAATTTCCCACCAAATCTCCACGCTGTCCTTTTCCGATCTTCGCAATGAAATCTCTCGTTATTATAAGTTACCTTATCACTTTTCGTTGCTTTCAGGATGTTTCGCAAGTCTTTGTAGAAGTTCTCCATCTCATTATCATATATTTATCTGCTTTGCAAGCGTATACTTGTATTATGTTGATCTGGAAAAGGTGACCCTGTAGTTCTAAGAGCATAACTCGATCTGATACTGGAACGAAATTGGTGACATGTTTCACAATTTCTGACTTCCCAAATATTGCTACACCAATACGGTGATTTTTATCAGAGTCAGGGCTGTCAGAGTAATATAAATTCCCATCATCTCTTTTGCATGTACCTCTACATGGCCATCTTAATTCACTTACCCCAAGTTAGGTAGTAATAGATTCGAATGGAAACCAATTTGGTCATTACAGTAGTCAGTGTCGACTAGCCCGTTCTTCCATCATGTGGCGAGAGTAACATAAATTCTAGGGATCCTGATGGGCTGTACTCCTAAAGTTTATGCAACGCCCATAACACAACCGTTGTGCAGAATAGACTATAAGCTTGTCACCCGCTTCAGTAAGTTTGCTTTCTAACCCACAGTATTCTTCTTCTTCTTAATCTGCTTACCCTCCATGGTTGGCTTTTCCCTCGGACTCAGGGCACTGTCAAGGGCAATGTCCTGGAGCTTCAGACTCTGGGTCAGGGGATACAACTGGGGAGAATGACCAGCACCTCGCCCAGGCGGCCGCACCTGCTATGCTGAACAGGGGCCTTGCGGTGGTATAGGAAGGTTGGAAGGGATATAGAAGGAAGAGGGAAGGCAGCGGCCGTGGCCTTAAGTTAGGTACCAACCGGGCATTTGCCTAGAGGAGAAGTGGGAAACCACGGAAAAACACTTCCAGGATGGCTGAGGTGAGAATCAAACCTACCTCTACTCAGTTGACCTCCGGAGGCTGATTGGACCCCGTTCCAGCCCTTGTACAACTTTTCAAATTTCGTGGCAGAGCCGGGAATCGAACCCGGACCTCCGGGGGGGTGGCAACTAATCACACTAACCACTACACCACAGAGGCGGACACCCACAGTATTACTGCCTAAATATTAGGACTCTAATTTTTCATCTTGTATTCAATCATACAACTGCTTTGTCCCTACAATGCAGAAGGGTGTATTCTGCCCGAAGGCAGGTCCGAACCTCCGCAGAGGTGTGCTTGAACCGGCGTTTACGTGCGGTAAGGTGACCAGTTCCTTTCCGCTCCTCCACTCCCTTACACACACCCCCCCGACAACAGCGCGTGGCAAACCATCCAAATTTTGGCCACGTCCAATGTTGCTTAACTTCGGATATCTCACTGGATCCGGTGTTTCAACACGGCTACAGCCGTTGGCTCCCTACGATGAGTCTTCTACAAATTCTTGGGCTGCCCTTGTATCTTCTTTATACATTTTTAGACCCGTGCAACTGCAGAACGACCACAAGATTTTATTTCATGGCCTCCCAAGAGGGCATTTTAAGGTACTTTCCCCTCAAATATGTCAATGATCAAACCACCGTGTTGCAATCTGTGCCGCAGCCATGTTGATCTTTTTCTTGACCTGATTGATCACCTATCGCTTGTCCGACTCCCTGGCTGAGTGGTCAACATTGAGGACTTCGGTTCAGAGGGTTCCGAGTTCGATTCCAGGCCGGGCCGGGGATTTTAATCGCATCCGATTAATTCTTCTGGCTCGAGAAATAGATATTTGTGTATGTCGCAACACTCTCCTCTTCACAATCAGACGACAGACTACACTACCAACAACCACAGAAACACGCGATAGTGATTACATCCCTCCATAGAGGGTTGGCATCAGGAAGGGCATCTGGCCGTAATACAGGGCCAAATCCACATGAGTGACACAGTTTGCACCCACGACGCCACAGATGGGGGGAAAACGGTAGAAAAAGGAGAAGAAGAAGATTGAGCAGCTCTCGCTATTCGTTAACTGGCTCGAGTACATCCACATTAGTCTTGATTTCCACTCAGCTTATTTTTTTCAAACGTCGCCAGCACCATATCTCAAAGGCTTCCCTCTTTTATGTGACCTTTTTCCAATGTCCACGTTTCTCCACAGTTGGCCATAAACTGAGGGACGTGTTGTGTGACTGTTTGTCATGAAATGACCGTTTCGATGTGGCTGTGCGAGTTTCAGTTTCAGTATCGAAACAAAGATCTTCTATCAAAATCTGTCCAAGATATTTAAAATGTTTTACTCCTTTGCTTACGGTAGCATGCGGTATCTGTGGATGTGTACAAGTAAGAGTTGGCTACAATGACTTGAGAAAACAATGTTTTTATTTTCAGTAAAAGAATATATGATATAGCTTCTACTAGGGATAAGAAGAAGATAATAAGTAAATAAGAGTTGTTGAGTCTTGAATTAAGTCGAGATATTTTTTGATAAAGCACTTCAAGCTATAGTAGGTTTTAATCATTCTATGCTTTTACAAAGTTGTGTCACGAAACTATCTACTCCTGTTTGCAGTACAGACGAAGAACTCCGAGGTCACCATTGTTGCGTATTCAGTGTCATTATTGCAGTTATTTCCACTACCAGAAAAAGATTTCGACTTAATTCAAGACTCAACAACTCTTATTTACTACATTTCTCTTCTTTTATCTAGGAGAAATACCATATATTACTTTACTAAAAACAAAGGCATTCTTCCGTCAAATCATTATTGCCAACTCTTACTTCTACATGTATTTGCTTATCATCAGAATGTTTGCCTGTTTTAGATTGATTTTCATAGCAAACTTAAGAAGTTTTCATTCAAGTACTGAAACATTCTTGTCAAAGTCTTTGGTTTTGCTGCTGTAAATACCAGATCATCATCGAATTTCAAATTCTGAATAAGCATTCCACCAACGTTTACTCCCATATTGGAATTTTTTGAAGCCAGACAAAAGCATTAAACAGTCTTAGAGCATCCTCGTCTCACACACCGTGACATCTTTCTTCCTTTCTTTCTTTCTTTCTTTCTTTCTTTCTTTCCTAATCCGTTTACACTCCAAGGTTAGCTTTTCCCTCAAACTCAGCGAGGAATTCCACTTCTACCGCCTCAAGGGTAGTGTCCTGGAGCGTGAGACTTTTGGGTCGGGGATACAACTGGGATGGAGGACCAGTACTTCGCCCAGGCATCCTCACCTGCTATGCTGAACAGGGGGGGAGATCGGAAAGGAAGAGGGCAGAAAGCGCCCTTCGCCTTAAGTTAGGTACAATCGTGCTATTTGCCTAGAGGAGAAGTGGGAAAGCACGGAAAACCTCTGATGGGTGAGGTGGAAACCTTCCGAGGCTGAGTGGACCCCATTCCAGCCCTTGAACCACTTTTAAAATTTCGTGGCAGAGTCGGGAATCAAACCATATCCCTCGGGGGTGGCAGCTAATCACACTAACCACTACATCTCAGAGGCGACCCGTCGTGACATACCAACTCAAATACCTATGTATTCGATTTGTTGTATTATCGTTATTGATTTGATGCCTGTGTTACTCGCTAAAAGGTCGAAGAGAAACCAGCTCGAGCCCCAGATTGTCTTCTAAAGCCGTCATTAGTTACTACAGTTGATTATGAAAATGTAACTCGACACCTGTTTCTTCATATTCTCTATCGCGCAGTTTTCCGTACCTTTAAACCAGCCCCTGTGGAACAAATCGGAGCTGCCCGGATCATGTACTCCGAGGAAGATGCTTGTCTATTCCACGCACGTTTGCTCTGAGTGCTGATATTCCATCTCCCAGCACAGAAAATTGTCCCAGTTTACAACCGGCAATAAAATTCTTTGTGGACTTGCTCATTTCTTGTTCCTCGGTGAGGTATGCAGTCCAGGATGAATGAGCGGTGAAATACAGGAATTGAGTCGGTCAGTGGAGAACGGAGCTATGTAGGCAGAGAACTCTGGTACTTACAGGCATCGATTACTAAAGTGAACTTTGTACTTCGGCTTGACTGATGTGCAGTTATTAATGCAATACACCATGATGTTCACTGGTTTGTTAGTTTTGCTCCAAATAGTTCCCAAGTTCAGGGATATCGACCTGTGACATTTGTGTTTTACGTACTCTTTGGTTAGGTGATTGGTTAGTAAATATCCTCTGGAAACAAACCACTAATACGAACTTACTTACAAATGATTATTATCTTTAAGAAATAACGAGACAATTATTAATTGAAGGTGGCTAGCGAATATAAAAAGGAAATGAGTCCATTTCTGAAAATTGCCAATACCAGGAAATTGCTCGTTCAAAGACTAACACTACCAATATTCGATTATGGTGATGTAGTCTACAATAGCATAAGTTGTTGACTAGGTTCTAAACTACAACGGGCGCATAATGGCTGAATTCGATTCGTTCTAAATATTCCATTCTGTTCCCATATCAGTCCATTCCTCCCTCGTTAACAGACGTAAGTATCATGCTGTTTCTCTTCTTCATAAAGTACTGCAAACAAGTAAACCAGATTACCTCGGAATAGATTTCAAATACCTCTAAACCTAAGGTAGAGCACCCTCAAGGTCATCAACACGATCCTTGATGCCCATCCCCACTCATCACAGTAGTGCGTGTAACAACTCACTTGTACAGCGGACTATGCGCTCCTGAATTCTGTCCCGGCTGAAATTAGAGGCATAAGCAACCTAAATCTATTCAGAAAATAGTGCTGGATGTTGTCCCTACATTGAGATTAATTACAATAAGAAGCATCCTCAGAAGTTAAATTATTAAAAAATATTATATAAATATAATTCTGGTCATATTATAGTTTTATTTTTAAAATGATTTTATTTTCAATCATAGTAAATACTATACATCCATTTACTAATTTTAAAATTAGTTTTTATGATAATTTAAATTTCAGTTAAATTACATTTTCCGTTACGTTATTATATTAAATTTACTTTTAATTTCAATAGTTATAATGTAGTGATGGACAGCCTAAGATGAGGTCTCGATATTTCCCGAGATTTATCGGGACTAGCGCAGGCACTATTTCTCGCGAGAAATTTCGAGAGATCTCGAGAGCGTTGTTCCCACATTGTGTGGCGAGCAGCGTGTCGTAGGCCTACAAATAGAAGGAGCTGAAGGTTGTCTGTAACTGGTATGCGCATAGCTAACCACGGGACTTCTCCAATCCGGGAATACGTGTCAACAAGCGACTAGGGCTTACATTTCTATCATTTCTACCGAGGTCAATTTTGACGCAGTATTACATAATTGTAAAGGATACACATTCTGATATTGTATGCAGCGGTAATACACGAATGAGTAGGCTAAGTACAGAACCAAACGGCTACTGTAGTTGTACCTCGTTACCAGTTCCCATATTCAATATCCATATGATGTGTTCACCGATATTTTAGTGACGAAAGAAACAATTCCTTACAATGTTATAGAGTATTCGCGTTATAATTAGGTACTTCGGTATATGACGGTGCAATGTGTAATTGTGTCTAATTGTACTCGACAACTTAAATACGATGTCCGAAATGCAGCGTAAGTCGTGGACGTGGGATTATTCTGAAGAGATGCCACATAGCCTGCCCGCTGTGTTGTTTATTCGAAAGTAGCCAAATACGTCAGCATAAATACTTCTGGGATGATCCGGCACTTAAAACACATAATATCGCTGAAGGAGAATCGTCACAGAGAACACCTGCAGCCTGGCCTGCATCGCAAGAAGCTACCTGTCGACAACAATTGCGAGGTATCCAGATAGGTGTATATTATCTACTATTAATCACAAATTGTGCAGAGTTTTGAAACTAACATGTCCACCTCAAATAATTAGTGAACCATTTAAGATACTGACATTCTGTTTTCACTTTCGTTAATTGTATTAAATGGTTCATAATTGCAGTACTTTTCCCCGGCTTTTGACAAAATTTGTCGGCACACATGTTTCTATACGCGAACTGCTGATGATATGATATCAAGCTTATGCTCGTAGTTACTGGGAGGTCGCACAGATCGCAGCAAAGAAAAATCGATCTCGAGAGCATTGCCTATCACTACCCTATCGAAAAGCTGATGATGATGATGATGCTTGTTGTTTTAAGGGGCCTAACATCGAAGGTCATCGGCCCCTACCTATCGAAAAGAATGATCACCCCATTAATTGTAGGGGAAGGCTTACCCTAACCTGTAGTATATTCCGTACTTAGCAGCTTGCTAAGCGACAAACACTTTCGTTAATATTTCTAATTATGTGATCAAGAACGAAAGGAATTCAGTTGATACCATCAAAGCAATTGAGGATCCTGATGGAAATCTGTCCAGGAAAGAATAAGACATCAGATGGGTTCTGAGGAATCATTTTGATCACCTATTGAACAGTACAGAAGCAGATCAGAGAACAAAAGAATCAGCTGTTTAATCCTGCACAGATGAACCTTCCATTACATTGGCAGAAACAGAAGCATGCCGCAAGGAAAATCCCCATGAATCGATGAAATCAGAACGGATATAATTAAAGCAGCAGGAGTCCAGGGTTTACAGTGGCTACACAGAGTGCTTAATGCAGTTTGGAAAGTTGGCAAGATACCTACTGATTGGAGCAAGAGTGTCATTATCCCGCTGTTTAGGAAGGGAAATCGCCGACATGCTCCAGCTACCGGGAAATAACACTCCTTTCTCATGGGCTTAAGATTATTGAGAACATCTTAGAGAGCAGATTGCGAGTCTCTTAGAGCCACAGTTTGAAGAGGAACAGTATGGCTTCAGGCCTATCAGGTCTAAAACAGACCTAATCGAGAGTGTCCGTACGTTAATGGAAAAATATTGGGAAAAAGGTAAAGATCTTTTTATTTGTTTTCCTTGATATTTAGAGGACATATGACAGTATTGCAAGAGAGAAGATGTGGGAATGCCTGAGAAAAAGGAATGTGCCAGAGGGACTGGTGAGGAAAGTACAGATGCTGTATGAGAACTTTATCAGCTGTGTGCGATTGGGTGACGGACATTCATCCTGGTTCAAGACTGAAAGTGGAGTCCAACAAGGCAGTGCACTATCCCCATTATTGTTTATCACCATCATGGATGACATAATGAAGAACATCAAGACCTCTGGTAAACTAATGCAATGGCCTTCGGTGATGATGTTATGATCTCGGGAGACACTGAGGAACAAGTACAGTCGAGACTCAATGAAATGAAGGTCAAGTTACAGGAATTCAATCTCAAGATAAGTGAACTGAAAACGGTAGAGATGGCAATAAACAGAGAGGGACGACCAGCGAACATCATACTAGGAAGGCATCGACCAGTAAGTGTGGAAAGCTTTACATTCTTCGGCAAGGCAATATCTTGAGATACACTAGCCACAAAGGAGGTGGCAAAGAGAGTGCAGAAGAGCTCTCACTTTTACCAGCAAGTAATAAATTACCAAAAAATCAAAGCTAGTGATGTTCAACCTTCATACTAATCTTAACGTACGGTACTGAAGCCTGCACCCTCACTAAGAAAGACTCATAAAGGTTGCAGGCATCCGAGATAAAGTTTCTTAGGTCCACAATTCAAAAATCAAATTGGAAAAGTTAAGGAATGATGTGATTAGGAAGGAAGCTGGGATTGTTACATCATTGCTAGATGTCCAGACTGATGTTTTGGGCATGTAATGAGGATGGAGCTAATAAGGACATCATATGTTACCCTAAAGAGACATGTGGCAGGGAAACGGATGGTGGGAAGGGCAAGAACCCATTCAATGGACATTGTAGATCGGGGAAGGAGACTGGAGGACGTCATTAACAACAGAATGTATCTCAATAAGACAGAATGGAAGAGGCTGGCCAACAGTACCCGGGAAACTGGAACAATAAAATGATGATGATGACTAATGTCATTGCACGCAGCCATGTTCGATTATACCTGTAAAGCTAGAGAGTATACACTTCCTCTGTCCATGGAAGAATATTATTCTGTGCTAAATACTCTTTGATTCTCTGACCTCCCTCAGCTTCTAAATATATTCAACAGATGGAAGAACTTTCATAATAACTTACATGCTCCTAATAGAATATATCGACATACGCACTGAAGGGGAAGATACCAAGTCGACTAGTTTTTTATATGACCATTGCCAGTAATAAATCGCAATGACATTCTCTTGAAAAAGTGGGTGTCTACTTACCCGAAACAGTATTCAGATAGGCCAAAAATATGTTGCACTATCTCGGGCAAGATTGTTTGAAAATGTTAAGATCCAGATAAGCCGGGAAGGTAGAAGCACAGTGAATACTGTACATAAAGAAGTGTAATAAACTACATAACGAATGAGTCAGTTATTATGTATCGGTAAATGAAATGGCGTATGGCTTTTAATGCCGGAAGTGTCCGAGGACATGTTCGTCAGGAGCAGGTCTTCGCTTTGACGCCATGGGTCACCTGCGCGTTGTTATGAGGATGAAATGATGAAGACGACACGTACACCCAGCCCCCGTGCCAGCGAAATTAACCATTGATGGTTAAAATTCCCGATCCCGCAGGGAATCGAACCCTGGACCCCGGTGACCAAAGGCCAGCACGCTATCCATTTATCCATGGAGCCGGACAATGTACCGGTATTGAATGTTCACAAAACTATTGAAAAGACAGGCAAGCAATATGACTAGGACAGGCATATCAAGACGAGTTATCTGACCTGTTTATAACAAATTAACCTTACTGTACCGTACTATATGAATGTATTGCTTGCATTACGCATTTACGCACTCCTATTGTATAATGCATGTAAGGTTCATTTTCGGTTACTCGTCGGCATAGGAAAACGAACACAACGGACATTGTTCTGATGGGCTGCATATCCATACGTGGGTGGGAGGCGTGACCAGTCTTAAGGAGAATAATGGATAGGAAAAGCTTGGTGGATTACAACATTTTACCGGTGAAGCGACGATATGCAAGTACATGGAAAGCAGTAACAAGCTAGTGCACTATGCAGGAAGAACAGATTGCCGCAATCCATTGCTAGACTCACTGACGAAAAGCGATAGCAGTGCGAGCGGGCGTTCAGCTTCCCTGCATCATTACGGCAGGCCTAAGTTATTAGGTACAGGTTAATAATTAGTACTTGTAAACTAATGTAGATTTTAACAATGACAATGATATCCATCGTTATCTTCTTTCTGTTTAAGGGGAGACTTCGCCATAAAATTTCATTTCAAAAAATTAACCGGGCGAGTTGGCCGTGCGTTTACAACGCGCAGCTATGAGCTCGCATCTGGGAGATAGCGGGTTCGAATCCCACTGTCAGCAGCCCTGAAGATGGTCTTGCGTGGTTTCCCATTTTTACACCAGGCAAATGTTAGGGCTGTACCTTAATTAAGGCCACGGCCGCTTCCTTCCCATTCCTACGCATTTCCTCTCCCATCGTTGCCATAAGAACTCTCTGTGCCAGTGCGGTGTAAAGCAAATAGAAAAAAACTGAATGCTACTTAATTTCCTTGGAGGGCTTATTGTTAGATCGCAGTACGATTTGGCCGCATTTGAATTATATATAATTGAAAATGTTGACGACAAGCTGTCACTATTGTAACAGCCGCAGTGTTTTGAGGGTTTTGTAGACTTTAAAAGACAAATATTACGCGAATAATAAATGTTATTCTACAGAACGTGGTACACTTGGAATGTGAATAATAACTCTAGGTAATATGGTTCTGTGACATGAGAAATAAAGAGACAAAACTTAATTTAAGAGTTCGGGAGTAATATTACGTGTAAGATTGCATTATTGAATTCGTTATTCTATGCAACTCACCACGATGTATTCACAACGACAGCTAACCTCCAACTGAGCGCTCGAGACAACACAGCGCCGTCTTGTAACAGAGTATGCGCGTGACGTCACATATTTGACAAAATTTTTGCATTACATTGAAGCGATATTTCATGAAAACTGCGATTCAGATATTTATTTATTTATTTATTTATTTATTTATTTATTTATTTATTTATTTATTTATTTATTTATTTATTTATTTATTTATTTATTTATTTATTTATTTATTTATTTATTTATTTTTTGCAACAAGTAGCGTGTCTTTTATCTGTCAATTGATACAGTAAACATTGTCGTAAGTGAATATTCTCGGTTATATACGCATTCTACCCAAACACTAAAAGCGTCTTAACATTTTTATGTCCGTCTACTCGTTGTGGAGGAACGTACTTCTACGTTAAAAACTGTACTATTCACGGAAACTAAAATTTTATTGAGAATGTATTTCGTGAAATTTTAACTTTGTTTTCCCTTTACTTAATTGTGCTGTGCTTATTTAAATGACTGCGGATATAAGTTGCCATCTATTTCTTTCAAGTATTCTTTCGGAACTGTGTTTGATTGAAATGGTGCCTCTTTAACTATAGAGTTAACCAAATAGGCCTACATTCACCAATTCTTGCAGTCATTCATTTAATTCCTTCATCAAACTCTCTTCCAACTTGGTGGTTATCCATTATAGGGAGAGAGGATATTTTTGTTGTTGTTTTTAACAGGAATTCATTCAACCATTTATTCAATTCATTTCATTCGTTACTCATTCAATCACTCATTCATTAGCTAATAATCCCTTCCCAATTGGAGGCTATCCGTGGCTGGGTGAAAACAATGTTTATCCATTAATACATGCATGAACACATTTCAATCATGAAATCATTCATTCACCAATTCATGGAGATATTCATTCAATTCGTGCATAATGTATGTTATAAATATAAGATAACTCTATAGACTTGTGACACGAAAGTAATCACCATAGGCGACTTCGGGAAGGTAAGATACATGTTTGTCCTGGACTGTAGCAGGCGGCTCGCGAGCGTCGTACTTTCTATTTACAATTGTCCCGGATACACTACTGATGCATGGGATGCCTAATCACTTGTTTCCAAAGGAGTGCTACAATCTGCTGTATCGTGGAAGTTTGAAATAAATAGCAGTCATTTTAGTGCCCACGTTCCACAACAGGGTGCATTTGTAAATACTCTAAAGGTACAGAAAAGAAAACTTAATAACTTATTAATTTATACACGTGTGGACAAAAACTAATACTGTTCGGCAAAATACGTGTGTAGAAGGCAGACGTCTTTTTGGAGCTTCGGCTGCATTCTCACCAGATACTCCACAGAATAAAATGATGTATGTGTATTCGTCGTTGCCGAACACACTAGCCATTGCCGATATGCAAAGAGCAAATGTAGTGCTGCTTCACGCTAGTACGTACACCAGACTAGTACTATGCGGTCGTAAACGAGGTTTACTTATCCAATGGGTTGCATTAGATGGGTAGCACTGAGGAAGATGCTGCGAGCGACCGTCCGGTTGTTATCTCTTCATATTCTGACGTAATCTGCTTGCTGGCAGTGCCCCTGTGAAAATCAGTTAGTAGATATCCCATTCATCGTTTGTGCATACGGGCATTTATAGGTAGAAAGTAAGGCGCTCGTGAGCCGCCTTCAATAGCTCTGTTGACGTCCAGGACAAAATGAAATGAAATGTCGTATGGCTTTTAGTGCCGGAAGTGTCCGAGGACATATTCGGCTCGCCAGATGGAGGTCTTTAGATTTGACTCCCGTAGGTGACCTGCGCATCGTGATGAGGATGAAACGATGTTGAAGACACACCCAGCACCCGTGCCAGCGAAATTAACCAGTGGTGGTTAAAATTCATGACCCTGCCATTTAGCCATGGAGCCGGACACGTCCAGAACAAAAATAAATAAATAAATAAATAAATAAATAAATAAATAAATAAATAAATAAATAAATAAATAAATAAATAAATAAATATTTTTAAACTTCAATTTTAAAATGTGGGTGGAAATAGTTAATAGTTAATGCACTGAATTGTAATGTTTAATACAGTAATAGGTAAAGACTAATAAGGAAAAGAATACATGTATCAAAACACACTTTGGATTTCAATAAATGTAGGTTATCGGAAACTGGGGGGATGTGTTCTAATTGTGTTTAATTTCTGCCGTATCTTTACTTCGAATTTTCTGCTCTCATTCCGAGGTCTATTTTGATGTTATCCCGTTTGCATTATCCCAGTACGATATAATTCGGCGTACATCTGTCCTGTTCAAAGGGCCATTTCAGTAAGGTACGTGTTTCCTTTACATTCTATTATCATATCAGTTTAAATGTATTATTGTAATACCTAGAAATATTGTGTACATCGTGTAATTATTAATGAATAACATGGTATATAAAGGGTGGCGCCCTCTGGAAACTGCTAGTATGTTAGTAAAGAAAGATGAGCACCAAACTCCGGAACGTGTCTTTCACGCACATCAGAATTCCGGTTTTCAGCAGATGTGCCCCTCTATTGAATATATGTCAGGCCAGGAACAGGTTGAAACTTTCTGCTGTTGAGGGTGCGAGTTGAAATTTGATACTCTCCACGTACAAGACGAGCGAGTGTCCAGGGAACACGCTTTTAGCATTAGAGCGCTCTTGTGTGCGCGGCACAGGAAGTCACGTAAACAAGTCCTCCGCACGTAACAGCTCCCCAACAAATGAAGACCACTATAAACCAATCACACTATTTCGAATTCACGAATCGTTGCTGCGAACTACGTGATAAACTCACCACAATTCATTTATAATCAAGCGCCGGATTTTGATAACATTATTATTATTAATTTAGTTTATGCCATGTCCAGCTCCGCGGTGTAGGGGGCAATGCGTACGCCTGTCTCCCGGCGGCACTGGGGTCGATTTCCGGCTGGGTCAGGGGTTTTTAATAGTAAATGATTAATATCACTGGCCTGGGGACTGGATGTTTGTGTTGTTCTTAACGTTCCTTTCCTCACATTCAACACTCTACACTTCGACAATTACAATTACATGCAAGTTCGCATCGTATGGTGCAAGTAGTGGCAAAAGATCTACAGAGGTCGACGCCACGAACAAATATATTTTTTTAAAGGCGTATGCCATAAAATCTACGTATATACAATTGAATATTTATTTAATAACAAGAAAACAATTTTTCATATAATGATGTCCAGCCTTTCCAATCACTCTATCACTACATCGCAGCTACCCGATGTTGCTCACATCCGAAGGTATAACCTTAAAATACCCTACACATGACCCCTGGGTGTTGCTAAGCACGCAACAACATACTGGCAGCCAGTCTATCTGAGAAGATCTCCTGGCTATCACATGATGTGAAGACAAAATAATGAATACCTAAAAATTGCCTATAAAACGACATAAACATGTCAGTTTCTTTGACTTCTTCAAGAAGAATCGATCCCAGCACACCTTTACCCCCTCTGCCAGGCAGCCAATCCTCTACAAAGAGAGTATGTGTGGAAATAACATGCTAATTTCGAGATATTATTATTATTATTATTATTATTATTTATCTTTTTACCCTCCATGATCGATCTTTCCCTCTGAATCAGCGAAGGATCCCACCTCTACCACCTCAAGAGCAGTGTCCTGGAGCTTCAGACCCTGGGTCGGGGGATACAACTGAGAGGATGACCAGTACCCCCCCCCCCCCCAGGCGACCTCACTTGCTATGCTGAACATGGGGATGTTATGTGACCCTGTTAGACTGATTTTTGATGGTTCGGTCAGCTTCCGCTTCGAACGCTAGTGCTGTGCCACGTCCGGGGAGCCATCTGGTGACGAATGAACGTACCATTTCCACTTCTATTACAACGTCTAAATTACAATAAAGTCATTGTTTAAAAAGCCTTTCTCGTGGAGAGTCCAGATTTCCTTGTGATGACGCAGAGCACAGTTCTCTGCGAAACGTAAAGAATTTCATCTTATTTTCTTGACACGGCATAAGCCCAAAAGCCTACACAGTATCATGTCTATAAGTGAATTATTATTCTGTGAACACGCAGACAAAATGACTGTTACTTATTTAAACAACAGCCACGGAAAGTGATATTTTACGTTACGAGCGAGATGTTAACAGAATTTCTAAACTTATCACAATAGTTTATATCATACTCCGGTGAATTTACATATTTCAAATTAAATGGATTTAATTCTAAATCATTTTGATTCGTCGCGCCCATGTTTGATCCACGCATTGACGTTTCATGGTTTTGTTGGTTGTGTCTTGCTATGAAAGATACAGTAGGTGTGTTCATGGGGTTATGTTGTACTAGAACATAAAAAAATCATGTTATTTGAATGATGAACATTCCACTAAATTACCGGAGCCGTACACATGGTCCGCTGGTCCTGGATTAATGAAGGAAATTCGTACTTAATGATATACTGTGTCGTGTACCGACCTCCCACGGACTCGAACCGGCGGACTGCCAGGTGGAAGGCAGCCGGCATTCGCAGCCGAGTCTAGAGCTCAAGGTGTCAGAGGAGATTAATTAGTGTTAGAATAATGATAGTCATCGACAGGAGACACCTTGTAGTAATTGAGTAATTGTATAATAAGTATAATAATTATAGCTAGATTTAATAATTGGAAAGCAGAAGGAAGCTTTCAGTTAAGTATTGGAGAGCGGTTTGTGAAACGCGCTAGCTTACGAAAGCTGTTGACTACAATAAGATATTTACTGTGTGTCAACAAACAAAGTTGGTAGTATGCCGGCGAGTCAGGCGGCCGCCCGATAAACCGACAAAGGGACAAAGTGAGTACACGGCCAGTCAAGGCCATTACAGATGCGCTTTAGGAAAACAAGGAAAGATGAGGACAAAGTAAGACAGAAGACAGAGTGCCTAGGTAGCGGCACTTACTGTGACAACTATTGAGAATAGCCACTTGAGGGCGCTAGTGACTGGATGATCAGTTTAGCAATGCCCGTAAGACCCAAGGAGGTAGGGATAGAACTTTGAGTTCAGGAGCGGAGATATAACCCCTGGCCAAGATGGCGCGGGGCCTTCTTCCAGCCAGTAGTTCGTACTAGTCAGAACGATATTCTGTTCGGGCATAGCCCAAGTGCCGCAGGGCAAGATTCAGATAGACGCATAGTAGAACAGTAGGCGCGTGAAACAAGCTCGCTCTCACTATAGATCATTACATTCAGACTTGTAAATATACTGTACATAGTAGTTTTAGTTGTCCTCAGTAATAAAGGACAGGGAAATAACTTCTTCTTTTATTTCGGGAGTTGCGGGACGAGTCATACCTACAATTACCTCCCTACATTCCGCTCGGCAGGTCAGGTAATACTTCAACATCCAACGGCCTGGTGACCAACCTACGAGAACGTCTCTCAGGACAGGTAGGTCACGACAACTGTGATATATGTGATATTCCTATGTTGGAAATAGCTTACCCTATACGTTAGTCAGCATTGTCATGGCGGCAGATTACTTGACCTGGGAATGTAAAGGTGAGTACCGAACCACGATGCTGCAGTCAGGCGGAGAAACAATTGTCTGAGGCGATATGCAATACCACAGTGCAGAAGGATGTAATGGAGAGGGCACATAAGTCTCCGGTAAGACCCCAAATAGAGTATGGCTCCAGTGTATGGGACCCTCACAAGGATTACTTGATTCAAGAACTGGAAAAGATCCAAAGAAAAGCAGCTCGATTCGTTCTGGGTGATTTCCGACAAAAGAGTAGCGTTATAAAAATGTTGCGAAATTTGGGCTGGGAAGACTTGGCGGAAAGGAGACGAGCTGCTCGATTAAGTGATATGTGCCTATCTGTCAGCAGAGAGATGGCGTAGAATGACATTAGTAGAGGAATAGGTTTGAGTGGTGTCTTTAAAAGTAGGAAAGATCAAAATATGAAGATAAAGTTGGAATTCAAGGAGACAAATTGGGGCAAATATTCATTTATAGGAAGGAGAGATAGGGGTTGAATAACTTACCAAGGAAGATGATCAATATTTTTCTAATTCCTTTGCAATCATTTAAGAAAAGGCTAAGAAAACAACAGATATTGACCCTGCCACCTGGGCGACTGCCCTAAATGCAGATCAGCATTGATTGATTGATTGATTGATTGGTTGATTGATTGATTGATTGATTGATTGATTGATTGATTGATTGATTGATTGATTGATTGATTGATTGATTGATTGATTGATTGATTGATTGATTGATTGATTGATTGATTGATTGATTGATTGATTGATTGATTGATTGAAAGTGATTACAGTATGGTAAAACATCATTCCATGAATTTCAAATTTATTCAAGTGCACAGTATCCGCTTTGCAGCTGATATTGCTATTTTAGCTAATTCTTAGAAGGTTTTGCCAACGGCTGTAGCCGTGTTGAAACACCGGATCCCCTGAGATCTCCGAAGTTAAGCAACATTGGGCGTGGTCAGTAGTTGGATGAGTTGCCACGCGCTGTTGTTGGGGGGTAAGGGAATGGAGAAGCGGAAAGGAACTGGCCACCCTACCGCACGTAAACTCCGGCTCAGGAACACCTCCGTGGAGGTTCGGACCTGCCTTCGGATAGAATAACCCTTACCCTTTAGAAGGTTATGAGTAAGATGCTAAGCACATTCAACAAATCCTTTAGAAAATTCAAACTAAATATTTAAAAATCGAAATTCATGATACTAGACGAAAAGAAGACTATAGGTAGAAAAACTTTAAATTAAATAATACACCGATATAACGGGTCACAAAAATCTCCTATATGGGTAGTGCAATTACCTCTGATATCAGGTGCCTTTCAGAAATCAATAGAAGGATAGTGGTTATCAAACCGAGCTCGATAGCTGCAGTCGCTTAAGTGCGGCCAGTGTCCAGTATTCGGGAGCAATTGGGTTCGAATCCCACTGTCGGCAGCCCTGAAAATGGTTTTCCGTGGTTTCCCATTTTCACACCAGGCAAATGCTGGGGCTGTACTTTAATTAAGGCCACGGCCACTTCCTTCCCACTCCTAGGCATTTTCTATCCCTTCGTCGCCATAAGACATATCTGAGTCGGTGCGACGTAAAACAAATAAGCAAAAAAAAGTGGTTATCAAAAAAAATACTTCCAGAATACGCAAACTTATTGCTAAACAACAATCTCAGTTTGGAGACCAGAAAATCATTTCTCAAGACCTTTGCCTGGAGCGGACTACTCTGTGGATGCGAAAGGTGGACATTATAGAAACAGGAAGTTGAGGCTGTGGAAATGTGGTTTTTCAGAAGAATTGCAAAAACATGTTGGGTGGATAAAAAAAAAGCAAATGATAGGGTTTTAAACAACGTAAATGAGGCTCGATGTTTATTAAATACAGTGAAGAAAATGAAACCAAGTTCCTTGGACACGTACTGAGATATGACTATCATCCCCAAACCATCATTGAAGGTAAAATACTGCGAAAGAGACTCAGGGAACGATCAAGAATGTCATACATCAGGAATTCCACTGTGGTTCATATAGCAACATGAAGAGGCTATCAGAAGATCGTCAGATTTCGCTACAGCGACAAGGCATCGCCTTTCGTAGATAATGATGATCTACTCTTCTGAGTACTTGCGTCATACAATCAAATAAAAAATATAATATCACACCAGTGTCAGAATAATATGCATTTCATTTATTCCCTTAGTAAATCATTCGCATCACTGAGAAAACACATTTAAATCCCGCACTACGGCAGTCGCCTGCACTGTAACTTTTTCAATAAGTTATCACTAACCCCGCTGTATTCACTAAACGTAAGCTATGTACAACAGGGATATTGCCACTTTTTGTCCAATTCCATTCATTCAAGTTAGTCTGCACCGAGGTACGAACTCGTTTCGAAAGACTTGGCCCACCGTCGTCATTTTTATCACTTTCTGTGTCATCAGCACTTTTACACGCATCACTCGAACTAAGACCTTCAGGGTCTACTTCGTCATCACAGTTATCACTGTCTTCATAACCGCTCTCTAAAACACTTTCTATTAGCTTTCGTATTCCATCTTCATCAACACCAACACATCTGCTTGACGCCATGATTGCAACGGACGTGAGCGAAATAAGATGAACATAGATGCTTTTATCTCTTTTTCCAGAAGTGTGTGATAACCTGAGCTCGGAGCGCGTGAAATAACCGAAGCCACATGTCTAAACTACAGTTCTGAATGCATACAAGTGGTGTTTGTGAGTTAGTAACTGTATTACCGGTACATGCAGTGCATCGCCGCGAGCTGAGCTCGTCATTGGATTCATATGCCACGAATAAATTTTGCGAGTAGGGTCCTCAAATGATGTGATTGGGGTAATTACCCTATATGAATTGGGTGTGTAGGCCTAATACTACAGACTGGCGCACGAAATGCCATACACTGAAAATGATTTATAGAATAGTTAATATGCAATATACCGGGCGAGTTGGCCGTGCGCGTAGAGGCGCGCGGCTGTGAGCTTGCATCCGGGAGATAGTAGGTTCGAATCCCACTATCGGCAGCCCTGAAAATGGTTTTCCGTGGTTTCCCATTTTCACACCAGGCAAATGCTGGGGCTGTACCTTAATTAAGGCCACGGCCGCTTCCTTCCAACTCCTAGACCTTTCCTCTCCCACCGTCGCCAAAAGACCTATCTGTGTCGGTGCGACGTAAAGCCCCTAGCAAAAAAAAATAAAAAAATATGCAATATATTTAATAAAAAACTGTGTTACGACACTCACTGAAATGTGCGTGATTAGACAGAATGCAGAGCATACTCAATTTGCCCACCTTCTAGTCATAAAACATCTTCGAGGTGTACCTGTATGTTTGTGACCACTCTACATGTCCTCACTTAACACTCGAATTAACGTCAGAATGGCGGTTTGTTATTGGAGTATATTTTGCGATTTCTGTTGGTTCCTTCAAATATCCCCATAGGAAGAAGTTGCAGGGATTAAGATCAGGGCTATGTGGTGACCAGACTGAGCGTTGTGGGTCTCGACAGGACAACACACAGGGGCCGAAATGTTCATTCAGGAAGTCCAGAATAACATTTGCTGTGTACGGGCGAGCTCCATCTTGCATGAACTGTTGTGTCTTTATTGCTCGTCTTGTTGCAAAGAGCTATGGAAGGAAACTGTTTTATATCATGTCTATGTAACGCACAGTGTTGTCTGTGTCATTGAAAAAGATTTGACCAATAATTCCATGACTGGAAATTGCAGCCCTCAAACACACCTTCATGCCGTGACTTTCAACCTCGTTCAGGCCATTATTTAGTCCATTCTGTTTGTTCACAGCACCGTTGAGATAAACGCACATCACTGCAATGTGTGTTGTGCAGTTCGGTATCAGTTTCTGCAATAACCCACGCAGCAAACTGTACTCGCTGTTAGTTTGTGAGCTGTTACCATTTTGTATGGGAAAAGGTCAATTTCAGAATGCAGTATTCTCTTGATTGACCGACGACAGATGACCCTGATGAACACAGGCAATTCTGGTGGATTTGGGGGAACTCCATGCCACAGCCGTTCTCACTGCAGCAATATTCTCCGGTGAGTGGATCAGCTTGAGACAGGCCCATTAAACTGCCTTCGGTTTCAAATTGGCTGGTCCGTCTGCCTGCAGGGACCTCACAGGGTACGGAAATGAACACAAATCCTTTCCCGAATCCGAGCTACACTCTTTCTCTTCACATAAAATAACAATATTTTCATCTTCTGTGCACGCGTCAATCTCCCGTTGTCCACCATGCTGTATAATTGGAAGCCTTTTCACAACATGTGCTGACATATGTCGAATCACGCATGAACTAAGATTTCTGCTTACAAAATAACATGGTTCTGAGCCCACATTTACTAATTTTATAAACCATTTTCGAGGTTCCTCCGTGGCTCAGGCGGCAGTGTGCCTGCCTCTCACCACTCGATTCCGAGGTTCAAATCCGGTCACTCCATGTGAGATTTGTAGTGGACAAAGCGGAGGTGGGTCAGGGTTTTCTCCGGAAACTCCGTTTTCTTGGCCATGTCTCATTCCAACCACACTCTTCAATATAATTTCATCTGTCAGTAATTAACCACTGCCACAGAGGAGTGCGACAGACTTCGGCAGCCGGCACGATTCCTATCCTCGCCGCTAGATGGGGCTTCATTCATTCCATTCCTGTCCCGGCTGAATGACTGGAAACAGGCTGTGATTTCTCATAAACCATTTTCGAAATATGACATTTCGTGCACCACCATTTATTAATGCGCCTATGTGAGCTATTGACGTGTGTAATACTTCAAATATTATTTCGTCGCTGTCTCAAAATAATAATGAAACAAATACTTCGAGAAAAATCAATACCAGTGCTGTGAATGAGTATAATATAAAATTCAATAGTAATAATTATTTAAACCACAACGTTTTGTTATGATGTCGCCTAATGTGATAACTTCTGCTTTTCTAAGGCACGCAGTCATAACACCTACTATACCAACCGTACTCACGAAAATTCAAATCCCGTCCCCGAACATTGAAAGATTTTGCTCCAGCTATTGATTCTACATGGGAAAGGTGAATGTCTTCCGTCACATTATTTGTGTGAAGAGGGGGAGTTGGTGCATTTTAAGATTTGGCTTTAACTTTCAGGTTTTACAACGATCTTAATCTGCACGAGCCCTAGTTGGAAGAAAGGATCACGACGGGGTGTCAACAGGAGATATTCTGAAATTGTCCGACTTGGTGAAAATGAACATGGATCGTCATGTGTGGCGAGGCGAGTGCCGTCTTCATTCAACATCGGAGATGAGCTTGGATGAAATTGTAAAAATTAACACTCGAGAATGTAATTATTTCTTCGCTTCCTCTACTGAAAGAAGATGTTGCTAGACATGTCAGTAGTTCAGACGGTAGAGATATGACCTTCTGAGGCCATCCTGGCAGGTTAGATCCTGCCTCAGTCCGGTTGTACTGTACTGAAGGTTCTCAAATTCGTCAGTCTCATGGGGGTACATTTACTGACATGAAAGGAACTCCTGCTGGACAAAGTTCTGGCACGTTGGGGTCTCCTAAAACCGTAAAATATCGCAGTTATAGCTCTACAGGAAAGCTACTCTATGTTGAAAAATTCTAGGGATGTAAGCTACGAATTTTAGGTAAATAAAATGTAATAAAGTATGAGAATATATTCTTCATTTATTCGTAAACACTACAAAGAGTTCCTTAATCGTTGTTGTCCGGTCGATTAGATTAGGAGTTTTCCTTTTTCTACCACGTTCGCTAATGTGAGTCAATGCAGGGTTTCACTTAAGCCCTTATAACTACATTCGGTGTGTACGTTTTTCAAAAACAATTCCTGAGGGTATTGAACCAAGAAAAACATTACATTACAGTAAGAATTATGTAAGGAAGGTAATTTGGCTAGTATTTGAATGAAAAAGGAGACGAGTAAAGAAACAAACGATTTTAGGTCATTTTTCCAGAACTGCATTTAGGCCGAAAGTTATTTTCGATTTTTTTTAGTTTGATAGAGCTATCCAAGATTCACAATTTAAAACTTTCCGTGGCCTTTAACCCGTCAACTTTCGGCACAATTGTGGAAATTGCTTAATTTTACGTTTTTCATAGCAAATGAAATGGCGTATGGCTTTTAGTGCCAGGAGTGTCCGAGGGCATGTTCGGTTCGCCAGGTGCAGGTCTTTTGATTTGACTCCCGTCGGCGACCTGCGCGTCATGATGAGGATGAAATGATGATGAAGGCGGCACATACACCCAGCCCCCGTGCCAGCGAAAATAACCAATGATGGTTAAAATTACCGACCCTGCCGGGAATCGAACCCGGGATCCCTGTGGCCAAAGGCCAGCACGCTAACCATTTATCCATGGAGCCGGACTTTTTCATAGTATGGAGATCCCTACCTTGTCTGTTAAGAAATGTTTCCAACATTAACATAGTCAATTGCACGTACAATTAATGACATCATTATTGTTCATTTTAAAATAGAAGCCCGATTCGTTGCATGAAAGGCCAACGTTGAGGACTTCGGTTCAGAGGATCCCGTGTTCGATTGCCGGCCGAGTAATTCTTCTGGCTCTGGGACTTGTCTTTGTGTTAGTCCGAACACTCTCCTCTTCATATTCAGAAAACACACACAACACTACCAACCATCACAGAAACACGCAATATGATTATATCCCGCCACTTAGAGTTGGTGTCAAGAAGGACATCCGGCTGTAAAACAGGATCAAATCCACATGTACAACACAGGTGTAGAAAAAGTGCTAGAGGAGGAAGATAGATTTAAATATCAGATATAATGTGTTCCATCATAGACTACAGTACTGTGCTTTTGTGCCGTTCCTAGTTCTCATATTCCATTATGTCAGACAGGGAATTTCATACTGCCTTCCCAAATTTAATTCATGTTTGAATGCGACGCAGACATAATATTCTAAAATGAATAATTGTGTGCCCCCGTTGTAAATTAATATTTAATATTTAAATTAGTTTTGTGGGTATTTGAGCAGACAATTGGATAGTGGTTTAATTACATCGTAGTTACGATTAATGGGGTCACTACTTTAAAGTGACAAAACAATTGATAGGATATATTCTCATTAATATTTTATTAATATTGCAAACTATGAGAGGCAAAATTATCCTTACAATAATCATTTTATAAATTCATTAACAGATAAGCAACTCCCCGTAGTAATATCTTTTCTGGGATTGTTATTATGATGTGACATTTCTTTCGACTATGCGTTTCCTGTACAAATTCGTTAAATACCTGATGTTCTTATGTGCGAAATATTCATAGTTATGCTGTTGAATCAACAATTTCTGTTGGAAGTTTTTGTGATATTACTGCAATGAGGGACAGCACCTGTAAGATTGCTAGCGATTGCAGATATACTCAGTTTTACGCTGTTATGCGTTAAATATGGAATGCCTCATCATAGATAAAAATAGTTGATAGGAATTCCTCTGTGATGTGTGTGAAACTCAATACGATGTTTTTTTTACGTTTACAATACTTTATTTATACTCATGTCAATAAAAACCGAAACACTTTGAAAGACTAGAGATAAGAGGTTCATATTCACAGGACATGTGTTCTGAAGAAATGATTAGCATTTGAATTATGTCGGCCCTCAGTTTCAAGGTCCACATCGATATTCCGGCGCACCACCACCGACTGGTAAAATGTCCCTGCGGCTCTCGTTTTCGCTATAAACCGAAGGTAATGGATCAGTGTGACCCGATAAAACGTGCAGGATGCCTCGAACACTTATGCGAGAACCACACCGTCAAATAAGTGAGTTTGAAAGAGGGCGCATTATTGAGAGAATGTGATGCATCCATCCGGGAAATTGCTGCTCCTCTGGGACGAAGTGTGTCGGCAGTGGAACGGGTGTGTGCAGAATGGTTCACAGAAGGCCGTAGAACACGACAAGGTGGGTCTGGTCGCACCACCAAGACCAACCCCCGAGAAGATCGACACCTCATCCGAATGGCATTGTAGGACAGATATGCGTCCTCCTCGGCTCTGACGCAACAGTGGAACAGTCACATCGTACACTACCAGGAGTGAGAGTCCGTCGCCGTTGATTACGGTCTGGGTTGCCGGCGCATCGTCCACTTCACCCCCACTTTTGACTAATGTGCATAAACATGCTAGAGTGCAATAGTGTATAGAACGATGTCATTGGAGGCAGGAATGGCAGCAGATAGTATTTTCGGAAGATGCCAGGTTCTGTTTGTTTGAAAATGATGGCCGCATTTTCGATCGCCGCAGACAGGGGGAGAGGCATCACATTGACTGCATTCCCACAAGACATACAGCGCCAACGCAAGGCCTGATGGTGTGGGATGCTATTGGGTACAACCACAAATCACAGTCGGTGCGTGTCCAGGGCACTGTAACCAGTTTGACCTACGTGAATGACATCCTGCGACCCGTAGCCATACCCTTTCTGCACGACAACCCAGATGCCATATTTCAGCAGCAGAATGTGCGACCACAGATTACTGCACGAACAAGTGCCTTCTTGTTGTCACAGGATGTCAGAAAGTTGCCCTGGCCCGCCCGATCACCGGACTTGTCGCCAATCGAAAATGTGTGGGATATGGTGAAACGTGAAACGAAGGGTGGGGTGCTGTGACCCAGTGCCAACCACCAAAGAGGAACTGTGGAACCAGGTGAATGCAGCATGGATGGCTGTACACCAGGACGCCCCTTATACTCATCGATGCCATCACGCATGGAAAAAGGTATCAGTGCCAAAGAGGACCAAGTGCCTACTAGGCAACAGGACACATGCTGAACGTAGGCGACTGAAATGCTAATCGTTTCTCCAGAACATACTAATGAACATGTCCTGTGAATATGAACTTCCTATCCCTAGTCTTTCAATGTGTTCTGTTTTTTATGAACATTGGTGTACATTTCGTCGTGTGATTTACCTGCGTGTGCTTATGTTATGTTCTAACCACGACGTCGAGTGATGATTTTCATGTGTGATAACTCCGAGACACCATTGAGTGCAACATGTCTTCTCAGACTATTTTTCTTCCTTCCTTCCTTCCTTCCTTTCTTTCTTTCTTTATTTCTTTATTTCTTTCTTAATCCGTTCACCGTCCAGGGTTGGTTTCCCCTCGGACTCAGCGAAGGACCCCAAGTGTATCGCCTCAAGAGCAGTATCATGGAGCGTGAGACTTTGGATCCTGGGGATACAAGTAGGAAGGAGGACCAGTACCTCGCCCAGGGGAGCCTCCCTTTCTATGCTGAACAGGACCTTGTTGGGGGATGGAAATACTGGAAGGGGCAGACAAGGAAGAGGGAAGGAAGTGGCCGTAGCCTTAAGTTAGGTACCATCCCGGCACTTGCCTTGAGAATAAGTGGGAAACCACGGAAAACCACTTCGAGGATGGCTGAGGTGGGAATAGAACCCTTCTCTACTCAGTTGACCTACCGAGGCTGAGTGGTCCCAATTCCAGCCCTCGTACCACTTTTTAACTTTCGTAGGAAAGTCGGGAATCAAACCCGGGACTCCGGGGTGGCAGCTAACTACTACACCACAGAGGCGGACTCACGCTACTTTAACGTTTGATATTTATGAAACTAAACTTCGATGTCATATTTTAATGATTTATTTGAGTCATCTGTCGAACTTAACTGATTATGACTACCCCACTGTGACAGGTTATAGTCATCCCTCATGTATCGATGTTCCAGTTTTCGACGATTTTAACCTTATATCTGTGTAATATTTATAATTTAATTAGTATAACCGCATAAATTGAAACCTCGTGATTGCAACAACGGGCAATTTGCATCTTTTGGAATACGCATTACTCTGATATTTATTGACGTGTATGTAGATGATTGTTTTTTGATTTTTGGTGCATTTTTTAATAATTTTGAAGCCATATGTTGACCATGTACATTTTCTGATCATTTTGTTATCGTTAGTTATGTTATCAGTCCAGTATTGCTCTTTTTTCGTTTAATGGCACAATGTATTTTGAACATTTTTAATTTCTCTTTTGTGACTATGGTTCAGCCAGTCAGATTCAGTTAAATTTCTTGCCGATAGGATAACTGATTAATTCATTTCAATCAATGTTTTTTCAGCAAGTTAATCATTGATAAATAACAGCCGTAACGCCTAATTTTGTTCAAGTGTTTAAAGGACATAATTCAATTCTTCATTGACGATTTTTACAGTTGATTAATTTATTTTCATTTTATCGAAGTTCTTACCTTACCGAAGAAACCAAAAAGGAAATTTGAATTTAATAAAATTAATGAATAATCAACCTAATTTAAAGGAATTGTAGATCGATCCATCGCTACTGATCTGGATTGAGGGCAGTCGTACAGGTGGAAGATCCCTATCTGTTGTTTTCCTACCCTTTTCTTAAATGATTGCAAACATTTGGAAATTTATTGAAATCCCCCGTAATAAATTATTCCAATCCCTAACTCCCTTACTTATGAACTAACATTTGCCCGATTTTTTCTCATGAATTCCAACTTTATTTTCATGTTGTGATCTTTCCTACTTCCTACTTTTATAAACACCACTCAAACTTATTCGTCTACTAATGTCACTCCACGCCATCTCTCAACTGGCAGCTCGGAACGTGAAACTTGTGCTGTTTGACTGTCTTGTACAGAGCATCTTACTCTATGGAGCAGTGATATGGCGAAGATCGGGCGACGGGAGGGGGGAAATACATCAAAACTGGCGGAGGGAGAAGCTGCAAAATGGCTAGTTTCTTGTTGAACTCTGAGCGAATTTAAGTGCGCTAATATTCGTTTCTTGAGATTTTGATTTAATGCTATACAGTAAACTTTCACCAAAGGAACAATAACAACATATGTACTATAATTAAACAGAAGTATGGCGTGATTATAGAATTAAAATCATTTAGTATTTGCCTGCACACTAAGAAACTAACAGACACTAAAGTGACTGCGGACTGACGAATGCGCGCGGCAGGCGGGTGAATAATACCTCTCTGCCCACGACCTTGGCAAAAAATATACTGTCGTGTGTCTGCGCGCTCCTCGCTCTGCGCCGCCTGCTCCGCGCACGCAACAGCCTGGATTGTTCTCGACTCTACGAGACGTCTGTACTGCGCTTGCCTGTTACATCAGCCAGATATATAAAGGCGCTGCCTTCCAGCCACAGGCGAGGACTTGCCAGTGCGCAGCACCAGATTACGCCGAATGTCGAACACGGAGGCTATCCCTCTTAAAAAGGTGTCTCGAACAGGTGGACTGATTCTGAGTGTTTGAGGTTTCACCTCGGGTTACTGCCTCCGCTCCCGTTTCCCTCAGCCACGTCGAGCCCGATGACAGTATTCACTCAGTCCCACCTAGGCTCAAACACATCAATTAGTATTCTACTAATTATGCATTTCAATGTCAGTTCCCGACAAGTTACAGAAACAACTAATATTCTATTAGTGCAAGCTTTCGCTACTGTTTACACTTGTGACGGTATAGAACAGATAGTTTTCAACTATCAAGAACTCTAGCTTTTCAATGGACTTTAGCATCAAGATAGATTCATGTATATAAAGTGTACATTTTTTTGGAACTTCAGTCTTCAAGCAACGTTAACTGTTTTAATTTTCATACTGCTTCGAAGAAAGTTTTATTTGAATGTATGTATATATGTTGTTAAGACTATCTGAAGCAATAAAATATAGTTGTGTTCCTGTATACCTGTTCTTGTATACAACATATACCTCTGCCACCCTTCCTCACAGTACATGCAAAATCTCCGCTACTTGCTGTGGTGCTATACGAACGACATATTGTGCGTATTTCCGCCAATAATTTTGTTAATCTATATAATAAAACCTAAAGTCAGGCTGTCCGGCCATTCTACTCGGTCGATTTCCTTCATTATTTTTTTAACTGAAAGGTATTCATGCACAGATTTGTCATCTGGTACTATAAATCACTTAACTTCCGCTTTCCTCAAATTATTTCATTTTTTCAATTTATTTGTCTCTTTGAAGCAATCATGTCTTTGGTTGTAATTGAGGTATTGAGTTCATTTTGGCCAAAGAACACTTACTGGATCAATCTCTTTCATTTCAGCTCTTAAGTATTCAAATTGCTTTATTCTGAGGAAAGTTATGAGTGCACATTCAATTTGACGTCTCATTTCTTCAACATTTTTTTCTCATTGGAGCAATCATATCTTTCGTTCTAATCGAGGTACGCAGTTAGTTTTGATCTAAAAACACTCAGTGCATCAAGCGCTTTCTTTTGAAGTAATAATTACTTAAATTGGTAGATTCTAAGAAAAGTTATGAGTACATTTGTCTCCATGACGAAGATCTTTGAAGGACTTGTTAACAGTTCGGCGCGTAGTGTTGTTCCAAGGAACGTTTAATTCAATTTCTTTGTGTGATGTATTTTCAAGTGTTTTATTGACATAATATTACTGTACGTTCTATTACCACAGCAGATCATGTGCTTTATTTCATTAACTCGAAACTTTGCAAATACATTCGTGAGGATAGTAACGAACAACACCATACTTTGTACATTGCGGGCGGAGTCAGCGGGAAACTGCTAGTAATTAAAGAAAAGAAAGAAAAGAATTAACTGATAAGACAACGGGACTTGTAAAAATTGCTTTTTTAAATAATTCCTTTAATTCCTAGTTTCAGTCGGCTAAAATGGAATAAAAATATATTGTTTTCTCCAAAACATGGTGGGAACGAATGCCCCCCACCAATGCCTCCCCCCTAATAGCCGTTCCTGCAAAAAGGATAACATCCGAATGGAATGAGAGCGGTAAATTTCGAATCAAAGATACGGGAAAAATCATCAACCACAATACAGTAAGAAATGCTCAAATAGACGGCAGGGGAGAGCACTATCCAAATGGGAGACGAGACAACGGGAATAATTTAACCGAAACGGCCTGTCACCAGAAGATTACAGAAGGATTTGGGAACAAGACGAAGACATACTTGACAGTTACTGCAAAATATACAAGAATATTAGAACAACGGATTTACCGCAATACCTACAACAGGACACAAGCAAGACCAAATCATCATTGACGGATTCAGGTGTGGGGAAGGAGCTCTGGCCAACAGGTACTGGGTTCAAGAAGATAAAAGGAAATGCAGAATCTGCGGAAAAAGTGAAGAAATTTGTACAAGGAGAAAAAGAAAAGAAGGAATAATTCATCAACAAGAGGTGGAGAAATATGCATAAGAGAAATCTTAAACCAACGGAAAAAAGTGCATAAAATATTTATATATTTGCATATGTAAGCATCGGGTATTAGTTAAAGATTGTAACTGGAAACATTTCAACGCCGAAAGGCTTTACGTTCCACTAACTACTTTTACGGTTTCCGGAGACGCCGAGGTGCCGGAATTTAGTCCTGCAGGAGTTCCTTTACGTGTCAGTAAATTTACCGACATGAGCTTGACGTATTTGAGCACCTTCAAATACCACCGGACTGAGCCAAGATCGAAGCTGCCAAATTGGGGTCAGAAGGCCAGTGCCTCAACAGTCTGATCCACTCTGGCCGGCTATTACTACTAAGACAAGTTAAGTATTTTCCAGTAACAAACAATTGTAAACGATTGTTACATCGAGATCCACAAATATGTTTAATTACCTACCTTTAAGCGTAGCTAAAATTAGTGGAATAATCATTATTTCAAGGTGACTTTCCTGACATATTTATAATAACACCAAAGTCTATCTAGGCACATAATTATGCATAATTACCGCTATGGGTAGCTAAACTCGGACAATACGCTTTAATTACATCTGAACCTTCAATCGTGTTTATACCGTTATATTTGAAGCAAATTGCGAACGTTCCTTGTCAGTGTTTTTCTCACTAAGGTGAGATGGTAGGCCCTATACCAACAATTCATGCCATGGTTTCTCAGAATCTACTGAACGGATTTCTCTAAAATTTGTGTAACTCGCTTATCCAGAATGGCTGTTTTTTTTTTCTATTGGTTTTACGTCGCACCGACACAGATAGATCTTATGGCGACGAAGGAACAGGGAAGGGCTGGGACTGGGAAGGAAACGGCCGTGGCCTTAATTAAGGTACAGCCCCAGCATTTGCCTGGTGTGAAAATGGGAAACCACGGAAAACCATCTTCAGGGCTGCCGACAGTGCGGTTTAAACCCACTATCTCCCGAATACTGGATACTGGCCGCACTTAAGCAACTGCAGCTATTGAGCTGTAGTATTATCATTCGGAAGACATGCATGTATTAATTTTCATGCGCTCCAATTTTTTCGTGAAAAGAGTGAATAAATATTTTCATTGCAGCAGAATTACTGGTGCAATGTCCGGCTCCGTGGCTAAAGGGTTAGCGTGCTGGCCTTTGGTCACAGGGATTCCGGGTTCACTTCCCGGCAGGGTCGGGAATTTTAACCATAATTGGTTAATTTCGCTGACACGGGGGCTGGGTGTATGTGTCGTCTTCATCATCATTTCATCCTCATCACGACGCGCAGGTCGCCTACGGGATTCAAATCAAAAGGCCTGCATCTGACGAGCCGAACATGTCCTCGGACACTCCCCACATTTCATTTCATTTTTTACTGGTTCAATCGCTATGCCTGAGGATCCACAGCTGCGATACAGCAGATTTTACAAACTGTGAAATTTCAATTTAAGTTTATCTTATAGTTTCTGTGAAAACGAGACAAATGTTTCAGAATGTATAGTTTTGAGAAAAGGAGACATAATGTTTTACAACATGTATATGTCAGAGGAAATCTCACAGATCTCGTCCAAGGAATTGGTAAGGAGAAAAGACAGACACCTCCGTACAGGCCATGAAGGCCCTTGGAGGAGTGGAAGGTGAAGGCTTCCACCATTGTTAACCGCGGCACGTGATTGGGTTGAATGGTTAGCTCTTCGCCCGGCCGCCTTTGCCCCCAGGAATCAATCTGGTACTCATTTTTGGTGTAGGCTGAGTGAACCTCAGGGCCATATGCACCTCCGGAAGTGGAAATCTCGTTTCTTAAACTTTACGACTTCCTGACGGAGATTCGATCCCACGTCCTTCCGGGCGAACCGAGCACACGTTTACCGCCTCGGCCAGGCAGCCCCTTTTTAAGGAGAATCCTGCACTATATTCAGGGTCCTCATTATCTTTGTGTTCATTTGCGCATTTCATTTTCTTTCTTCTTGAGTCTTTAAACATTTGGAGAGCAGCGAAATGTGACTTGGCGGTACGCAAGCTGTCAATTGAGGAGCTTTCTTGCAAACTCTACTAAGTCATTTTTAATAGTTTTACAGGAAGAACAAAATACTTATTCTGTTTTTATTATATTTTAATTCTACTGTATTTTGACTGTAAATGAGAAGCCTCCGTGGCTCAGGCGGCAGCACGCCGGCCTCTCAATGCTGAATACCGTGGTTCAAATCCCGGACATTCCATTTGAGACTTGTGCTGGACAAAGCGGAGGCGACACAGGTTTTTCTCCGGGCACTCCGGTTTTCCTTGTCATCTTTCATTTCAGCAACACTCTCCATTAGCATTTCATTTCATCTGTCAGTCATTTATCATTCCCCCAAAGGAGTGCGACAGGTTTCGGCAGCCGGCACATTTCCTATCCTCGCCGCTAGATGGAGGCTTCATTCATTCCATTTCTGACCCGATCAGATGACTGGAAATAGGCTGTGGATTATTATTTTCATTTAACTGTATATAGTAGGTATTGGGATGCAAAAGAATAAGACACAATTATTGGAACGACTGATTTAGGGTCAAGGCCTATATAGCACCTGAAGAACGCATTTATTTCCATAAACCACTTAAGTCTTTACACATTTAGTATAAGAAAGTGCGGAGAGATGCAATGTAATGGACATACTGCACGCTACAATATATTCCAAGGCGGAAAATAATTATCCTGTGCTCTTACACATTATAATATTATTTGTTGCTCACTTCCATTACTGTTTAAAAGCCTCATTTTATCGTTTTCCACATTGTTATTATCAGTTCGTTAGCTGATTTACACTTTTACTCACTGCACTGCTGCAAACATAGAATAAGGCAACTCGTATCGACTATGAGCATTCTCAGTGTTAGTGAAAATATAACCTTCTTTAATATTGTCTTACAGGAATTGGTCCTCTTCATCTCCGTCAAATATCGGTTCCTCTTGACTCTCTCAACGGGCAGTTCTGAGTGCTTCATCATAGGAAGCTCGCTCACTGCCACTAAGGGCTATACGTTTCAATAATATTCTTACATCTTTCCTCTTCTCATGACTGATACAGTTGATACCGACAACAGAAGCAATTCGCAAGGTGGGTACTCGTTTAGAGTTCATTTTCAACACGGCCGAGCATGAGTTCAACCCAGAATACGTATTCCTAAGGCCGATGGATCTATATTCTTTACAGAAACGCAAAACACGAACCAGTGAAATTACGATATATTTTTCTCATGTTCAAAGTGGAAGGTAAATATGAAAATGCAGTTTTCCCTCCTGAATATGACTCAATAGTTTTGAACTTTTCGATGTGTGATACCGATGTCTGTTTGATTCGTAAACCACGACGTAGGGCACCTTGACCTATCTTCATGAATTTTCTCAAACCCTTCAGTCTGTCCAATTTGATGCCTGTTACTGACAGAAAAGACTTACGACAGACGGGAACTTGCAATCCATTTCCTTTCTGAATATTGTACTCTACGACTGCTCGATCTCTCGAATTCTGCTCCCTGGGTCGTTGTTGGCTTTTCTTCTTAAATATAATGAACCTCAATAAAAAGTTGCCTTGTTCAATCCTCGATTTATTGCTGTATACTTCATTGAAAAAGTATTTGATGTCCTCGGTAGTTAAACCACGACCATGATGGCAATTCAGTCTTGGAGGACGATGAGCTTCTTTACTGTTCCTGGGTATTTGCTTCTTCATCCTTACTACCCACTTTTATCTCTTCTGGATCTTTTCCTACCCCTGTGAATTTTAGGCCACAGCACTATATCAGCCATTTTACTCCACTGAGGCAGCAGTTCAACATAAGAAAAAATAACACTCCCTTCTATATCAAGTTGTTTCACCGTTGATATTTTCAGTAACTGTTTGAACGGCTCCATCATTGTTAAACTAACTTCTTCCTACAAAAATCAATTTCAAATATCATTCCATATTGTGCAGGAATCAATGCTAAACCATGAATGGAATTTTATAATATTAATTTGACATAGGTGGATTTTGGAATTAATTGTTGTAATGACTTAGGTGGACTTTAGAAAAAATGCAACATCTCAAATCTTATTATAACTAGACTTAAATGAGTTCTGCATGGTATTGTAGTTCAGTAGGTTTATCTCATGCAATCAAGACGTTTCAACACAAAAAACAGCAAAAGCATTAAAATGACTTAGGTAGAGTTTGCGAAAAAGCTCCTCAAGGTGATGTACCTAACAGCTCAAAAACTTTTAGCCTAACAATGTTTCCATTGTTCCACGTTATCACAGTCTAGCTGTTAAGTTCCGTAACCAACAAATATATATTTAGGTGTGCGACCCACCAAATTTTATTGGAGGCCTCGTTTCCATGTTGCTTCTTGCCATTCAAGCACTTCCTCAGTAAGTTAGGGTGGGGAAGGTGCCTGTAGATTGGTGTGATTTCGACTATAGAAATGCACAGTAGAAGGTTAACCAACAAACTAATTCTCTATCCTTAAAAGTGTCGGAGATATAATACTTTTACCATAACGAATAGAAAGAGGAAGTGAGAGCTCTTCGGCTCGCTTCCCATTAGAACTATAGAGTAACTAGTGACTACAGTGCGGAGATTTACCACTGCAGCGCAACGATCGCTTTGGGTGAACAGATGGCATTGTTTATACTGGGTGCGCGCGTGTTTACTTGTAGCGGGAGTGATTTTTTGAGTTGAATAACTATATTTTGGAATATAGTGAGTGTGAAAATGCCGTCGTGCTTTGTGCCGGGGTGTCGATCTACTTACAGGTTAGGTGAAGGTAAACATTGCTTCTCTCAACCTGAAAATGAGAAGCATTTCTCTCAGTGGACTAGAACAATCCCAAGAAAAGACATGCAGCTTACGCGTAAGTCTAGGATTTGTGAGTGTCATTTTTCGGAAGATCTTGTTATGAAGGTAGACTTGTTTATTATTAATAGATAAAAAGTTGAAACTCCGAGAATAAGGTGGATCTTAAAGCCAGGAGCAGTCCCTCAGATTTTCTACCTCACCGTCCTATTTAAGCAAGTCCCTAAAAATTCGAAAACCTCCGTCAAAATGAGAGTTACTCAACGAACATGTTGGCAATGGCAAGATTAACAGTAGTGGCTTAGAATGTAATAAAATAAATTTCCCCTCGACATCTAAAATACTTAATAGTGACGATAATGTAAAAATATGCCTTTGCTGGCAGGACGTTGTGTTTACGGTGCACTATGTCTTCTGGTATGGGCTAGAGCAGTATTGTTACTTTCATTGATCTGTCTCAGCTTTATCCTTGGCTTTGACAATATGAAAGTGATTGAGGTATGAGTGATGCTAGTAATGCCATTCCTTATGCAGGCAGTCCCTGCTACGAATGGTATGAACGTGTTGCTCATAGGGTCAGTTGGTGCATGCATTTCAGTGGGCTTGGTAGACTGATATGTAATAGCAACTTATGGCTCGGTGAGGAAAGCAACGGGAAACTACTTCACTCCTCATTTCCCTAGTACGCCTCTTCAGTGATGCCTAGGCCATTTATGACAGCTGATGGCGGAGCTGTTGAGGATCCAACCAGCCTTCGGGCTGAGGACTAAACATACATACATACATACATACATACATACAATGTAAAAATAAAAGAACCTGGTCTCTGTTTGCCCTGTAAAGTAGCTGATAGTGACGTTGATACTTCTAGAACTATTCTAAATTTGAGGAGACAAGTTAAAAACCTTGGTAGGAATTTAAATAGAACCAAAAATAAATTAGTTCCATGCAGAGGTAAATTAAGGCGTCTCCGAAGACCTTAAAAAGTAGTTAGTGGGACGTAAAGCAAATAACATTATTAATTATGAGGTAAATTAAAGCAGATTGCAAATAAAGTCAATGTGTCAAGTGAAGCTGAAGACAGTCTTAAGTTCCTTAGCAAGAAACAAAAAATAATTGTGGACACAATGCTCAAAAAATGTAGCACCAGCCCGAAAGGTATGCTCTGTTCTAGTGAATTTATATTAGATAGTTTGCTTTTGAAAATCAAATCCGCTAAGGGTTACAGACATTGTTTGAAGCATGAGTTATTTCGTCTCTCTAAGGAAGCTCATTTGAGAGGACTATGCAAAGGGTTCAAATGTAATTATGCTGTTAATGGAAATGCTGTGAATGCAATTAAAGATTTTTATTTCAACGAGCAAGATGAAAACAAGCGATTAGATATAGTATAGTGAAGTGAAATTGAGAGAAGACATTAGCTTTAATACAACTACACTGACAGTTGACGGGTCTGTTGATTTAGGAGATGAAACTCCCTACGACAAGAAGAACGTCCTTGCCAATCACGCGCTTGTATTTGTTTGTCTCTTTGTTGCACAGCTGGATCCAGCCTGTAGCAGTGTATACTAGCAAGAATGCAACTCCTGGTGAACTATTGTCAAAAATAATAATTCAGGTCATAATTCAATTGGAACAAGCTCGGGTGAAGGTAATTGCTTTTACGTGTGATGAGAGTCAGTGTAATAAAAGGGCGTGGATGAATTTGGAAATTTAAGCAAATCTGAAATGAAACCAGAGGCACATCTCAGAATTGCAAATATTTTAATAAAACAGGTTCACAAGTTCTGCTACTTAGGAGCAGTTATTACCGATGACAACAGATGCACTGTGGAAATAAAAAGAAGAATTTCCCTGTGCAAGAAAGCCTTTGAGGAGAAGAAGCAGCTTTTAATTAATAAATCCTTAGATAATGAACAAAGGAAATTATTTATCAAAACATTCATTTGGAGTGTGCTGATATATGGCTGTGAAGGTTGGACTCTCTTGAAGGAGGACGTGAAACGGCTAGAGGCGAGGAAATGTGGCTATGGAGGAAGATGACAAGAACTAGCTGGATTGAGAAAAAAACTAATGAAGCAGTGCTTAGAGAAATGAACACCTAGAGACATTGAATAACAACGATAAAAAGGAGAAAAGCGTCAGTTTTTCGTCACATTCTCCGGCATAATGACTTCATAAAGAACTTGTTCGAAGTCAAGGTGATGGGAAAGAAAGCCAGAGGGAAACCACGGAAGAAGATCATTGAAGAGGTAGTTGAGATGATGGGATGCCAAGGTTATGGTTGCAGCTACAAGGCACAGCCTTTAGATAATGATGATGATGATGATAAAATAAAATGCACAATTGAAAACCCGGCAGATCATCAAAGGTGTGTGTGGGCATTTTCTGATTCCGTGCATATTTTGAAGTGCATACGTAATTATTTCCACGATAACTTTCTTTTGCTGTATAAAGGCAAAGAGGAGAATTACAACTTTTTAAACAGTTATATCAAATTGACATTTCTCCTGAGTTCGCTGGTCTTCGAAGTTGTCCTAAGATAACATCCTCTCACATAGATCCAACCTCATTTCAGAGGATGAACGCCAGGTTAGTTTTACAGTTATTAATTAATAGTGTAGCCGAAGCAATTAAGCTGTTTAGAGAAATCAAGCCTAAGGAATTATGTGATAGTGAGCACACATAATTTTTCACACGAGATATAAATAATCTTGCAGATGCCCTTAACTCAACATTGCCCGTAAAAGGGCTTTATAATGGTTCTCCGTCACACAAAATTCAGCAGAGGTCAAAATTAAAGAAAAAATAGTGCTAACCGACTGGGAAAATGAAATAACTCTTTCTTACGAGGGCAACCTCACAAAACAGAATTTAGTGTTTCACTTGGCAGGCTACATAGTAAGAAAAAGTGACAAATATGTTGACTGCTTAGATTGTGCTCGCATCCTTCATAGTGAACAGCTACCTGAGCTTCCACTGGCAACATTTACCCACATTAAAGATTATGGCACGAAGAAAGGTTTGCGATATTTGACATATCCTTCATCGTGTGTGTTTAGTTTGCTATTACAAGTAGAAGAGGTCGTCTCAGAAAAATTGCTATCAGAACAAAATTTATGGCGTGATACATTTTTGCATTTTTGGACAGCATAGACTCTATAGTTGTCCCACCCACAGACTTTGAATGCAGTAGTTATCACCGATATGACCTTGTGAGAAAATTAATGTTTCATTACATTAAGTGCCGATTCTTCTCCTGTACGAAGGAAATAAGGAAAAAGCTGCTATCGTCCAGATCAGCGAAATGGTCCCGGAAATTCTCCAAGGTTTCGGACAACTAACGCTTTCGAGAGTGAGTTCAATTGTATATGTCTTAGATAATGTGAAACGCATAATAGTTTCAACCATATCTCAATACTTTGTAAGTCATTTCAGAATTACTGATGTTCAACTCTTTTCAGAGGATAACATTAACATCAAGGGTTATGATAATTTATAGAAGATAACATTAAGCCATTAAATTAGTGTGTTTACCAGCTTCCTCTATACAAATATTCCTACACTGTACACACATGGCACATGAAAGGGAATAATTCAAAGGTCAATCTGGCAACTGGAAGTCTTAGACAATTTATTTCGTGTGCGTTTTGTATAGTGCCGCGCCCGCTTATTGTATTAACGCGAGCAGCGCTGTTCACCCATAGATACACTAGCGCAGTCTGACGCCACCGCCTGTTAACTACGAGATGGCACTCACTTCCTCTTTCAATATGCTATGTTTTTACGAAAAAGGGGCAAAATGTTATTACAGGGTGAGGTCTCCCTGTGGGTAGGGGTGGTAGAATAACACCCCTGCCTATCGTAAGAGGTGATTAAAAGTGGCCTCACGGACTCTGAACCTTGGAGCGTGGATTGGCGACCACGAGACCCTTAGCTGAGTCCTGGCATTGCTTCCACTTACTCGTGCAAGCTCCTCATTTTCATCTATCCTATCCGACCTCCGTTGGTCAACTCTTGCTCTTTTCCGACCTCGACGGTATTAGAGCACTTGCGGCCTAGGGAGTCTTTCATTTTCACGCCCTTCATGGCCCTTATCTTACTTTGGCCGATACCTTCATTTTTCGAAGTGTCCAATCCCTTCCATATTTTCTCTCTGACTAGTCTATATATATAAAATAAGAGTTTTGTCTGTACATTGCTCAGAATTTGAAAAGAATGGTATTTCTGTATCGGTCATGTCCACAGTAACAAGGAAATGCATTTTTTCTTTTCCGTAATTTCTGTCTGTCTGTCTGTCTGTCTGTCTGTCTGTCTGTCTGTCTGTCTGTCTGTCTGTCTGTCTGTCTGTCTGTCTGTCTGTCTGTCTGTCTGTCTGTCTGTCTGTCTGTCTGTCTGTCTGTCTGTCTGTCTGTCTGTCTGTCTGTATGTATGTACACGCATCACGAGAAAACGGCTGAAGAGAATTTAATGAAAATCGGAATGTAAAGTCGGGTGATGAACCGCTACAATCTAGGCTATAAATTATTTTATTCACTTTGATTGAAATGGTAGTTTAGGGGAAGGCCTAAAATGTAATCTATATATAAAATAAGAGTTTTGTCTGTACATTGCTCAGAAATTGAAAATAAGGGTATTTCTGTATCGGTCATGTCCACAGTAACAATGAAATGCATTTTTACTTTTCCGTAATGTCTGTCTGTCTGCCCGTCAGTGTGTATGTACACGCATCACGAGAAAACGGCTGAAGAGAATTTAGTGAAAATCTGTATGTAAAGTCGGGCGATGAACCACTACAATCTAGGCTATAAATTATTTTATTCACGCTGAGTGAAATGGTAGTTTAGGGGAAGGCCTGAAATGTAAATCTCAAATAAGTTTTTTATTTATTTCTCAAATAAGGTTCTCAAGGGATACCTGGTAGGAAGGTATCGATAAATACTATATAACTAACATAATTTTTGTTATGTCGTAATTTAGTAGTACAGTAGTTATGTAAGACGTTATTAAATTTCCGATCACTTATGTCTTATACATTGTTACCGTACCGCATATAATCGGAGATATTCATGAATTTGGATTTTTGTTACTAAGTCCATATCAGGGCCGAGTCACGACAAAATGGGTAAACAGAATTTAGTGAAAATCGGTATCTAAAGTCTGAGAATAAGGAACTACAGTCTACGATATAAATAATTTTGTAAGACCCCCTAATACCACAGAGTCGAAAGAAAACTAATGTGAAGGCCTGCAATATAGAAAGCTCATAAACTTTATCAACAATAACATTATATTGACCATTCTTTGTTGTGATGTGCTTTTTGTCTTCTGTTTCCTCTCATCCCCGATAGATAGGATTACTGCAGCGTACCGAGGTTTTTTTAAAATTTGCTTGACGTCGCACCGACACAGGTAGGTCTTATGGCGACGATGGGATAGGAAATGAATAGTGGTGTGAAGGAAGCGGCCTTGGTTTTAAGGTACAGCCTGGTGGACTGTTGTGAAAATAGGAAACCACGGAATACCATTATTTATTTATTTTTGCTTAACGTCGCACCAACACAGATGTCTTATGGCGACGATGGGATAGGAAAGATCTAGGAAGTGGAAGGAAGCGGCCGTGGCTTTAATTAAGGTACAGTCCCAGCATTTGCCTGGTGTGAAAATGGGAACCACGGAAAACCATCGTCAGGGCTGCCGACAGTGGGGCTCGAACCCACTATCTCCCGAATACCATCTTCAGGGTTGCCGGCAGTGGGGTTGGAATCTACTATCTCCCGGATGCAAGCTCACAGCTGCGCGCCCCTAACCACACGGCCAACTCGCCTGGTCGTACCGACTGTAACAGCCTGCCTGTATATTAGTGGGAAGTAGCTGGGGAGTAAGATAACTTTCTTCTTTAGCATGCCATTCCTCTGTTTCATACAGTTTCTGATGTATATGGTACGTAACACACTGGTTCATCATAGTATTCGAGCCATACAATCTCTACTCTGAGCCACTGATTGGAATGAGTAGTGTGCATATTTAACGGAATAATGATAGAGGAGTGTTCACGGCAGTCTGCGACCTGGTTATTGCAGCTCTGGAACTTTGGACTCTTAGATCGGCAGCGTAGTACCGTTCGTTGAAAGTGAGAAAGTGTGCGGTTTTTCATTTGATCGAGTATTTTATATGATAACATTGCTTTCAATCGCTACATTCCTACTGACGTTTTTGTAATGACCTATGTTGAATTCAGTTAGGAAAACCACCAAGTCAGTCTTTCTGAGAATCCCGTAGCGAAGCAGGGGTACATCAGCTAGTATTATATAAAGTATGGTTGTCGAGTTTTAATTTCTGTTGAAACAATAATCACCACCGCCTCTTACAGAGTGACGATCATAGAGTTAGTAAAAAATACACTGCAGATAGCAGGGCGCCACCGTCTGAGAGAGAATCACTGTAGCGAGCGGAGCATGTTGAAATTGCAGCCTTTTGGAAAAAAGAGCTCACTCCGCTGTACTCATCAATGTAAAAGTCCGACTCGTTGGCTGAATGGTCAGGGTACTGGCCTTCGGTTCAGAGGGTCCCGGGTTCGATTCCTGGCCGGGTCGGGGATTTTAACCTTAATTGGTTAATTCCGATGGCGCAGATGCTGTGTGTGTGTGGCGTATTCAGCATTACAAATCATCCTAGGTAGAGCAATCATCTTCACAGACACGCAGGTCGCATAATAGTCCGTCTACGAGAAAAAGACCCGCACCAGGCCTCTCCGGGGGCTCCCCCTGTGGGTGGGGGCGGTAGAATAACACCCACGGTATACCCTGCCTGTCGTAAGAGGCGACTAAAGGGGGCCTCAGGGGGTCTGAACATCGGAGCGTGGTTTGGCGACCACGGGGTCCTCAGCTGAGTCCTGGCATTGCTTCCACTTACTTGTGCCAGGCTCCTCACTTTCATCTATCCTATCCGACCTCCCTTGGTCAACTCTTGTTCTTTTCCGACCCCGACGCTATTAGGTTTACGAGGGCTAGGGAGTCTTTCATTTTCACGCCCTTCGTGGCCCTTGTCTATCTTTGACCGATATCTTCATTTTTCGAAGTGTCGGATCCCTTCCCTTTTTCCCTCTGATTAGTGTTATATAGAGGATGGTTGCCTAGTTGTACTTCCTCTTAAAACAATAATCACCACCCCCACCACTCTCCGGGGGCCATACGCCATTATTATTATCAATGTAAATGGGGGACTTTTAAAATGTGTGGATATAGATATGGTTGAAAATTCTTACATGTAAAGATTCTCAGATACTACAGAATACTTTTGATGCTTCTCTCTAGTAAAAAGGAAAGTCAAAAAAGAATAAATAAAGGAGAAATGCGTGATAAAAGAGGACGGTGTTCAGGTGCAGTTAAGTAACAAAATCAATGTTCATATTGTGTCTACATCCGTTTAGAAGGAGGGCACGTACATTTCGCTATATTTTGTGTAAATGACCAGGACTTTGGTATAATTCTGCCCAACGACCGAAAATGTTCTCTCTAGTACGAAGCGAGTGAGCGAGTGTTTAGGCCTACAAGCGTTGGCGAGATTTTAGGGTAAAGTAGAGAAAATATTGTCATCGCCGGTTTAGACGCCGGCTTTCTGAGTCCGAGTTGGAAGGTTCGAGCCTGCCTCAGTCCGGTGACTTGAAGGTGCTCAAATATGTCAACCTCTGGTAGATGGATTACGGACACCTGAAAGAACTCCCGTGGGGGGAGTAATACCGACAAGTGGGCGTTTCTGAAAACCGTGTAAATAGTTAATGGGGAGTAAAGCCATTATTATTATTATTATTATTATTATTATTATTATTATTATTATTATTATTATTATTATTATTATTATTATTGTTTTATTATTGTTATTTTGTCGATGTTTTCTGAACGTGATTACAAGTGTATGAAACTCGGTTGTGGTTTCAGTCTACTATGGAGATTTTATTTAGCATTTCCTGAAATGTATGATTTGCTTTAAAATTTTAACTTATAAAACGATATCCGTTATTGGAAAGGACGGGTGGTAAATTATATGATTGGAGAGAACTGAAAAATTACTTACAATATTTTTTACAATTTACTTTGCAAGGCACCGACACAGATAGGCCTTATGGCGACTATGCGATAGCAAAGGTCTATCAGTGGTAAGGAAGGGTCCGTGGGCTTAATTAACGTACACCTCGAGAATTTGCCTGGTGTGAAAATGGGAATCAACGGAAAACCATCTTTGGGGCTGCCAGAGTAGTGTTCAAACCGACTATTTCCTGAATGCAAACTGACAGCCTGCAGCCACTCGCTCGTTATCATGCACATGATTTTTCTGGATATTCGCTTTCAAAGGCATGGCCGTTGAGAGAAAGTAAAATGTCATCCCTTATCTTTCCTAAAATATTAATTTCAGCCTTCAAGTTAAGACCCAAGAATTTCATTCATGCCGACAGGGGAATCAGTCGTGAAGTCAGCCCAAGTAGACCAATTCACATGACAATAAGTGTCACGGAAAATATTGTATACGCACGGAAATGAATTTCAAGAAAACATGCCTGTGAAATGATACGCCATTGCCCTTTAATAACCTCTATATGCAGTCATAAGCTGCGCAGGAGACTGGTATTTTCCTTCAGAAAAGTATATACTTCAATGTATCGGGAAGCTCCCGTAGTGACAGTGCCAAACAATCCAGCTTTTGCCAAACAGTGCGCTTGTTCAACTTCGCACGCGACTTCAGCGCCAGTGCTACCTCTAGTGTATTATTTACTAAATCTATGATGATAATGTCATAATAACCCAAAAATCTTTATAATACAGTTATAATTGAAGGACAGTAACATATAGTATATAGAAATGTTCAGAAAAGAATATAGTATCCAATTATGCAAAAACAAAATGATTCTCTGAAAACTTTTAGTTTTACCCCTAGAAAAGGTGCTCGTGGAAACGTGGGTAGCTGCACGTGTCTTCCCTGGACGGAGAAGCACTTTGCATTTTGTGCAGAGAACAGCAATGTGAACCGCTGGATGTAGAAAACTGGCTTCAGTTTCACCAGTGGTCAGTTTATAGCGAGACAAAATGAATTCCAGAGATTAAAATTATATTGCGTGCCACGCAAATTAGTACCATGGGTCACCACTTGTACCCCAAACATCTACGTCGGAATGCCTGTCCTTCTCGCTGACAACGTGCACAAGGCTGCCAACCTGTCTACCTAGGAACTAAGATAAGCACTAAATGACCTTATCACCGTTTTCCTTGCTATGCGCTGTGGCCAGGGGACTGAGATTGGCATAGGGCGACAGCAGCGTATTCTATGTGTGCTAGTGGTGAAAAGCTAAATTAATTTACCACTTTTCGCTTGCTGCCTGGTGGGTCCCTGTACCAACTGTTTTCATGACAAACATTCCCCTGGGACGACACTGCTACTAAATGGGGAGGCGGTTCCCTTAGACTGTGACACCGTCTCTCAGACCAGAGAATTTGTATCGGAGAAGGACATGTGCGGAGAATGTGAGAGGGTTGGCGGCCATGGCCAACGTTAAGAACTCTCCCGGTATTCGCCTTAGTGCAAGAAAATGGAAAACCAAAGAAAAAGATTCTCAGGACAGCCGACGGTGGAGTCCATCCCCTCACCTTCTCCCAAATCCCAAATAAAGAGGCGTAGAGCCACGGTAGAGCCGTGGCCACCCCGCCTCTGCTCGGTTGGCCGGTCGGAGTGCAGAGCTATCAAACCAAGGATTAACCGTAGCCACTTGTGGGCCGAGACCCACTCTGCATCTGTCGACGTAGGGCGTCAGCAGCGCATGTTATGTGAGCTAGTGTTGAAAAACCGAATTTACAAAACCATTCCTCTGGATTGGTTACGTGCGGCTAATGACAAAATGTCACATTGTTCTTGGTAGGTAGCACCCCCAATTCGAGAGGGCGGTGCATTCGATGTCACAAGTACTTCCGTATAATGTTGTACATACTCGGTTCAAAACGTTTGCGGGATTTAATGATAACACAGAACAATATACAAACACTGTTGCACATCATCCCCTTCAAAATAATTCCCTTCTGCAAAACCAACGTATGAAATCCCTGAAAGCCATTTCGTGAAGCCAATTTTAGTGCTTTTGTCGCGTTGACACCCTGATAGTGAATTAAAGGGCCGCGGTATTTTGACCGTGCAAAGGTAGCATAATCATTAGTCTTTTAATTGAAGGCTGGAATGAATGGTTTGACGAAACATTAACTGTCTCCATGTAATGAATAGAATTTAACTTTTGAGTCAAAAGGCTTAAATGAATATAAAAGACGAGAAAACCCTATAGATCTTTATATGGAATTATACATATTTTGTTTAGTGGTATCGTTAGTATGAATTTTACCGTATTTTGTTGGGATGACACAAAGATAAATGTAACTCTCTGTTTTACAAACATTGATTTATGAATATTTGATCCGTTAATAACGATTATAAGATAAAGTTACCGTAGGGATAACAGCGTAATTTCTTTTTGAGAGTTCAAATCGACAAGAAAGATTGCGACCTCGATGTTGGATTAAGGAATATGATTAGGTGTAGAAGTTTAATTAATAAGTCTGTTCGACTTTTAAATCTTTACATGATCTGAGTTCAGACCGGCTTATCGATGTGCAGATCATGCAAAAGGAACTAGTTGCTTGGCTCCCAGTTTTCAGGACGTTCCCTTCTCACTGCGTCCCTGAGACGATGAAGGATACCTACATAGAATACTTTCTTTACATTAAGACCATTTGGAATAAACTCAACATGGACGGGACCTTGAGAGTCAAAGAAGACTTTCAATATAACTTATTCTTTGCAAGTATTCATGGGAAAGCTTTGTTCCCGAGGAGATGATTTCGATTTCCATTCACACGACTGACGATTAGGTACCGGGTCGTACAAATAACACCAAGTTTTATCACCAGTAATAATTTTTTCAAGAAAGCATCATAAATTATGGTCAGATCCCCAGCAAGAGTCATTCTTGTTTCTTTCTGTTCAGGCGACAACCGACTTGCGAGAAACTTGATGCATGTTTACATGTTTGAGAAAAAAATATTCGTGGACACTTCGTACTGAAATTCCGACCTCTGCTGCTGTCTGTCCTACACTTGGCCGTCCGTCGTACCTCACAGCATTACGCACACGCTGAACGTTTTCTTTTCATTTCTTGCATTTAACCGACGGCCACTCCGTGGGTCATCTTTGATGCCAGCGCGTCCATCATGAAAACGTTTGTGGCACAAGTAAACCTGAGTCTTTTTCGTTGTTTCTTCGCCATAAGCGTCTTCAAGCAAGCTTAATGTCTCTACAGGATATCTGTGTCCCAAAACACAAAACTTGATATTTGAGCGTTATTTTGCAGCCTCACTATTAAATGCGACGGAAAAACATGCCCCAAGAAGAACACACGGCTATAATGCAATAACAACAATCGCTATGATCGCGGGAACAACGTCATGATTGTTGACAGCAATAATATTCCTTGATATGTATAAAAACGTACGTATTGCCATACGATACGGGAAAATTTTGAAGCTAGCATTAAATCTTGCGTCGCTTGGGGTATATTTTTTATCTTCCAGACTTCAACTGAATATAGTCTGATGCAAACTCTATCATCATTAATGGGGCCGATGACCTTCGATGTTAGGCCCCTTTTAACAACAAGCATCATCATCATCTCATCATTGGTACCTGCGAAATGTTTGTTCCCTCTATATCCAGGGAGATAGATGGTTTGTGAGATACCGATACCGGTGTGCCCATCGGCGGTCCTCTGTCGGTCTGTAATATTTTCTTAATTTGTGATTTATAAAAATTATGAAAGATAATTTATTTCCGTTGAGTGTTAGTTACGTTTTATGTGTTAAATTTAATGTGTGTGCTGTGTGTGTGTGTGTGTGTGTGTGGGTGTCCAGGGAACCAGAGCTATCGAGGTTGGCTGACACTGTCGTAGTACTGGGTGGTAACCCATCCAAGCACTGACCACACTCGATTTGCGTTTGGAATTTTGCAATGAGACTGCACCAGAGGTATTGCGCAGTGACTCATAAGTTTGTAATTATGAATTACTTTTTTTATGTGTGTGCAGATGTTAATTTAAAATGTAAGCAGCATCGTTAATGGGCAGCAGTAAGTATTAGTGTTGTGCACCCGCCTCGTCTTCGAGAACCAGTGCTTCATCTTGATGGTGTTTAAAGTACTATTTTAGAAGACCGTGTTGTGATTTTAACAACTGAGATCTTCTTGGTTTGCTCTTGGAATTATTGGCGGGTATTATTTGCTTTTTCGGGTGGGAGGGGGGTCTGATTAAGTTTTTCAGGATCTAGGCTACCCAGTCCACTAAGGGGGGCCTGAATTGGATTGAATTTGGTTTTGGAGGAGGGCTAGGATGAGTAGAAGGAGGTTATTGTTAGGCGTATTGTTGGGGGTGGTGAGGGGATGCGGGGGTGGGTTTGCTTGGGTGTTGGCTTTTATGGATGATTTTAGGTGTGGGTTGTTGGGAACTTTTTGTTTGATTGCCTTCTTAAAGCATGAGCAGCCAGGAAACGATGCTGTATATGCACCCCCCACCGCCGGGCAAATCGACAGGGCAGCCAACCACTGAAAAGCAGTGCCATAGATACTCTATTACCATCATGGAGCACACGGGAGACATACACTAGCCCTTGAAGTAGCCTCCAGAGGCGCTCAAACTATTTTTAAAATGATGCTTCACATGTGTTACACTCTGCATATCAGGATTAACACGCAATGGAGGTTACGACTGGCAGAGAGAGGAGAATATTTAAATCCGTCATAAACAGATTCATACCGTGCATTTCTCACCACAGTACAGCAACAGATTGCTAGGGGAGCACTCAGTTGATTATATGTTAGCTACAGAAGAGTAGCTCTCCACAGAGAGGCAGCCCTCACCGCCGTAAGCTGAAGTGAGAGTGACACTTTAGAAGGGAAATAATCTCCAGTTGTCACACAGATGTAATCCCCTGGCTTTCACCAACTTACAATGTATTTAGTTTATTTCAATGTACCTCTTCAGAATGGAGTAATAAAAACTCCTGTCTTTGGACACGTTCTCTTTAAAGAATAAAGCACATGATAGGAAATTCAAAGTTGAATGAATTAGTATATAAAATATTTAAATAAAATGTATGATCGAAATAAGCCTTGAACGTAAATAGTTCGTGTTCAGAACATAACGTTGTCAGTTCATATTCCATTCGTCTACTGTTGATCATTTTTGTTCTGTACTTCACATCTCGACCGCTCCTGTAGTGTAATGGCTAGTGTGATTAGCTGCCATACCCGGAGGCCCGGGTTCGATTAGCCGCTCAGCCACGAAATTTGAAAAGTGGTACGAGGTGCTGGGACGAGTCGTTTTGCAACCATCAGCTAGTTGGTTATTATCTCAACAGATCGCGAACAGAAGTTTACTGCCAGTCCCAGGTGTCTCCTGTACACAGAATCCGTTTGATTCAGTCGTACAGCGAAATGAATGCCCACGTTGTGGGTGTGGGAGGTAGAATACATGGGAGCAGGTGTCGGCGAACACTGCTATCATAGTTTAACCTCGCGTAACTTCAACGTTATTGTGCCTGGGTCCTTCCCTTCATCATTCCTAGCCGACCTCCCTCGGCTAACTCTTGTTCTCTTCTAGCCTCGAGGCCTGGGAATATTTTCATTACACGCACTCCATTTTCCTTGTGATGAGTGTTAATAAAGGACAGTTTATTAATGAACAAAACAGGCGTTCAGCCCCGAGTACATGTTCACAATAATAATAAATAAATAAATACTAAATACTGCTACTATACACCTTGGCCGTGCCATGAAGCCTGTCAGATACTCCGGAAACGTGACCTCAAAAGTTAGGTCACCACGGTAGTCATCTTCCGTCTCTTCATGCCACGTCCAGCTACTCCCCTGTCTAATTCTAAATTCACACATAAAACATCAATAACTAATAAAATTAATAAACGTAGTCCAACCTAAGCCACCCCTCTCCACCATATACAAAATAAAATGAACAATAAAACAAAAAGACCTTCTATTGCTGGTGTTGCAACTCTCTGCTTGTTATCATTCACACGTACCCACTCATCACGCAAACCTTCATGCTTCAGCATTTTCATCATCTTTATTGTTCCCTGACCTACTCCAAAATAAGCTACAACAGCAACATTACACTATTGCATACCAAACCAGCCATCTTTCAGATTTTGCTTACTCTCACACATACACATAGACCGCTATGCCACTACTCTAATTACCATCTAGTTAACAGACATACTTCTACTCTCACCACATTTTAACAATGAATACCCCATCATCACAACATTTCAGCCTCCACAAATAAATACCGTAATAATAATAATAATAATAATATTTCTTCCTCCTCTCCATACAAACAAACCAAAATTTACAAAATGTTAGTAAACTCACCTCTCTCCAGCTCCAAAAATTAAATACTCATACCAGACACCAGCCTCCACACATAAATACCATAATAATAATAATTATAATAATAATAATAATAATAAACCACTCAGAGTAAAACTAAAAAAGAGAAACATAGTAATAATAATAATGAAAGTAATAATAATAGTAATAATAATTTGCTGTAGCAGTCTCTTACTCAATATTCAAGCTTGCTCATCAAGTGTCCTTATTTCGTTCTGCGCTTTCGTCACTTTATTGTTACTGACCTACACCTAATCAATACTGCAAACAACACAAATACCAATCACGCATATACCAACACCTCTCCAACCTCATATTTCTTTCTCCTCTCCATACAAACAAACCAAAATTTACAAAATGATAATAAACTCATCTCTCTCACACTATCACGTCAAATAAATAATTAGATGAATAAATAAATAAATAACTAAATATACAATACCCCCTACCCACATATAAAATAATAATAGTGAATTCCACTCTCACATATACATATAGGTCCCTATGCACTACTTCTCTGAAATACACTATAATTAAAAGGCATCTTACCCTACACAAGTACTCTATATACCAATGTCCAAACCTTACCAACCATTCTCGCTTCTCATCTCTACTTTCAGTAACCAAACCACCTACTACTGTTTTTTACTTCTAGTAACTACCCCCCTCTCATATCCACTTGTACCCCACATTTCTGTCAGATCTCTGTTCCTGTATCTGGCCCTACTCTGGTCTAGGCTCCCCAAGTTTAACCTTGCCGTTACCTTTTTACCTTGCGTTTCCCTTACTTCACTGCATACACTTCCTTTACTTCCCTCTTCTCTGCAAATAGCCATATTCTCACTTCGCCTCTCTACCAGCACTTCTTCACTCCGAACACTGTTATTGGTCACTTTAGCACTTGGCACTTCTCCCTGCCTCTCTTCACACGGTACACTGATACTTCCGGTATTTTGCCTATCATCTCCACTAATCGCTGCACTACTCTCTTTTTCTTCGGCCTGCTTTGACTTCATCCCTACGTCCATCCTCAGCACACTGTTATTTGTATTTCTCCTCATTTGCCTACAGTTTATTGCACTACTCTCCTTTTCCTCATCTTGTTTTAACTTCAATTCTAAATCCATCAATCTATCCACAGACCAGATCCTCTTCCAGCTTCTGTCTGACACCACTAGATTTTGAACTCTAATAGTTGCCTTCAGCCCCTGTTTTACAGCCAGTATCCTGTGTTTTCTGAGTATCCTCTCGTTTTTGATCGCGTCACTTCCTACGTCTCTCTTTATCCATATTTTCTCCCTCTGTACGTTTCCCGCATTTGTTAACACAACATCCGCCATCAACGTTGAAAACAATTGTAGCTTTATAGGCCTGTTGCCTCTAGTTCTCCCCACTCTCTGCACATCATCAATATCTACTTCACTAAAGTTTATTTTCATTTTTCCCTGTATTAGATCCACTACTTTATAAGTTGTAAGTACCTTGCTTTCTCTCGACTCCTCAGGCACTCCATAAATAAACAAGCACTTCTTCCTTCTGTATAAAGTATTTGCTTCCACTTCTGCTTTCAGCCTGCAATTCTCCTCTTCAAGTCGTCCTACTTTTTCCCTTAATGCTACCACTTCCTCGGTGTTATTTCTCGCCTGTGCATCCATGTCGTCCGCTTTTTCTCTTATCCATACTTCCATTTTTTCAATCTTACTGGTTTGTTCTTCAATCATCTCTTTTATTTGCCCGAAAGGGCATACTTCTGTCAGCACCTCTCTTACAGCTCTTTTGATAGCGTCCATATTTTCCATTTCCTCAATTCTACTAGATGACGGGCCTGGGTTCAACTCGACACCCCCAATACATAGTAAAATTATAATCACTGCTGCCGATAACAATAGTTCTCCTTTCCTCTCCATATCCATTTTACACCCACCTGGCTTATTTTCTTCTTTCTTCATTTTCCTCTGCCATCTTCCTATCGTCACTCTGTACTGTTCTATCCCAATCATTGTCGACCCACTTCTCGGCGACCTTCCAACACTCCACACTCTCGAACTCCACTCCCCTCCCGGGACCCACAGCTCACTGCGACCTCCTTCGTCCGTGGCTTAGGCAAGACTGTAATAAAGGACAGTTGCCAACTTTTGCTTCCTCTTAAAAGAATAATCACTACCATCACCTGGTCAGAATGCGATGCACATAATTATTTCAAAATTAAACTACTTTTCCCATTCGAAAATCACATGATCATAAATATGTCTCCCGGTCTTGGCCATCCATCAACGGCTGTTAATTTAAGATGACAACCAGCCATAAAACACAGCCTGCACGGTTGTTAGGTAACATTGTCTGACCATCCATCCGTACCTTACATCACTGCCTACACGGTTGTTAGGAAACATTTTCTGACCATCCATCCCTACCTTACATCACAGCCTGCACGGTTGTTAGGTAACATTGTCTAACCATCCATCCATACCTTACATCACAGCCTGCACGGTTGTTAGGTAACATTGTCTGACCATCCATCCGTACCTTACATCACAGCCTGCACGGTTGTTAGGTAACATTGTCTAACCATCCATCCGTACCTTACATCACCGCCTGCACGGTTGTTAGGTAACATTGTATGGCCATCCATCCATACCTTACATCACAGCCTGCACGGTTGTTGGGTAACATTGTCTGACCATCCATCTGAATCTTACATCACAGCCTGCACGGTTGTTAGGTAACATTGTCTGACCATCCATCCGTACCTTACATCACAGCCTTGCACGGTTGCTAGGTAACATTGTCTGACCATCCATCCGTACCTTACATCACAGCCTGCACGGTTGCTAGATAACATTGTCTGACCATCCATCCGTACCTTACATCACAGCCTGCACGGTTGTTAGGTAACATTGTATAGCCATCCATCCGCACCTTACATCACAGCCTCTACGGTTGCTATGGTTACACTACCGTCACACATTTTATAGCGTCACGTTACACCAATTTCGGGATGACCCCCTGCCATAAGACATGTTCATGGCAAAACTGGGACAAAAAGTCCTTCTCCGGTCTTGTATTTGTAACAGTTGTCATGGCATTTCACACGTTCGCACGTTCATGATTTGTTTCACATTTCTGTGAAGGTACGAGTTTGTACTATTGCGCTGCAATACGTGCCTGCCACATTCCATGAGATAGTGACGAAGAGGAGTACGTTTCAGATGTGACATTTCTATTCCACTGACAAGAAGATCGTGATAGAAAGTGAAACTTCTGCGAACTTTATTCTAGTTGAAAACTCACTACTACAATTATGACCTGAATTTTAAGTTTAATATTCTGTATTCAGAGAGCATTCAGCAAACTGGGAGTCGTTTCCTTGCGTATAATATACAGTGTTCTGAAAACTCTGGGCAGAATGAGAACGTAGATGAAAAAACCTATATTCAAACAAGACGTCCCAATGAACATACGTCTAGTGATCGATTGTGTACGCCTTATAGTCATTCGAATGTTGCACTAGAATTATGTAATAGGCGTATCTTGTTGCATCCCACTTCGAGTACATAGATCCACGTCTGCGTACTTCTTCTTATTCTTATTCTTATTCTTCTTCTTCTTCTTCTTCTTTATCTTGTACCACATCCTCAATGGATGTCAGCTGTTATGAAGGCGATCTGGGTTTTGTTCTCAGCAACTCGGAAAATAGTGGGGGTGGGCGTACTGGATCCATACCAATATATATTCTCTTTCCTTCAACTTTACTTTGTAGGATAAACTGATATTTATCATTTCGAATGATATGGCCAAAGTACTTAAGTTTCCTCTTTTAGATGTTGTGCCTGACCTCTAGCTCTTTGTTCAGGCGTTGGAGTAGTTACGTATTCTGTCAAGCAATGTTATTCTGAGCAGGCGTCGGTAGTGCCACATCTCAAAGAATCGAAGTTTTTTGGCGGCGTTCTCTGTTAGGGTCCAAGCCTCGGCACCATAAAACAACACAGAAAACACATAACACATAAGTAAACGGAGACAGAGATTGATCTTAAAGATGCTGTTACAGAGAAGTTTGCTCATTCTCTTGAATACAGTCCTTGCCTGTTCAATCCGAGATGTAATTTCAACAATAAGTACTAAAAATGTGTCGCAAGTTTGTAGGCTTTCCGCCTATTGAACAACGTGTCTGGTTTTGTTTTATGAATGAAGTTTTCATTGATAACGTCTGATGTTATCTCAGCCATAGAAGGAGAAGGGACATCATAGAACTTGTAATGATTAGATGGTAAATTAAACGATACAAGTTCTTAAGACAGAATTCTGAACTCCAAAATTTGTAAGAAACATCCCTTTCATTCATGTGAATAACATTAACTGGTATAACTCGGAAAAAGATAAATCAGAAGACGTACGTTATGTTTTAGGGCGTATTATCTACACTGCAGTTACTTCCAACATTTTTGGAAATATCCTGCACTAGATGATGTTCTTGGTATGTAATTTAAATATATTTAGGGAGCAATAATGAAACTATTCGACATCCTTCAAAACAGGAATAACATAGAACCAAACATTCAGGACATATTTTCCACACCTAGAGGAGGAAGGTATGTTCAATGAAAATGTGTCCAAAAACGCATTAGTGAAAATGATTTGCATCAAAGAAGAAGACAAAAAATTAAATTGCATTAGTTTTAACTTTTGCCTCCACCTGTCTTTCTAATTTGCACCATGGAACTCAATATCTTTCAGTCAAATATTCATTCGACTTACTAAACTTTATGAAACCCTGTGGGTGGGGGACTCAGACGATGACTACACCCACGGTATCCCCCACCTATCGTAAGATGTGACGAAAAGGGGTGACCAAGGGAAGATAAAATTAGAACCCTGATACTACTTGTAATTAGTACCACCAGGCGGGGAACAGCATGGATCGCTTATACTTGCGCGTAGTACCACTTTGTTAGGTACACAATAGGTTTGTGATTAGTAGCAATAGAGAGCGTTGGTTACTGAAAAGGTACCTATGATTCGTACCCCTATATGAGCAACGCCATGGGATTAGCGACACCATGGTTCTGCCTTGCCTATGCTTAGTACCCATTATGTGAGGAACACCACGGGATAGTGCGGGTCAATGTGTTTAGTCCACTTCTGTGAGGAACGCCATAGGTTTGGGTTGCGTGTATAGGTTTGCGTGGGTTCGAACCCCAATGTCGGCAGCCCTGAAGATGGTTTTGCAAGGTTTCCCATTTTCACACCAGGCAAATGCCGGGACTGTACCTTAATAAAGGCCACGACCGATTCCTGCTCACTCCTAGCCCTTTCCTGTCCCATCGTCGCCATAAGACCTATCTGTGTCGGTGCGACGTAAAGCAAAGAGCAAAAAAAAAGTTTGCGTTGCCTATAAGTAGCGCCGCAGTGTGCAAAACACGGTCTGTGTTACATGTGCATAGTATCATAATGTGTGGAATACCACGAGTCTATGCTACTTTTGATTAGTACCGCAACATGACACATAGCATGCTTCTATTTTGCTAGCGATAAGTACCATTATGAGGTGCCGGTGAGCTGGATTTGGACCCATTTCAACTACAAGCATCATTGAGTCAGTATTGTGCTTTAGAAGCTGTCCCTTGCTCAGTAATACTATAGTTTAACGCCAAGTTTCTGGGAATGGGGGGCCTTGCGGGTCGGATCCACTGATTGTTTATTATCTGCGCACTTTTTATCGATAGATTTGTGTACGGGTTTGAGGAGTAAGCAGGGAGCAATTCCGGTTCCGTAAGTACTGCCAACTGAATGGAAAAGAAATCTGAATTGAATCTATAATATGATCGATCGATATGAATTTTGCTAAATCTTTTTTATCTCAAGCCAACAACTATGTCACATACACATTATATAACATTATATAACATTTCTCTATGCGAATCTTATTCCTAGAGTGAATTCTATAGTTTGGCTTTGCTGTGTAAATAACGACAGTACTAGTACGTAAAGTGTACGCCAGATGTCGCACAGTGATGCATAAGCGATTCATAGTTTGTGTTTCAAAAGTTGCCAGTACGAATCTCGAAGATTGCCCAGGTCGACCAATTCAGCACTAGGGTGTAAATATATCCAGAAAAGGTGCGCGGATAATAACTTCATATCCATCCATTCATTCTTCGTCCTCACGTTTTCGATTTCTGGTCAGTGGAGGATTATGGATTTTTAAATTGTCATACCATTTCGTCTCATTTCGTACCATTAGGGGCCGATGACCTAGATGTTAGGTCCCTTTAAACAACAAGCATCATCATCATCATCAAACTTTAATATTTTACTGAGATTAAATATTTCTGTTTGGGCTGTTACTAATCCTACAACATCAAGAGTTTCCAAGAGTTTCGATTGTAAATAGTACAAAGTACAGCGAGTTATACCAGCGCTCAAGTAAAGCAAAATATCACAGAACCACTGCATATAATTCCATTTTATATAATTAGACCCAAAAGGTCCGCCTCTGTGCTGTAGTGGTTAGCGTGATTAGCTGCCAGCCCCGGAGGTCCGGGTTCGATTCCAGGCTCTGCCACGAAATTTGAACAAGTGGTAAGAGGGCTGGAACGGGGTCCACTCAGCCTCGGGAGGTCAACTGAGTAGAGGTGGGCTCGATTCCCACCTCAGCCATCCTGGAAGTGGTTTTCCGTGGTTTCCCACTTCTCCTCCAGGCAAATGCCGGGATGGTACCTCACTTAAGGCCACGGCCGCTTCTTTCCCTCTTCCTTGCCTGTCCCATCCAATCTTCCTATCCCTCCCTCCACAAGGCCCCTGTTCAGCATAGCAGGTGAGGCCGCCTGGGCGAGGTACTAGTCATTCTCCCCAGTTGTATCCCCCGACCCAAAAGTATGAAGTTCCAGGACACTGCCCTTGAGGCGATAGAGGTGGGATCCCTCGCTGAGTCCGAGGGAAAAGCCAACCCTGGAGGGTAAGCAGATTAAGAAGATAGATAGACCCAAAAGAGAAGTTATAAATCATCAACTTTGGAATTCAACATGGATAGAGGAGTCTACTGACTGTAGTATCATCACTGTTGTAATTGAAACAGAATGTAACTTGTTTTCTATAACGTAGTTTATTTTAAACAGACAACAAGTAACACGTAAAGCAGCTCCACTACAGCACAAGTAATATGTAATGCGACAATGGAAATAAGAAAAATTGTGTTGAGTCTAATCATATTCACACCTCTGTATTTCCATTTCCATTTGCTGTATTGTATGTCAATGTTAGAGCTTTTAAAACTCTAAACAGTGCATCAATCGTGGGAAATGCACGGAAGCGGAATATACCAGCATACCGCAGGACCGAGTGAGCTGGTCACGCGGTTAGGGACGTTCAGTTATGAGCTCTGTGTTCGAATCTCACTGTTGACAGCCCTGAAGATTGTTTTCCGTGGTTTCCTATTTTCGCACCTGGCAAATAGTGAAGTTGTATCTCAATTAAAGTCACGGACACTTCCATCCCACTCCTAGACATTACCTACCCCACGGGCGCCATAAGACGTTTGTATGTAAATATCACATAGTGTAGGTCATCATTGAAAATCAGGTATTCAAAATGGCGGCTGCGTAGTGTTCACACATTTTCCATATAACATTATTATGAATATCAATATTTTTAAAAGATCCTTTTTTAAATCTACTTATCGTTGTTGTATCTACAAGCCCTAGTTTTAATAAGTATTTATGTTTTTATCAAGTTGTTTCTAAGCAGAAAAGTTTTGTTCAAATGTCCACCAAAAGGTTTTTTTTTAATAAAACACACACCTTCAGTTTTATTACGGGTTGTTCTTATCTACTCACTGTACAGAGTACAAAATTATAACTGAGTGTCATAAAAACTCCGGGAGTTATCAGAGAAACATGTTTTGAAAAACACGTTTTACAGAAAACGGACGACAAACTTACTCAAGTGTTGAAAAACTTCTTAAATTTAGAAGGCGTGGAAAGTGTCCGACTCGTTGGCTGAATGCTCAGCGTACTGGCCTTCGGTTCAGAGGGTCTCGGGTTCGAATCCCGGCCGGGTCGGGGATTTTAACCTTCATTGGTTAATTCCATTGGCCCGGGGGCTGGGAGTTTGTGCTGTCCCCAACATCCCTGCAACTCACACACCACACATAAAACTATCCTCCACCACAATAACAGGCAGTTACCTACACATGGCAGATGCCGCCCACCCCCATCGGAGGGTCTGCCCTACATCGGCTGCACTCGGCTAGAAATAGCCACACGAAATTATTATTAACGTGGAAAGTATTATAGATATCAACCAAATTCCATGAAAACAATTGAAAGACGACATTTTTTGTCACCCAAAGTTGCTGGACCCGCCTTAAGATGAGGAGACTATATCATCAATTTTCTAATTCACGGACTAGCAAACCTCAGACATGTCGATAAAAGAGGAAACATGAATTTCTCCCCGGAATGTACTGCAGCAGCGCTTAGTGATGAATCTGGTGACGTCACTGCTTAAATAGTCATTTGTATGCCAGAACTTCAAACAGTCATAAAATCTCTAGTGATTTTATTAAGAGATAATCTGTGCATAAAACCTACTGTAGTTCTGAGTATGTACGTCCTCTTTTCTTCCTTTAAGAGCGAGTTTTATGGAAATCTCTCTCTGGCATTTTCTTTCATTTCCTTCCTAGGTCTAGCGTGCCTTACACAATAAAATACTCCCCCAGTTCTTCCCTCATCTCTCGTAAACTTATCATGTGAGTTAGTCGTAGGATGAGTGAAATAACGGAGGTAGACTACAGGGAAAACAAAGCAAAGGAGTCTATCAGGCGTTATTTTTATCATCGTTATTAATAACTTAGTTCCAATAAAAATTCGGAATATTTATACCTGTAAATCAGGTACAGTAACTCATGGAACAAAGTTTGAGAAATATTTGTTTAAGATATACAACGAACTGCCTCACGAAATAAAATATATTTCATCAGTTATTATATTTAAACTTAATTTAAGGAAATTATGTTTCAGACATACTTGGTCTAAAAAAATGTGTAAAATATATATCTGTAAATTACTAAGTTAAAACATGAATACATTGTTTTTTTGTAATAGTTGGGCTATAATTAAGTGTATTTCAATTTTATTTTAATTTTGTTTATATTATTATGTATGTTATTGTAGTAGTTCCAATTTTAAATTCCATTGTAACTAATAGATATCACACCCTGAATATGTTCGAATTGTTTATGGTTTGAATGTAATGCATATGTCCACTGTAAACAGCCCCTTAAAGTGAGCTTTGCTAGTTGGGGCCTTTCATGAATAAAAGAATCAAATAAAATAAAAAAATAAATAGATGTGCAAACAGAAGTGGCCTTGGATTATGAAATGAATCGGTCGGTGAATAAAGGAAGTAATTCACTTTTACTCACTTTTGAGGGAAGAGAAAAGTTATATTTTTACAGACGAAAGGGGCTTTTCCAGAAAAACTGAAATATGCAGATTGGAGTGGGCAGCGAAAGGTAATGTGGAATGAATGAATAATGACCAGTAGGTTTGCCAGGTTGCATATTTAAAATGGGGAAGCTATAAGCCATGAAGTATCTGTACTACATTGTGTTTATTCTCAGAGAGTACAGTAGCCTTTACGGTAAACCCTCAGAGGGAAGTCCCCTAGATGGTCCACGATGCGGGAGACGTCGGGTATCATTCGCTCCATCATGTATGAATTTTGCAGTGTCATGTTTCACAGCATTGGCAACGTCCTCCCGTGTTCCAAACCGTTTCCCATACAATGCTCCTTACACTTTTGTGATGAGGTAAAAACCGCACGGAACAAAGTCCGGTGAGTATGGCGGGTGTTCCAGTGCTTCCTGACGCCATCACTGAAGTTGCTTCCGTACAGTCTCTGCTGCTGGCCTTCCGGCGCTGTCAGCTGCTGGTTTCAATGTCCTCATTTATATTGTCGGACTCTAATTCGCAACCACCATCTACAATCACTATATCTTCCAATATCTGCGTTACGTTTTCCTGAGATTCCTAATTAGGAACTAACCATTTAAACATAACACAGACACACTATCAGACAGACGTAAGTAATCGATGTCAGCACTTTAACAATGGGCAAATACTGCAGGAGAAAATTACTGACGCATTACGGAAACACAACAGTGGATACCACGGTGCGGGTTCTGGAACCTTGACTTGTATTTCTTTGTGTCGTAAGAACATCCCTTGCAACAGACAAATTGAAAGAACTCAGTGAAGCACACGGAGAGGTATCAACCTTATTTACATGGATGAGCCTAAATCCCACTAGAAAAAATAAGAATGTTGTGCAATGAATATTTCTCATCACCGCAAAGGTCATCATTCATCAATGATCTGAATTTAGGGTTGTTGCTCAGGTGGCAGATACCCGAGCTTTTCCTTAAACGTTTTCAAAGAAGTAGGAAATTTATCGAACATTTCCCTTGATGATGTATTCCGATCTTTTACTCCTCGTCCTTTATATTTATACTAGCAAAACACTCGTGCTTCGCTACGGTATTCAACTGAAATTTATAATTGAATGCTTAAAGGTTTATACATAATCCAGCGAAATTCGCGATCTGACTCGTTTTCTCAGAGAATCCGCCAAAATTCGCGATTTGACTCGTTTTCTGGGAGATTATGGCAAAGTTCCTCCCCTTTTTCAATCTTTCTTTCCAGCAATCGATTTCATACTTCCCGGGCTAGGTATAGGAATTCCGCCCGGTCAGTTGGGTTCCTAAATATTTGTCATCTTTCCCTATAAGCCCTTTTTAAATGGATAAAATCCTTGAGGAGATCCGGCGTTGGGTGCCTTGGAGGTACTGAACCCGCGGCCGGACTGCATTCGCAGTCATTACCCGGCCAGGACTCGTTTTCAGCACGGTCCGCACATTTCGACGACGGTCCAAAACTTTATTATTATTATTATTATTATTATTATTATTATTATTATTATTATTATTATTATTATTATTATTATTATTATTATTATTATTATTATTATCCTGTACCACGCAGCAAGATGCAAGACCGCTACTAGGCGGTAAATTACATCTGCTGCCATTGTCATTGCTGACAATGTGACCAGCACCATTGTCGCGCGTAGGCAAGTGCGCGGGATTTCTGCCGGTACGAATAATATACTTCCGTGTATTATTGACCTTATTCTAGAGGTAAACGATTGCACGGTCAATATCATTCCTATCGTTTATTTCAAATGTGTTTTAAATTGTTATTTATGTACCAGGATAATCTACTCTAATCTAACTTTAAGTTCTCCAAAGGAAAAATTGGCTCTTGAAAACGAACCCAGGAAAGATTAAAAATGATCGCTTTATGATCAGAATGAAGTATATTATGAACAGAAAAATCAATTGGTCTCAACTCCTTTTCCACCCCACAGCCGTTAAGTTGATTTCCTCTCCCCCTCTCCCAAGAAAGAAGGCGTGTTTCTTTATGCCTCTTTAAATGCTATTTTATTTGGGACGTCGACCTAGGAAGATCTGTTGTCCCTATTTGCACCATATGTAAGGAACATGTGTGTATTATGTAAATGGCGGAAGTGTAACGTGTTGACTGTAAGGAAAGGAGCATTAAGGACGACACAACCACCCAGTTCCCAGGCCAGGGATAATAATCATTTACAATTAAAAACCCCTGACACGGCCGGGAATCGAACCCGGGGCAGCCGGGTGACAGACGGACGCGTTCTCCCCTACACCGCGGGGCCGGACTTCTTTATGCTTAAAGGAGATTCCAAATACCAATGTTCACGTCTATTACCTTCAGTTTTGAGACATAAGTGACCCGATAAAAATTCGCCTTTTTCACTTCATTTCACACACACACGCACGCACACAAACACACACACACACACCAATTAAGTGAATTTTCCGGAAAAAATACTTGTTTCTTTATCAGTAAAAGATCTTCTAAATACCAATTATCACGACTGTAAAATCTTCAGTTTTGAGTTTATGTGTCCTTATAAAGGGAATTCAACTCCCTTTCACTCCCAACCCCCAAGATTACTTTCCCCCAAAAATGCGTTTTTCTTTGTTTTTAAAGGAGATCCAAATACCAATTTTCAGGTCTGTAACAACTTTAGATTTTATTAGATGTAAATATCCTCATAACGTTCATTCGGGAATTCAGAGATATTGATTAGATACACCACGGATGAAAACACGCCCTTGAATAGATACGTTATTGGAAAACAGATCATAAGTTTGATGGCACGAGCAGCGATATGAGGACTTTTTAAAGTAAATATATTTTAACTGTATTCGTTTTTTTTTTTTTTTTTTTTTTTTTTTTTTTTTTTTTTTTTTTTTTTTTTTTTTTTTTGTCTTCAAATTTTCCCTTCAAGGTTGTTCGCGTACCCCACTTAAAATTTCAGGCCTACCCCTAGGTGTCTGTGTACCACAGTTTGATGATCACTGCTCTGTCCTGGTGTAGCCTTGCTTGCTAAATGCCCTGTACATCTTCTACTTTTCTCTTGCAGCCCATTGTGCGACGTTCTCCGCAGATTGTTTGGAACTCTGTCTCTCAATTTTATGCCGACTATTTTCATGTGTCATACTTCTATTGCTCTCCTTTGCTTGACTGCTAAACACCAAGTCTGACAGACATAAATCAGTACGGGAATGATGCACGTGTTGAGTCCCTCTAGTCTGAGATTCCTCTTTAATGATCTATCCAGCAGTACAAATTTCAGCTTCCAAAACGCCTTCCAAGCCTAACTTATACTTCTCTTTATTTCTTGGTCCATTCTCTGTTTCTCTTCTCATTGCTGTCTCCTCTATTGTACATAATGTAATACTTACTTATTTTTTTAGTATACTGTACCATTACTTATCTGTTATATCTGTATTTATCTAACTGCGTCTACCTATAAGTTATTTCCTTCCTTTTATTTTGAATCTTTAATTTTATTCGTTCTTTTCATTTGCCTTTATATTTTATTGTTAATTTTCAAAATCAAAAAATCAAATCAAAATCTCTTTATTTGAAAATGAGGTGTCTACCTAGGTGTCAAATGGTACACTAAAATACATTATTGTCAAGCACTAAGTTTTAGATTAACAAGAGAATAAAATTTTCCTAGAATACAATATTATACAATTTATGCTAACAATTTTTTCTATTAAACACACACCTCATCCTAAATGAATTTATATTGTTTACAAATTTCTACTTATAATATCTCCTATACTTACAAATATAGTCAACTCATATACAGTATGTGGAATTACTTCAAATAATACTATACAACTGGTGTAAGATTAAAATTTACGTTGCATTTATTTACTTATTTTTACCCATTTTGGAACCTAATTAGCAGAACGACCTGCTGCGTCTTGACCAGAGCCCCTTTTGCCACCACTTTTTAGAGTTCCTGAAGGGCCTTCACAGCTACCGTAGCGGTCCCAGGGACCTCGAAGTCCCCACTGTACTTCACCCCTACAGGCAGTCCCCTACTTTGGCTGTCCAAACTCCTTAGAAGGGGATGGAATTAATTTAATTCACACACATTTTTATTTACAATAACCTGCACTGGTCATTTTCTCTGTTGCTGTTTATTCTCTTTTTGAATATCTGTACAGATTTTGGAAAAGGATCAAACACTACCGCTGGTAAACTGTTCCACTCCTTCACGCCCTTCCCAATGAATGAAAATTTACCCCAATCGCTTCTACTAAAATTCCTTCTAATTTTATACTTGTGGTCAGTCCTGCCGATATAATTATTTTCCAAACGAAGCCTCTCACGGATATGTCCCCATGGTTCTTCTCCTGTATAGGCTCTATATAATCCTATAAGTCTAGTTTTCTCCCTTCTCTTACTTAGTTTCCCACCCAAGTTCCATTAACATTTCTGATACACTATTCTTTCTCCTGAAATCCTCTGTTACAAATCTTCCTGCTTTCCTCTGCACACTATCTATTTATTTTATTAGGTAGGTATTCTTGGTGAGGACCCCAAACACTGTTTGCATATTCCAATAATGGACGAATCATACTTAAGTAACTTTTCTCTTTTAATTCTTTGTTGCATCCTTTAAGTAGCCTCATTGTGACATGTAACGATCTGTAAGCTTTCCCAACAATATCATCCACATGACCCTTCCAGTGCAAATTACTTTCAAATCTAATACCTAAGTATTTGCACTTGCCATCTTTTGGGATAACTACCTCATCCAAAGTATATTCAACCGAGCTCGATCGCAGCAGTCGCTTAAGTACGGCCAGTATCCATTATTCGGGAAATAGTAGGTTCGAACCCCACTGTCGACAGCCCTGAAAATGGTTTTCCGTGGTTTCCCATTTTCACACCAGGCAAATGCTGGGGCTGTACCTTAATTAAGGCCACGGCCGCTTCCTTCCCACTCCTAGACCTTTCCTGTCCCATCGTCGCCGTAAGACCTATCTGTGTCGGTGCGACGTAAAAAAACTAGCAAAAAAAAAAGGTATATCCAAATTCAGTTTTAAAACTCCTGTTTGTAAATGTTGTAACAGTTGATTTGCCTCCATTAACCTTCATTATTTTTTCAATCCATTTTTGGATTTTTGTTTCCGTACAGTCAGTTTTTTGTTTTTAACCCATTTAGAAACATGTTTAGGTTAGAATTAAATACAAAATGCATGCTTTTGTTACTACGCATTCATTTAAGAGTAATTTATTACAAATAACTATGAATTTCAAAACTAATTGAGAAAGTGTAGTATTTACAGAAGGGTCGCTTTGGCCAGCAGCGTTCAATTTGACCCTTACCGACATAACTATGCTTTAAATATCACTTCCACAGCACTGAGACATACCTTTTTCGATGATTCATCGCCATTCAAAGATAATACTAAAAATTATAAGTTAGAATTTTATTCTAACTGAAATCATTTTCAGAACTCTTGTCTTCCAGTTAACTCAAAATATGCTTTATACAGCACTTCCCAAATCCCACAGGCTTGTGACCATTTCTTGAAAATAATTACATCCGTTCTGGAATATACCTTTTGTGTTACTGAGTGATCATTTATGTGGTAAATGGAATTATACGAGAGAAATATAATATAGGTACTATGGGTCGCATATGACCCATTGGCCTACTTTTGCCATTAGATGATTTTTCTTCGTTCCTCTTTCATTTAGTTTGCATTGTGCTACACCATTATAAATATATGTTTGTTTTCGGAACTCTGTAAATCAGCATCTCACGGTTTAAATAAAGAAAGAAAGGAAGAAAGAAGCAAATAAGTGCATAAATAAATGAATAAAAGAATAAATAAATAAATAAATAAATAAATAAATAAATAAATCAGTTGGCCTAGATAAACGTATTGTCAAAGCATTGCAGTAGATTTCCGTCGATTGTACCAAGGGCGTAGTATATTGTTTTACACTTTATTTACTTCTACCCAAATGACGTGCATTACATATCACTTGTTACGTCCACCTTCTCAACATAATCTCCTTGTAACTGTATGCACTTTTTACATCGATGTGTCAGTCTCTCCAGACCTTCCTGAAACCATTCTTTCTCAGTGCTGCGTACCCATGTCTTGACAGCTGTGTCTAGTTCTGAAAAATCCGCAAAACGGCGACCACGCAGCGGTTTCTTCATGTTCCCGAACAGGTGATAATCACTTTGTGCCAAGTCGGGAGAGTATGGTGGGTGTGGTAGCACCGTGAATCCCATTTGATCTATGGCAGTGTGGGGCCGGGTATTGTCATGTTGCAGAAGTACACCCTTAGTCCATTTTCCTGGTCGCTTAGTTTGAATGGCACGATGTAAGCGCTTAAGGGTTGCCTCATATGCTGCACTATTAATCGTGACCCCAAATTCCAGCCAGTCAATGAGGATGAGCCCCTTGTATCCCAGAACACTGTCGCCATTCGCTTGCCAACTGATAGCGCCGTTCGACTTTTCTTTGGCGATGGACTGCCCGTATGCTCTCATTGCATCGATTGTTGGTTCGTTTGTGGCTCATGGTAATGAAGCCATGTCTTATCACCAGTCACAACCCTAGCCATGAAGTTGGCTGGATCTTGTTCATCACATTGCAAAAGTTCTCTGCACACGTCCGCACGCCTCTGCTTTTCGTCTTCAGACAAGAGTCTAAGCACCTACGTGGATGACCTCTTCTCCAAATGCAAGTGGCCTTGCACGATCCGCTGCAGAGTGTTTCGGCTAATCCCCGTGGCTGCCTCCATTTCCGTAAATGTGATGCATTTGTTTCCTTGGATGGCCTTTTCGACACGGGCAATGTTGGCTGGTGTTGACACTGTCACATTTCTTCCAGAACTGGTTCCCTTATCCACTGATGTACGCCCTGTTTTCCAAACTTCCACCCAGTTGTGAACTGTTTTCCGTGACGGCGCATATTCTCCACAGACTGCCACCAAGCGCCGATGAATTTTGCAGTGGTCACGCCTTCTTTCCGTAGGAACCATGCCATATAGCGCTGTCCCTGACGGTTGTTTTACATGTTGTCTGCTCCTACGCTGACAGGGTTGTTATGAAATGGCTGTGACCCTGTCCTTGTGCTGCTACCAATCGGTGGAACACTAATTACACGTCACCACATTCGAAAATGAAATCTGAACCATACTCGGACGTACAAAATATAAAGTGTAAAACAATATAGTACGCCCCTCGTAATTGAGTATGATGGCCTATTTGGCATTAGTTTTGTTGTCGTTTATTGCTAGTTCTACTGTTTGTACTTAGTTCGATAAGCATTTGTTGTAGTAATCGAAGACAACTCTCCCCCTCACACCTTTGCACATCGTCGGACACCCCATTCTTATTCATTCATTCATTCATTCATTCATTCGAAATAAAATATACATATATGACAGGGTTTGGGTAAAATTGTTTATTCTAAACTTCGAGAACTCTGATTTGTATCAAAACACTCCAAATTCGCACACTCAGAACTTAGAATTAACTTCTGTGTGAAGCTCCAAGCTTGCCCTCTCAGAATGTATCCCCCTGTGAGTGGGAGTGGAAGAATATGAGCATTGTACCTCCTGCCTGTAGTAAGGAAAGAGGTGACTGAAAGAAGTTAACTTCAGTGATGATCAATCAATCAATCAATCAATCAATAAACGAAAAAACAAGTCTGATCCAGACGAAGTTGAAAACTTCTGGGTCCTACTGAACCCATAATTCTACGGTGAGAAAAATATTATTTTTCCCCAATATTTATTTGGTATCAAGAAGCTACTTTTATGTTTGAGGGCAGCCATGTTGCGCTCCTAAGAGCCCCGATGTCGCGTGGGAAGGATCTCACTCACGGCAAGCTCGTGAAATACCGGGACACCTCGGCGGAACTCGAGTGCCCGACAATTCTTTAAATTCATGGAATTCTATACAGCGAGGGATTTTGGCAATACAGTAAATAAAGAAATAAATAAGTTAAATTATTCGTAAACCCTACGTGAAGACAGAGCCCCCAGGGAAAAACATAAATGCAGTTAAGCCTAAGTACATGTTAGCGTCAGATCAGTGAACCAGCTACACGTGCCAAGGTCAGGGGATGAAGAAAACGCGCGAAACGCACGGGCAGAAATAATTTATTTCCTCTGTTGTGAGTGTGGTAAAATTATAAGACTAACATCTAAAATAAGTGCAAGCCTGTCCGGAATTCTGGGACAAGTCTCATCACAATCGGTCTATTGGACGCAAAATTGGCAGATTACACAATCAAGCTTAATAGTGGGGATAGCGTTCCTTCTGAGATTATAAAAGAAACCCCCCACCGTATATTTTTCAGTGTCGATCTGGAACTTGAAGCCGCGGGAGCTTGTGCCCGTCGTCATTGGAAATTCGCGCCAGATTGATCGACAAATAACTAAATACATGTCCGTGGCTAAGGTCCACATACTCGGTTAAGAAGAGAAGGTGATTGGAAAAGTTCTGAACGTTTGCCGACGAACTAGGAAAATGTAGGCGTTGGTTAAATTATACACATCAGAATTTATTATAGCATCTCATGTACGTTTGAAAGTGAAGAGGGTTGGGGAAGATATTCAGAGTAGTTCCGCTCCCTTTATCTGTTGAACACCGGTTTTATTGGAGTAACAGAGAGAGACAACGTCGGGAACGGGCCAGACAGTCGCAGCCGACTGCAGAACGAGGGAAGTCCGTGGTGCAAATTACAGAGAAAAGTGCGCGATTTATGTGGTAATTTTAATATCGTGTGTGAGAAGGGTAGTGTTTGTAAGAGTGAGATGTTGGAAATGATAATGTTATTTGTGAAAATGTACGGCTAAGGAGCGAGGTCTGCTGGTGACGATGTAACCAGAATACTGGGAATGACGCCACGTGCAGGTCTGTCTATATTTGTATTATGTTGTAGTTAGTTTTATTGGTCTGTCCCAACAAATTTTTCAAGATGATTGTCGGGTTGATATTCGTAATTGTCAGGCGAAAGGTGTTGTAATTTTTGGTCAGCGTGTGAAAATTTCAGTGTGTAAATTTCATGTCAAGAACGGTAAAATGCGACGTTTAAAATTTGGTGTTGATGTTCGATGAGATATTGTCCAAAGCGTGGAATTTTGGGAAGTTATAAGTGTAAATTAGTCGTGGCGAATATATAAATTTCAAATATCAGTTGAATTCGGAAATGTTTGTCAATAATAATAATAATAATAATAATAATAATAATAATAATAATAATAATAATAATAATAATAATAATAATAATGTCTATTGCGGGATAAAGAATTTTTTTTCTATGTTAAAAGTGCATTTAACCAGTATATTTTTACAAGGATCGCAGGCATATTTAGATAATTTCAGTGAAATTTTCGAGACATCGTGTATATCAATGATACGAAAAATCACGGTGTGTTCTTGGATTCTCGAGGTCCGAAAGTCGTAATAACAGTAAAGTAAGAGATGTGTTTTACAGTGGTTGTTGTTTTCACCAGGGGATTGAATTATGAAAAAGGGTCTTGGAAATATAAGAAAAGGGGATTGAGAGCGATGAATTTATATGTAAGTGGAGATGAGAGAGAGATAGATGAAATGAAGCCTGGATTTTAAGTGATACCGCTGGAATAAAGCGAGGAGAATGAGTGTGAGACAGGCTATATTTTTGCAGAGGAAGTATTTAGGAAACAGGCTGTGTTGAGGTAGGCTGTATTGTTTTCCGCTACCAATCCGAATTTGAGACGACTACTGTGTGAAGCACCGTAGATTTCTAGTAAGATCCCAAGTGAAAACGACTCTAGTAAAAGGTTAAAATCTTGGTAGTAAATGTCCAGCGATTTGTTATTTAAAGCCCGTATGAATATTAAGATAATGCGACCTCAAGGATAAAAGAGCATTTTGGACCCATGGTTGGGGTGTATTGAATTTGTTCACTGGATATGTCATTGATATAAATAGTTGGAAGTGACGATAGGCGATTTGAGAGTTTCGAATGCGGTAGTGATGATTATTATTTTGAAGGCATCCACAATGGTAAACGTGTGTTGGGAATTATCATTGCTTCCCTAAACTTCAGTGCACAGGCTGAGGTTGTGTTTGGGGTGGAGAATCGTTCGTCACGTATATTTATTTTTGAGTTCACGTATTGTAACGAGGTAGAGACTTACTGTATTTTTCGACTTGCATTCGTTTGATAGTAAGAGACGTGGTTCCGTCGTGCGTTATTTGTCTGACCAGGTTTAGTATTGAATGTCAGAGTTTGTTTGGAATTGCTAGTTCGCCTGATATGTTAAGGGATGCGTAGTACGACCCACTTTGACGCCCGACGATAGATTTAGGACGTCACATGTTATCCTTGGAGTCACTGAAGATGAGACGTCCTAGTTCACGCCCGACGATAGAATTTGGAAGGTATCATGTACATAGTGATTAGTGTTAGGATGTACAGATTTCAAGTGAGCCCGACGATAGGTCTGGGATGGCAGCTGTACACACTCAAGTCTCAGATTAGATGTTTCTTTTGTTTTTTTGTTGAAGTGGCCTGGACGAAGGTAACATCTACAGTATGATATGATTTATGAAGAGGGTCAATGCGTAGTTCTCCTTGAGATAACGGGACCGCTAGTGAGTGAGGGTTGCCCAAATGTTGGATATCGGCCCGATATAGATAAAATATTTTACTGTAATTCTCCGCGCGTGTTGAGCTTTAATGACTTCGAGATGTTAATTTATTTTACGGACTTTATTGTTTTCTCGTTTTGACGTCCGTTTCGTTTGATAGTGTGCATATTGACACTCAGTGTATTAGTGTGAGACTTGAGTTGCGAATGCGGTTTCGATTCGTCAGCCAGTAACAATATTTTATTTTCAATCTTGTCGTACTTTCGTTTTATTCATAGTTGAAAGTAATTAAGTAATCACTTTATAAGTAGTGTGTTGGGACAGACAGTAAATAGATAGATCTGTACTGGTAGCATTGTTTTTCAAGGGAAAGAATTCCTTAAAGTTGTAGTAATTTTTTACGTGGACTGGTAATTTCATTAAGCATAACAAACCCATTTCTAACCTGAAAATCGGGTCGATAATAATACTTTTCAAGTGACTTTCCACTTTTTAATTAATTTCAGTGTTTGGCATTTCTTCTAAATGCATGATGAATAAGTGTTTCCTGCATTTCGCAGTTTTGTTCCTTTAGAACGACATAACGTAAGATCCTCACGGATCATGTTGTTGTTGGTTCCTTCCGAACAGCTGTTTTGGGTGATGCACATTTAGCATCGGGATCACCTTATCACTTAAGGGTGTCATGAATGACAAATACATGGTGGAATTTTATTTCAATTGTGAATGATGCTGTTAACTCGTAGTGAACACCATGCTTTCCAATGATATTTCGCAACCTATCCAAAGCAACTGATAGTCAGTTTGGTTCGATTAAGGGTCCATTCGACGGGTGTTCCGTATCCGTAAAGGGTATTCGACTGGTGGATAACCTTAATTGAGAGAAAATCAGGCGTTCTACTTGCTGAAAGTCAGATTTTCCACGGATCGTGTGGATTAACTCTCAGTTCTCGTTTGGAATAATAGGTGCCCGGTTTTCAGGTCTTTCTTTTTTTTTGTTTTTTCAGTTTCGCTGTCCACTAATATATTAACGTCTCCGAAGCAACTCTTCGATATTGTAAGAAACCAATCAACGCTATGTAATGTGACTGTGTTTGAAACATTCAAAAATCAATAATTTATAATTTTTTGTTATTTTTCAAGAATGCATATTAAATTAATAATGTTATCGTGCTATTTCAATTTAATAAAAGTTAGTAAGCACATTTTTCTCCTCATTTCAAGTAGTTAGGCTCTCTTCTGAACCCCATCGTTTGGTTAAGATCGTGACCGAATTTATTCCCGCAACGACCCATGATTTAAGAGTTCTAGATTGTTCTACTGTAGCAGCCGTGGCCGACCAACGATGGAATGGTAAGTTCAAGGGTTCACTACTGGATGAAAAATTAAACAAAATCCCCAAACACCATGTCAAGCTTCTTTTGGGTGACTTCAATGCCCAACTAGGTCGTGAACAGAAGTACAAGAAAGTTATAGGAAATTACCATGCTCAGAAAAGAACCAATCCCAACGGCAAAAGACTGGTGTCCATTTGCGAAAATCACAACCTGCAGGTCATGTCGACCCACTTTCGCCATCTACCCAGAAAGCTAATGACTTCGCGTTCTCCCGTCCAAACTCTCGGAGAGTTCCAAATAGATCATGCTGCAATCTCCAGGCGAAGCAGCCCTGATATTATGAATGTCAAGGTAAAGAAAGGCATCAATGTGGCCTCAGATCACTATATGTCTCTTATCAAATTCAAACCAATTCCCGCAAACACAAGGAAGACAACCAAACAGATCACACGCTTCGACAATGATAAACTTCGGCAAAGGGTCGAGGAGTTCCGGGAGAAGGCTAGACCAAATGACTGTGACTTCAACAACACCAAAAGTCTCCTTGTTGAGGCCGCCAAAGACGTTGCAGAAATCAAGAGAAGCAAAAAGCATGCCTGGTGGAATGGTACCTGCGAATTAGTCCTCAAAGAAAGACTCAATGCGTGGAAACAGTACTACTCTACGAAATCAGAAAATGATTGGGAAACCTACAAAACCCAACGTGCCCAAGCAGCTAGGGTGTTCAGAACTGAGAAACATAAATACGAAAAATCTGTCATTGAAAAGATAGAACATAACTTTAGGAAGAATGAAAGCAGAGAGTACTACAGAGCCTTCAAACGCAAACTCGCTGGCTATAAACCACCATCTCTATGCTTTGAGCGAAAGGACGGCACACTGGCGACCTCAAATGCATAAAATTGCAGCATTCTGGCAGACTACCGGTACTTCAAGAATTTACTTAATTGATCTAAATCGCAAATCCCCATTGAGACCGAGGAACCCTTACTCAGGTACCAGATTCCATACCACCCGACAGAGATGAAATCAAGCACCACATTGCCCGTCTCAAAAACAACTAAGCGCCGGGGGAAGACTCAGTAGTAGCAGAACTATGGAAATATGCCCCAGAGGAATCACTTGATGTCTTGCAAAAGCGAATAGAAGAAATTTGGAACAAGGAGACCCTACCCGAAAATTGGAAAATAGCTTTGATTCGTCCATTACACAAAAAAGGCAGCATGAAGAACATCAACAACTACAGAGGAATATCTTTGCTACCCGTAACTTACAAAATTCTATCACTTGCCATCCTGGAGCGTATAGAAGCACAACTCGAACATCAAATAGGTGAATACCAAGGAGGGTTCAGAAAAGGTCGCTCAACAACCGAACAGATCCAAAATCTCAAAACGATCATCAGATATTGTACACTAAGGTCCAAGCAGTATGTATCTGTCCTTGTGGACTTCAAGAAAGCGTACGACTCCATTGACCGAGAAGTCCTGCTAAACGTCTTAAATGAATTTGAAGTTGATTTGAAACTGTTGTCATTAATTAGAGTCATCCTGACTGATACAAAATCCAAGGTGAAGTTCCACGGATGTCTCTCGCATTCCTTTGACATCAAAACAGGAGTCCGACAAGGTGATGGGCTATCTTCGATACTCTTCAACTGCGTTCTTGAAAAGATCATCAGAAACTGGCGGATGAGATTACAGGAAACCAACTACAGTCCATTACGAATAGGAACCAAATCCAAGGGTATCACAACAGACTGCCTAGCATTTGCCGATAATATTGCTGTTTTCTCAAACGACATAGAAACCGCTAGAGCTCAAGTTGAAATTTTAAAGGAAATTGCCGAACAAACTGGTCTGCAGATATTGTTTGAGAAAAGAGAAGTAATGACTAACATCAAAGAATCTCCGCCAAAACTCGATACAAAATACGGGGACATCACCCGAGTAGACAAATTCAAATACCTGGGAAAGATCATCATGAAAAATGGAGTGGACAAAGAAGAACTTCAGGAGTGAGTACGCAAACTGGAAATAGCCTACCAAGCATCCCGCACAATCTACAACAAAAAATGTCTTTCCCAAAACACCAAGATACGTCACTAAGAAACAGTTCTGAAGCCAGTAGTTCTATATGCAGCCGAAACCCTGTCTTTAAATGCCAACAAAGGACTCCTTGAAGAACTGGAGAAAATGAGCGCAAAATTGTGAGAGGAATGCTGGGATCGACGTATAGAAATGGATTCCATCAAAAGAGATCCAACGAGGAAGTCTACAGCAAAATAGAGAAAATTATCGACACAATCAGGAAAAGACGGGCACGATTTTACGGTCATCTGAAAAGAATGGACGGAAGAAAGTTAACTAAAGAAATCTTTCACTTTTTTGATTCAAACCCCATAACCACAATTCTCTGGTTTAGAAATACCAAAGAAGACCTTCAAATGCTACATATCTCAGCTGAAGACGCCCTTAACAGGGGTCGCTTCCGCAAGAAAATCTGACGAGCGGGCTAAACCGAGACGAGCAACCGAAGAGAAGACACGGTGCCCCTTGGACAGAGGGGCGTAAGCAGTCCCACTCACATAAAATGAGGGAACTTTGGGCTCTAAAGACGACCAAGTTCAGTGTCAAATGGAACAAGACTTAACGTGGTCCTTGATGGCCCCAGCGAATTATATAAATAAATAAATAAATAAATAAATAAATAAATAAATAAATAAATAAATAAATAAATAAATAAATAAATAAATCACTACTGATCTGCATTTACGGCAGTCACCCGGGTGTCAGATTCCCTATTTGTTGTTTTCCTAAGCGTTTCTTAAATGATTGCAAAGGTCGGGAATTTGCCACCTGGGGACTGCCCGAAATGCAAGTCAGTGGTAGTTTATTGATTGATATCTCTCATGCAAGAACATCATCAATCATCAGCCATCGGTTATCTGCAACTAGTACGGTCGCTCAGGTGGCAGATTCTCTGTCAACTTTTTACCTAGCTTGTCCTTAAACATTTTCAAAGTACTTGGAAATTTATCGAACATTTACCTTGATAATTTATTCCAATCCCTTATTCCTCGTCCTGTAGTGATTCTTTGTCCCAATCTGTCCTCTTCAATTCAAACTTTATCTTCATATAATGTCTTTCCTATATTTAAAATCTGCATCCCTTCTTCATACTGCCAAGTCTTCCCAGCCCAAAGTTTGCGACATTTTCGTAACAAGAATCCTTTGTCAGAAAACACCCAGAACAAAGCGTGCTGCTTTCCTTTGATTTTCTTCCAGTTCTCGTATCAATGATGTAAGTACTGCACATATGGCATTATATCCCAACCTATTGCCTTCAATATATCAGGCCCGGTTAGGTGTGTCTTGCTTTCTTAGATCACATTTCCGTTCCCGCAGTGAGAGGTGTTCCACAATGGAGGAGTGGGAAGCAATTCTTCTGGAGCAATTCACTCCACTGGGCGAGGCGTGTAACTGGCTTGATATGTTCTCTTTCTTCAACTAATCCTCTACTCTCTTTCGCTCCCCTCAGGAGAGCGCTGAGCTAACGAGAAGAGAATGGGATGAACGGCACTTTTCTACTCCAGAGGAGTTTCCATCTTAATTTAAAGAACTATGTAGTACAGACCATACACAATGCCACTCACGTTCTCAGCCTATTGTTCAGATGCAATGCGCAATCACAATACCCAGCGATAAACACAGAATTCTGAGGAGATATTTGTCCGCTGTTAATGGGGAAGCCGTAATGAAGTTGTATTCTACTTGCTGACCAACAATGGAACTGTTGCTGCTCTTGTTATGTTAAGAAAGAGGCCTGGAAATAATTAACTTTAGTACTCGGGACGTGAGACTATACAATAAAAAGGACCGGACGAGTTGGCTGTGTGGTTAGTGGCGCGCATCCGGGAGATAGTGTGTTCAAACCCCACTGTCGGTAACCCTGAACATGGTTTTGCGTGGTTTCCCATTTTCACACCAGGCAAATGTTGGACTGTATCTTCATTAAGACCACAGCCGCTTCTTTCCCACTCCCAGGCCTTTCCTATTCTATCGTCTCCTAAGACCTCCCTGTGTCGGTGCGACGTAAAGCAAACAGCAAAAACACCAAAAACCAAACATCGCCGCCCTATTCTCCTTTAATATTGAAAACATTGATCAGCAGACAAAGTAGAGCCCCCATACTACAAAAAAAAGTAAAATTAAGCAATTTCCTAAATTTTGCCGAAAATTAAAGCGCTAAAGGGCCCAGAAAGAATTCAAATTGTGTGTCTAACAAAGTTTTTAAAAACTCAAAAATCACTTCCGGCCTAAATGCAGTTCCGGACAAACGGCCTAAAATTGCCTGTTTCTTTACTCGTTGTCTCTCTTATTCAAATCCTAGCCAAATTAACTTATTTACATCATTCTATCTGATTTTTTTATTTTTTGAAATTATCTACACCGAATGTAGTTATAATGGCTCTACATTGACTCACATTAGAGCTCGTAGTGATGTTTAAGTGAATCAATGCACTGACTCACATTAGCGCTCGTAGTGGTAGAAGATAGGCAAACTGCTAATCTAATCGACCGGATAACGATGATTAAGAAAAGTATTGTAATTTTTAGGAATGAATAAAGAATATATTCTCATACTTTATTACGTTTCACTTGTCTAAAATCCGTAGCTCATATACTTGTGATGTTTTAAACATTGAGTGCTTGCCTGAAGGGCTAGAACTGTGGCGTTTCCTTTTCTATTTTTATGGCTCATCATTGCTGCCAACATGACTAGTTTCATATTGTAATCACGAAACATAACCATCAACGAACTGAACCCAACATAAATATCAATAACGCACGTTCCCTTGCCCAAGTAAGTCACTAATAACGAAATTTGTAGTGAAGGACACAACACACTGAATCCACCTTAGCTACACTTTAATTTTGCACCAGAATTATCGTTGCACAGCTCACTCCATCTTTACTTTTTCTCTTTCGGTGAAGATCGGTTATCTTCGGTTTTTAGTTCAGTCAAGTCCGCTAGGAGCGGCGTACGTATTCATAATTAAGATTGCTTTCAAGCTCAGTGACGAACTAAGGAAATAAACACTCTGCCTAACCCTCACTCAGTTTAATGTTTTATATATTTCTCCCTTTATTTTGATACACGCATTACTATAACGGTATTCTTCGGTGATTGCTTGGTGTAAATATATCAGCTCCCTTCTGGAAGTTCACAATTACCGAAGTGAAACCACGACGTAATAATGCACACGAGCAAATATATTATATGTACTTATACCGTAAGTCAATAAAGCCTAAGCCTTGCAGATTTTTCTTGCTTCTAATCCATCCTAATTGAATTCTGTACGTAACTTTTGTACAAAATATGACCGTATTAATAAAATTCTGCTTTCGTCATGTAAAACACACTAAGTTATTATATGCATTATTCTAACATGTCAAAATTCTACTTACCTTGGGTCAAACGAACAGACTGACCGCTCTGCAGGAAAAAAACATATGCTTTTCGAAACAGACTTTCAACGTATTAGGTCGTGTTACGTACATGTAGTACGTGTTGAAGAGGTGTTAAGTACAGAACAAGAATGGCCAGCCGGACACCAGTGGGATCCGAACCCACAACCTCCCGATTTCGCGTCGGTTACTCTACCAATTGAGCTATGGTGGCCTAGGCCATCTTTGTTCTGTTTGAAAAGATCTGAGCTACAGGCCTGGCACTGCTGCTACCACACTACATAGTGCGTTTAAGTCGCCCGTTGTGGGGCATGTCAATGAATATTGAATTTTCACGACCGCATTGTAATCGAAACAGACTTTCAACGTACTAGGTCGTGTTACGTACATGTAGTACGTGTTGAAGAGATGTTAAGTACAGAACAAAAATGGCCAGCCGGACACCAGTGGGATCCGAACCCACAACCTCCCGATTTCGCGTCGGTTGCTCTACCAATTGAGCTATGGCGGCCATACGTAACACGACCTAATACGTTGAAAGTCTGTTTCGATTACAATGCGGTCGTGAAAATTCAATATTCATTAACATATCAAATCAAAATCTCTTTATTTGCAAATGAGGTGTCTACCTCGGTGGCAAATGGTACACTAAAATACATTATTGTCAAGCACTAAATTTTAAATTAACAGGAGGCGAAGAAAATTTTCCTAGAATACAATATTATACAATTTACGCTAATATTTTTTTCTATTAAACACACACATCATCCTTAATAAATTTATATTGTTTACAAAATTCTACTTATAATATCTTACAAACATAGACAACTCATATACAGTACGGTATGTGAAATTACTGTCCGCCTCTGTGGTGTAGTGGTTAGCGTGATTAGCTGCCACCCCCGGAGGCCCGGGTTCGATTCCCGGCTCTGCCACGAAATTTGAAAAGTGGTACGAGGGCTGGAACGGGGTCCACTCAGCCTCGGGAGGTCAACTGAGTAGAGGTGGGTTCGATTCCCACCTCAGCCATCCTGGAAGTGGTTTTCCGTGGTTTCCCACTTCTCCTCCAGGCGAATGCCGGGATGGTACCTAACTTAAGGCCACGGCCGCTTCCTTCCCTCTTCCTTGCCTATCCCTTCCAATCTTCCCATCCCTCCACAAGGCCCCTGTTCAGCATAGCAGGTGAGGCCGCCTGGGCGAGGTACTGGTCATACTCCCCAGTTGTATCCCCCGACCAAGAGTCTGAAGCTCCAGGACACTGCCCTTGAGGCGGTAGAGGTGGGATCCCTCGCTAAGTCCGAGGGAAAAACCGAACCTGGAGGGTAAACAGATGATGATGATGATGATGTGAAATTACTTCTAATAATACTATACAACTGGTATAAGATTAAAATTAACACTGAATTTATTTACATATTTATATTTTACCCATTTTGGAACCTAAGTAGTCCGCCTCTGTGGTGTAGTGGTTAGCGTGATTAGCTGCCACCCCCGGAGGTCCGGGTTCGATTCCCAGCTCTGCCACGAAATTTGAAAAGTGGTATGAGGGCTGGAACGGGGTCCACTCAGCCTCGGGAGGTCAACTGAGTAGAGGTGGGTTCGATTCCCACCTCAACCATCCTGGAAGTGGTTTTCCGTGGTTTCCCACTTCTCCTCCAGGCGAATGCCGGGATGGTACCTAACATAAGGCCACGGCCGCTTCCTTCCCTCTTCCTTGCCTATCCCTTCCAATCTACCCATCCCTCCACAAGGCCCCTGTTCAGCATAGCAGGTGAGGCCGCCTGGGCGAGGTACTGGTCATTCTCCCCAGTTGTATCCCCGACCAAGAGTCTGAAGCTCCAGGGCACTGTCCTTGAGGCGGTAGGGGTGGGATCTCTCGCTGTGTCCGAGGGAAAAGCCGACCCTGGAGGGTAAACAGATGATGATAACGACCTGCTGCGTCTTAACCAGAGCCCCTTTTGCCACCACTTTACTTATACCCGCAAATGTAACACTAGTGATTTTCACAATATGGCAGTGGCAGTACTGAAATCTCGCAAGTCACGAGAAGAAAGAGCATGCCTATATGGTGCCAACGTGCAAGGTTAAGAGTAACTGTAAGACATCATATCGGCACGTAGGGATCTTAAACTGTATGGTTACAGACACTGAGTTCGAACCCCACTGTCGGCAGCCCTAGAGATGGTTTTCCGTGTTTTCACATTTCCATACCACGCAAATTCTGGGACTGTATCTTATTTAAGGCCACGGCCACTTCCTTTCCGCTCCTAGCCATTTCCTCTCCCATCGTCGTCATAAGACCTATCTGTGTCGGCGCGACGTAAAGCAAGTTGTATAAAGAGAGAGAGAGAGAGAGAGAGAGAGAGAGAGAGAGAGAGAAGGGGAGACACTGAATCGAACACAACAGTTAGAAAATAACTATAAATCAGTATCTCCACTATTAAGAGGGGAGGAGAAGTTAGGTAGTACCCAGACTGTATACGCTTAAACGTCAGGGAATATAAATCTTGGGGAACCCCGGCTGTTTTACTCAGAACTTAGAACTCAGAGAATTAGAGTAGGTGCAGCTTTATCTGTCCCTGTAATAATTAAGAAGGGAATTCTCCAAGGCAGTATTATTGGTTTATTGGTCCTTTATGTTTTATTATATACGTCAATGATATGTGTAAAGAAGTGGAATCAGAGATATGGCTTTTTGCAGATGTTGTTATTCTCTACGGAGTAATAAATACGTTACAAGTATGTGAGCAACTGTAAAATGACCTTGATTCAGAAACTGGAAAAAATCCAAAGGAAAGCAGCTCGATTTCTTCTGGGTGATTTCCGACAAAAGAGTAGCGTTGCAAAAATGTTGAAAATTTTGGGCTGGGAAGACTTAGGATAAAGGAGACGAGCTGTTAGACTAAGTGGTATGTTCCGAGCTGTCAGTGGAGAGACCGCATGGAATGACGTTAGTAGATGAATAAGTCTGAGTGATGTCTTTAAAGGTAAGGTCACACTGTGAAGATAAAGTTAGAATTGAAGAGAACAAAGTGAGGCAAATATTCGTTTTGTAGGAAGGGGAGTTAGTGAATGGAATAACTTACCAAGGGAGATGTTCTATACATTTCCCATTTCTTTGCAATCACTAAATAAAAGTTTAGGAAAATAATAGATAGGGGAATCTGCCACATGGCTGACTGCCCTAAATGCAGATCAGAAGTGACTGATTAAAATGGGTTGCCAACTGATTTCTTTTGTCTCTACCGTACGTATACAGAACATTGCAGCCACCACTACAGTGGGAATGACTCTCAAAATTACAGAGTAACATCATCAGCAAAAATCCTTATCTCTGATTCAATATCATTTATATAAGAAAACATAAAGGTCCAATAATACTGCCTTGAGGAATTCCCCTCTTAATTATTACAGGGTCAGATAAAGCTTCGCCTACTCTAATTCTCGAGATTTATTTTCTAGAAATATAGTCACCAATGTGAGTGCGTACTGATTTTCATCTCGATGACTGCTTACATCCCGTGATTTCCTGTTTTATTATTGACAACGTCAAGTTGTCTGACACGATGCAGCGCCATGTTTCCCAGTTATGACATATACTCTTAAATAAAGATCGCAATTTTTATAGTACTTATACACTCATGTTCATGAAAAACAGAACACCTTGAAAGACTAAAGGTATTAAGTTCATATTAATAAGACATGTTCATTATTATGTTCTGCAGAAATGATTAGCATTTCAGTCACCTACGTTCAGCATGTGTCCTGTTGCCTAGTAGGCACTGGGTCCACCATGGGTACTGACAACTTGTTCCATGTCGATGGCATCGACGCGTATAAGGCCCGAATGGCGTCCTGAGGTATAGCCACCCATGCTGCATTCACCTGGTTCCATAGTTCATCTTTGGTGGTTGCAATTGGGTCACAGTGCCGCACCCGTCGTTTCACCGTATCCCACACATTTTCGATTGGCCACAAGTCCGGTGATTGGGCAGGCCAGGGCAACAGAATGACATCCTGTGACAACAAGAAGGCACGTGTTCGTGGAGCAACATGTGGTCTCGCATCGTCCTCCTAAAATATGGCGTCTGGGGTGTCGTGCAGAAAGGGTATGGCTACGGGTCGCAGGATGTCATTCGTATAGGTCAAAATGGTCACAGTGCTCTGGACACGCACCAACTGTGATTTTTGGTTGTACCCAGTAGCACCTCACACCATAAGTCCTTGAGTTGCCGCTGTATTTCTTGCTCGAATGCAGTCAGTGTGATGTCTCACACCTGTCTGCTGCGAACCGAAATGCGGCCATCATTTTCTATCAAACAGAATCTGGATTCGTCCGTAAACACTATCTCCTGCCATTCCTGTCCCCAGTGACGTCTTTCTATACGCCATTACAGTCTAGCATTTTCTTGCACATTAGTCAAAGGTAGGCGGTAACGCATACCGTAATAGACAGCGACGGACTGTCACTCCTGATAGTGTAGGATGTGTTACACTGTTCCACTGTTGCGTCATAGCCGAGCAGGACGCAGATCTGTCCTGCAATGCCATTCGGATGAGGTGTCGATCTTCTCGCGGGGTGGTCTGTGTGGTGCGACCAGACCCATCTTGTCGTGTTCTACAGCTTTCTGTACTGCCGACACACTTCGTCCCACACGAACAGCAACTTCCCGGATGGATGCATTACGTTCTCTCATGTCAAAAATGCTTTCAAACTCACTCATTTGACCGTATGATTCTCGCATACGTCTGCAAGGCATCCTGCACGTCTGCTCAAGTCACAGATACATTAGCTTCGGTTTATAGCGACAGCGATAGCCGCAGGCACATTGTGATGTTTTGGACATCACTGCATGTTTTCAATTATTGAACTATATAATTAATTGATAAGATGTATATATTTAATCACTAATAGGTCATTTTTAAATTTATATATATATAGTGTTTTATCATCCATTTAAATCATAATTTTATTTCTTTGTATCGCGGCTATAACGTATTCTGAACGAACAAATAATTGGGTAAAGTATTTCAACATCATTCATATTAATAACTTGCAGTAAATTTTCCAATGGCCGTTGTGAGGTGACCATAGTCAGCAGGCTAATTTCAGCCCATTTCCAGGAAAAGTAATTCATCTAGGTTACGAGAGACCTCACCCTCTCTACCTCATGAAGAGACAGTTGATACATTATAAACGCCCACTTTTTGAACTTCGCTACCTGACGCTTTATTTCAGCGGGGAATTTCAGCCTATGTGAATGAACGTAATGAAGCAACGTTATGGATTCACCGCAATACATAGGAGAAGGGATGAGACCACGAATCTTACTGGACCATATGATATGGCTGATGGAAGGAGACTTTTGAACCTATATACGTCGTAGACAAGAGCTGGAGAGGACATTCTGGTTCTCACTCTTTGAAGACACTCGGACTACGATTCTACGTCTGCACATCGGGGAAGATTTTAACTTAGTGCACTTCGCATCTGAGTATATACTACTCAAAAGTTACTCTCATTGGGACTTGTTATCTCAATGACGAGAGGTAGTCAACGGGAGATCGGTTTTGACTAGTATAGGGATGGAGAGCTATTATGATGAATTTAGCTAAGCTAATGTTCCGTAATACGGAAGAATACAAGTGTATTCTCTCCATGAACATAACCCATGGTGGTTTTGCATTTAAAATTAGGTCTCATTACGGCTTTATGTAAGAGTACAATAGGAAGTGTTAAAGCCAGGAAAAGCATAAGTAGGACTGGAATTCAACAACAGATGAGTCCGCCAGTACGAGAGATCCACCCATCATCAGCTTCAAGACAACAGAGTCTACTGTACATGTGGTGAGATTATGATATAAGTTACTGCAAGTCTTCGCGCAACAGTTCATTTTCTTAGAGTTAATTTCATACAATTTTTCTTTTGCTTCCGTAAGTTCAGATTTCGTTAATACGCCGTTACGTCACGTTTCTCATCCTATTATTATTAATGATCCTTAAATTCGAAGTTAGTCTACTTAATTATTTGTGTTTCGTCACCTCACCCCTGGGAGTTTTTGAGTCTCTTTACGTATTATTATTATTATTATTATTATTATTATTATTATTATTATTATTATTATTATTATTATTATTAATTATCAACTTTCGTTTTCAAGCCATAAGCTTGAAGGCTGGCGCCCATGGGATATTGTTTATGGAGAAACAATGAGATATCATTTATTTATTTTAATATTAAAGTGACCCGCCACGTTATATTTTGTCAAACATCTGTGAGCCGAGTGGGTACCGGTCGGTGGTGGTGCGCCGAGATATTGATGTGGATCTTGAACCTGAGGGCCAACATGGTTGAAATGTTAATCGTTTATTCAGAACATACTAATTCACATGTCCTGTGAATATGAACTTCCTATCTCTAAACTTTCAAGGTGTTCTGGTTTATATGAACATGAGTGTATTAAATTTAATTACATGTTTCAATTAATATCTTCATAATCCGTGTTTAACAATGACGCCACCTTACAATAAACCTCAACGTTTGAGGTTTAAATATTTTAATAATTATAATAGTATAATAAGTGTTATTTATTTAATTTGATATATTTTTATAAGTACGTCAATAAAATACGACCTCCTCTGTGGCGTAGTGGTTAGTGTGATTAGCTGCCACCCCCAGAGGCCCGGGTGCGATTCCCGGCTCTGCCACGGAATTTGAAGAGTGGTACGATTGCTGGAACGGGGTTCACTCAGCCTAGGGAGGTCAACTGAGTAGAGGTGGGTTCGATTCCCACCTCAGCCATACTGGAAGTGGTTTTCCGTGGTTCCCACTTCCCCTCAGGCAAATGCCGGGATGGTACCTAACTTAAGGCCACGGCATCTTCCTTCCCTCTTCATTGTCTATCCCTTCCAATCTTCCCATCCCCTACCAAGGCCCCCTGTTTAGCATAGCAGGTGAGGCTGCCTGGGCGAGGTACTGTCATCCTCCCCAGTTGTATCCCCGCCCCAATGTCTCACGCTCCAAAACACTGCCCTTGAGACGGTAGAGGTGGGAGCCTTCGCTGAGTCCGAGGGAAAAGCCAACACTGGGGATTAGGAAAGTAAGAAAGAAATAAAATATGAAAATTCAAAAATAGTTATAGGATGTTTCTTGGAGTCGTCAAAGCAAAATGCATTTTCGAATAAAGCTCTTCATATTTCGAAGGTTGCCTACCCCTGCTCAATATAATGTACATGAGTTTACATAACGGTAGAATGAATCACACAAAACCAATACAAAACCGTGAATGATCGGTAAGTATGCACAAGTAGGGAAGCTCGGTTGCGGATTGATAAACAGACCACAATCTGTTTGACTAAATGTTATTTTCCATCGCTCTGTGACATGAAACAATAATGTTGCCGCATAACATTTATCAATTTCATCACGCGGTGTACCGCTGTGCAGGTGGTCTGACCACCACCATCAGCCTCCCCTTCTCTTTCCATCATACAGATTGTACTTCTGCGGTAAACACATAGCACACATTATTTCAACTGTTTCATTACTGCTTCCATTTGCTCGTCCTGGCAGCTGAACTGACCGGGACCTTGTACGGATGAATGTATCTTCTTGGGCTATGGTATTAGGTGATAGAACTTCACAAGTTTATTAGTAGAGTTTCTATTCAACAAATGTGAATTTCTCCTGTATGGAGAACCATAGGCAGGTGAGTGGCACGATGACAAGGAGAATGGTACTACTCCCTGCCATACAATAAGTGTACAACCTTGCACCTTCTCCCCTGTGGATACCGAAGTTAGCGATTTACAGTTACTTTCCAGCTGTTTGGTTGCATTCAGTGTCTCTAACCACACAGTTTAAGGACTTTACTTGCGGATACGACGTCTTACAGTTACTGTTAATCATGCACGTTGGCACTGTGCCGGTTGAGACCTCTGCGCCTGACGTTTCTGCTTTTAGACATCCCAACGAACGTCAGTGGGGTGATGGTCGATTTTGCTTTGCCGTACACCAAGCTGCAATCGTCTTTAAAACACTTACCGCGTTATCACTGCTCGACTTTTGCAGAGACCGAGCTCGATAGCTGCAGTCGCTTAAGTGCGGTCAGTATCCAGTATTCGGGAGATAGTGGGTTCGAACCCCACGCTCGGCAGCCCTGAAGATGGTTTTCCGTGGTTTCCCATTTTCACACCAGGCAATACTGGGGCTGTACCTTAATTAAGGACACGGCCGCTTCCTTCCAACTCGTAGGCCTTTCCTATCCCAACGTCGCCATAAGACCTATCTGTGTCGGTGCGACGTAAAGCCACTAGCAACAACAACTACTTTTGCAAAGACGGTGACGTGAACGCTACTGATCCACGAAATATCACTGTAATATTTGTCACATATGAAAGGTAATCATTGATTTACTCAAATAAAGTCTAAAATCCCAGGTAGATTAAGAAATTATGGAAATATTTAATTTTACAGAATACATACTTTACTGCCTTACAGCTATATACAATTTTTTCTGCGTCGCAGGGCTTCCGTGTTTTGTTTATGTGTAACACAACACTTTCGTGTGTCATGTCTTTGCTCACGGTAATGCTTTGGTGTCGTGTCACTTCATCTGTCAATTGTCTAATAGTGCTGTTCCTTTAATAAAGTAATATATCTGTTGGTCCAGGGATCATGCTATTTTCCGGTTGCTTCGGCACGAGATTTAGGTCTTGTAATTTCCTTATTACATGGTGATTTTCGTCGTCAAAAAAAGCGATAACATTCTTAATGTTGTTCACCTCCATTTTGCTTTTTGAACTGTCCGCGCTAGACAAATGCACAAAGATAATAAGAATTCACAGACATGGCACTCCCATTCATCGGTGCCAGCCCTGGACCTCAAGAAACAAACAAAAGACGGCGCGAGCAGCGGAATGCAACATGATGGACTCCTGTTTACAGCTCATAAGTACGTATTCATATTTCTTGCTAGTAACGACGGTATTTCTTAATCTACCTGGGATTTGAGACTTTATTTGAGTAAATCAATGATAACCTTTCACATTGTGACAAATATTACAGTGATATTTCGTGGATCAGTAGCGTTCACGCCACCTGCAAAGACATGTATGCGACATGTATTTACACAAGTCATCAAAGTGTCGTACGGTTATGTGAAATGTACGTGCCAATTATGAGCTTTCGAACGGTTATGAAATTATCATTAAAAGCGATGGCATACTGATAGAAAACGTGTGCGAGTTTGTGAAATGGGGCGTAGTTTTACACCAAGTGAGCTTTCTGATCAATTGAGAGCTGCAGTCACCGTGGTGTAGTGGATTAACCACAGATGTGTTGACGCATGTTGCGTAGGTAGGTAGGTTCGAATCCGACGAGCAATAAGTATTTTTATTCACATTTTAAACTTTGAGGATCAACTAAGAGGCCATTCGTGCCACATTCCACCAATAGCATGCATGTTGAACGTGCAGTGGCCTGACACTTGGTGTAGCCCAGCAGACCTGACCATTTCTTCGCTATTTATTCAACAGATGAGTATGTTGACATACTCCTCATCTACGGCAAAGCATGGCAGAATGCACAGGAAGCACAGATCCCGTACCTGGAAAGATTTCCAAACAGACAACAACCAAACCCAAATACGTTTAGGAGGGTGGAGCGACGTTTGCGTACAACTTCTTCATTTTCCCGAACAAGTCCTGTTAGAGTGGTACCATTTATGTCCGGTGAAACTGCTGAGGTCCGCCTCTGTGGTGTAGTGGTTAGTGTGATTAGCTGCCACCCCAGAAGGCCTAGGTTCGATTCCAGGCTCTGCCACGAAACTGAGTAGAGGTGGGTTCGCTGCCCACCTCAGCCATCCTGGAAGTGGTTTTCCGTAGTTTCCCACTTCTCCTCCAGGCAAATGCCGGGATGGTACCTAACTTAAGGCCACGGCCGCTTCCTTCCCGCTTCCTTCCCTCTTCCTTGTCTATCCCTTCCAATCTTCCCATACCTCGCAAGGCCCCTGTTCAGCACAGCAGGTGAGGCCGCCTGGGCGACATCCTGGTCATCCTCCCCAGTTTTATACCCGACCCAGAGTCTGAAGCTCCAGGACACTGACCTTGGGGCTGTAGAGGTGGTATCACTCGCTGCGTCCGAGGGAAAAACCAACCCTGGAGGATAAACAGATGAAGAAGAAGAAGTTGAAGAAGAAACTGCTGAGATGGTTTTGGACATTTTCCGGGAGAATCCTCACACAAGTACCCGGGCAGTAGCACAACAGGCCAACATCAGACAGTCGTCTGCTGTAGGGATATTGCATTCTAGTTTTTTCGTCCGTATCACCTGCAACTACATCAAGAAGTCCACGGACGAGATTTCGAAACTCGTGTTGATTTGTGTGCATGGATATTGATGCAAGTGCAAATGATCCAGCGTTTGTAGCTCACATTTTATTTTTGGACGTGGCACGATTTCATAATAATGGCTCTGTGAATCGTCATAATATGCACTACTGGAGTGTTGAAAATCCCCGCTTGGGTTAAGCACGCAGCATTTCAGGCACGATGGGGAGTAAATATGTGGTGTGGTATACTGGGTAATCACCTAATCGGACATTATTTCTTTGCGGATCATTTGACAGGAGCCTGGTGCCTACAGTTTCCTCAAAACCAACTACCAGTGCTGCTAGAGGATGTGCCCCTAGTTGAGCGTGTAAACATGTGGTATCAATACGACGGAGCTCCCCGTCACATGTCATCAGATGTTCGCAACTGCCTGAATGTTACACATCCCGGGCGAGGGATATGAAAGGGATAACCTGCCACCTGGCCTGCTAGATCGCAAGATTTGACGTCACTGGACTTCTTCCTAGAATGCAGTGTACGCTCAGCAGTCGGAAGTACGACTCGTTGGCTGAATGGTCAGCGTACGGGCCTTCGGTTCAGAGGGTCCCGGGTTCGATTCCCGGCCGGGTCGGGGATTTTAACCTTAATTGGTTAATTCCAATGGCCCGGGGACTGGGTGTTTGTGATGTCCCCAACATCCCTGCAACTCACACACCACACACAACACTATCCTCCACCACAATAACACGCAGTTACCTACACATGGCAGATGCCGCCCACCCTCAACGGAGGGTCTGCCTACAAGGGCTGCACTCGGCTAGAAATAGCCACACGAAATTATATAGCAGTCGGAAAATCCTGAAAGACTTCGAAACCTTATTATGGAAGCCTGTGAATCCGTAACAGTGCTACAAAGAGCCCGAATGGCAGTTCAACGGCGTGCTGAAACGTGCATTTCTGCAGAAGGCCATCTATTCGAACACTTACTGCGCTAACAGGCTGTTGCTCAGTCAAGTGGATTCAAACCCACAACTATTCTATCCTTGTCCATCCCTGCTTATAAAACACCCACATTATCAGCCCTAATGGACTAGAACAGTGCCAAAATAAATAAATTAAATAAATAAATAAATAAGTAAATAATTCGGGTATAAGTAAACCACATTTTTCTTTTCCTGTAGGATTAGACTATAAATCCGTGGTACGAGGGCTGGAACGGGGTCCACACAGCCTCGGGAGGTCAACTGAGTATAGGTGGGTTCGATTCTCACCTCAGCCATCCTGGAAGTGGTTTTCCGTGGTTTCTCACTTCTCCTCCAGGCAAATGCCGATATGGTACCATGGCCGCTTCCTTCCCTCTTCCTTGTCTATCCCTTCCAATCTTCCCATCCCCCCGCAAGGTCCCTGTTCAGCATGACAGGTGAGGCCGCCTGGGCGAGGTACTGATCATCCTCCCCAGTGGTATCCCCTGACCCAGAGTCTGAAGCTCCAGGGCACTGCCTTCCCTTGAGGCGGTAGAGTTGGGATCTATCACTGAGTCCGAGGGAAAAACCAACCCTGGACGGTAAACAAACAAAGGAGAAGAAGAAGAAGAAGAATATTAAAGAATGAATGAATTCTGACTTCAGCCTATAAAGGGTATAAAAATTAATGAATTTTTGAATGAGCAGTGAAATACTTTTTGTAAATTTACTTCACATTTGTAAAATTATTTTTAAAAGGCCTCGAGGGCCTCAAAATATGTCTTTGCGGCCCGCCATTTGGAAAGCCCTGGTATATTGAAGGCAAAAAAAGAGAATGAAGTGTCCGTGAACTTAATTAAGATACAGCCCCGGCATGATCCTGGTATGAAAATGGGAAACCACGGAAAACCGTCTTCAGGACTGCCAACAGTGTGGATCGAACCGATCATCTCCCGAATGCAAACTAGCAGTTGCGTGACCCAAACCGCGCAACCCACGATGTTGGCATCCAGAGGCAAACTCTTCACCCCTGAACCAACGAGGATGAACGAAATCACAGGCAGGGTTTATCAAAAGTCAACGGGAAAATTTCACGAATGAATTCCCGATATAGAGAGAAAGTTTTACCTGACTTCAATCCGCAAACTGTTCATATACCACCGTCAAAAGTTATAGAGATAGGCCCTATTGTATAACTGAACTTCAAAAATATCATTTAATTGACTGCAGTAATGTCAGATGGTAATTTTGAATGGCATGTTGTCGACTCAAGATTAAACCGGGAAACTTACAGTATTTCATTTACAATTACGAATCCCTCGTCACTCACTGGTAATAGGTGAACTGACTGTAAATGACAGCTGCTACTGATCAGTACTCTCACCATCAAAGCTTTTTTAATTGGCCAGACCACTCGTCTAGAGATTTACTGACAGGTGTTTTCCGCCTGCCTCGCCGCAACCCGCCCAGCAGCTCACAGCTACTGTAGCGCTCTCAGTGGAAATATCAAAAAACTTTATCGTGCATTCCTGTCCGGCGCTCTGAATGGCGCTCTCAGTGGCCTTCAGTTAATAGGGCCCCAGGTTCAATTCCCGGCTCTGCTGGGGATTTAATCACATATGGTTAATTCCTCCCACTCGGGGCTGAGAGATCGTGTTCATCTTAATGCATACCTTGAAATTGTCGTTGAGAACTTTGGTCGGTAATGTTCTATCGCCTAGGGTTCAATATTGTGCAAGAGATTTCAAAGAATTCTTACTCTTCAAAACATATGCACTGCGGGTCACTATTTCTCCTAAAATATTATCACATAGCGGCTTTCCCAGGCGCAAGGACGAGATTTGACAGTCAAATTTTGTACTGACGATATGTTGGTAAGTAGCACAAGACAAAACAAAAGTTCACTGCTTCTATCAGAATGTTTCAAATTGATTGATTGATTGATTGATTGATTGATTGATTGATTGATTGATTGATTGATTGATTGATTGATTGATTGATTGATTGATTGATTGATTGATTGATTGATTGATTGATTGATTGATTGATTGATTGATTCTTCAGGCTCGGAGACGGGGTGTTTGTGTTTGTCGCAATACTTTCCTCTTCATATTCAGACAACACACTATACTATCAAGCACCACCGAAACACGCAATAGTAATTACACCCCTCCATATAGAGTTGGCGTCAGGAACGGCATCCGGCCGTAAAACAGGGCCAAATACACATGTGCGACAGAGTTCTCACCAGCGACGCCACAGATGTGCAAAGCGGTGGTAGAAGAAGACGATAATAAAACACAAAGGTCCAGTAATATCGCCTTGTGCATCATATCTCGTAATCATTACAGGATCAGATAATCCATCTAAAGCCTTGGATAGATCAATACCGGGCGAGTTGGCCGTGCGCGCTCAGGGGCGCAGCTATGAGCTTCCATCCAGGAGATAGTGCGTTCGATCCCGACTGTCGGCAGCCCTGAAGATGGTTTTCCATTGTTTCCCATTTTCACACCAGGAAAATACTGGGGATGAACCTTAATTAAGGCCACGGCCACTTCATCCCCACTCTAGGCCTTTCCTATTCTGTCGTCTCCATAAAACCTATCTATGTCGGTGCGACGTAAAACAAATTATTAAAAAATGGATAGATCTGTAGCAATACAATCTATTTGTTCTCCTGAATCTGGCATATACGCTATAACTTGCGGGAATCGTACAAGTTGAGCTTCGCTGAAATAATCTCTCTGAAATCCGAACTGCCTTCTCTGAAACATAGACGATCACTTGGCTGCCATGGTTACAATAGTGTCAGGAAATTGATGACACAAATTGCATTTGAACTATGGTGATGGAGAAAACTCCTTAGAGTTCCGTGGACTGCGAAGAGATCTAATAAGTCCATATTACAGGAAATCAACCCAGGCTGTTCACTGGAAGATCAAATACTCACACAAAAACTAAAGTACTTCGGTCATATTATGAGAAGACATGATTCACTGGAAAAGACCTTAATGCTGGGGAAGACTGTTGGTAACAGGAGAAGAGGGCGACAACGGATGAGGTGGATTGATGGCATCAAGGAAGCCACGGCTCTCAATTTAGAAAGATTTCGGAAAATAGTATACGACAGGAAGAAATGGCGCACTTTGGTCTATGGGGTCACGGGGAGTCGAAAGCGACTAAAAGACTAACAACAACAACAACAACAACAACAACAACAACAACAACAACAACAACAACAATTGAGGATAGAAGGTAGTGGTGTTGGTGATTATTGTTTTAAGAGTATTTAAAACTAGGCAACCATATTTTATGTAACACTAACCAGAAAATGGAAGGGATCTGACAATTCGAAAAATGAAGGTATCGGCTAAGTAAATGGAAGAGCCACGCACAGCGAGAAAATGAAAGGCTCCCTAGGCATCGCAAACCTAACCCCTTGGGGTCAGTAAAGAAGAAGTGTTGCCCCAGAGAGTTCGGATAGGATAGATTAAGGTGCAAAAAGTAATGTCGTATGGCTTTTAGTGCCGGGATATCCCAGGTTCGGCTTGCCAGGTGCAGGTCTTTCTATTTGACACCCGTAGGTGACCTGCGCGTCGTGATTAAGGTGAGATGCCAGACACGGCTTTGGGGAGCTATGTTCATCAACCCAGGCTGCTTAGCTGACAGCTCCTACAACCCCCCCCCCCCCCGCCTGTTAGTAGCACCTTTCGACGAGGTGGAGATACCGTGCATGTACCGTACAGCCCCATCCATACTCTATATGATACATTTAATATTAACTAGCATATATACCCGTTCTTCGCACGGGAATTGGTAACAGATTTCATGACTTCTTCATGAATTTATTTGAAGTTACATGCATGTATTCCAACGTTGTACGGCATGATATACTGATGTTCTTCTACAAAAGCACGTGGCAGTAGTCTAACGTTGAATACTATAAAACTGAACAAAGTGGAGGCAGAATGAGGATAATCACAGGATTTATTGAACGGTACAGATCCTGGTCTGAAGTTTTGCATAATTCTCCCTACTTCTCCGTTATATATTGTTGTTCATCTGAAGCTGGTAGTGGCTCTGCGGCTCAACGCTCATGATACCATTCGTATTATCTGTTATATCGAAAAGAGTAAAATGGCTCTTTAGTTAAACCATTCAGCCCAACTTGACAGCAGGTAGAATTCCATTAAACTTGGTTGTATATATTTTGTGGGAGTGCAAAAGCACGGTTTCCGTTTCGTATAATCCTCCAGTCAGTTCAGGGATTTAGAAACAACATTGGCCCCAGAACCTACCCAGGGAATATTCTAAATATGAAGTTTGGTAGAAATATATCCAGTAGTTTTCAAGTTATAAGAACTCAGAAAAAAAGAAAAACACACAGACATTAAAGCCAAATATATATTTGAAGATGGTCATTATTACACCAGAAACGGATAATTGAACGTAAATTTCGCCAAACTACTCAATGTACAGACACATGGGCGTTACGATTTTCTTTGCATAGATAAGGAATCTACTCCACGCTCACACCTTTTGGGCTATATGCACTGGACTTAGCCTGTAAAACCGTCTGCTAATGATATCTCCCTTATTAATTATCCTATCGAAAAAATAAAATCAAAACCAAGTAAAACATAACATTAAACAAACTTACATTTCTCAACAAACTTAAATCCAAATTACCATAAATTCTATAAACATTAAACAGCCCTACCAATAAAGGTAAAGAAGCCAATAAAGTATAAAATAATAAATATACACCAGCTTGTAATAATTTCAAATCGAACTGTTTTATTCCCTATAAATATGGTAAGTTCATTAGAGTGATATCAATCTTATCCTCCAGCTGAACACTCATATTCCGAACTACCTATACTAACTAATTTCTAATATGGCAGAATAGTGCGGTAGATTTAAGCTCTACATATAAAGTTCACCCTTTTATTAGAATATTAAAATATGGCAACCTGATCGAATTTAAATCTACAAAATAGTGCCTCTCCTTTAATAGAACAATTAATTTTCTTTCATGATCATACACTTTTTATTTTATTAATAATTACTGTTCTAGTTGCTTATATTATAGGAAGTTTATTATTCAATAAATTTATAAGGGTGGTTTGAATGTGTTACCATAATTTACTTCTCTAGAATAAAGGGTGGCCAATGTAGCAAAGACATATGATTGAATGATGGCTACAGCTGATTCTAATATCATTAGAAGTATTTGGGCGATAAGTAGAATGGATAGTGTGGAAAGAATTAGGGAAGGCCCAGTATTTCCTAAAAGAGTTAAAAGGAGATGACCTGCAATCATATTAGCCGCTAAGCGAATAGCTAATGTACCTGGACGAATAATATTTCTAATAGTTTCAATACACTGCGCGCCTCTACGCGCACGGCCAACTCGCCCGGTGAAATATACTTTACACGCATCCGCTTTTGGGCTAAATCCTCTCGAACTTAAACTGAAAAAGGGTCCGTTATTGATATCTCACTTATTAATCCTCGTATCGAAATGATGCACATTGAAAAAAGTTTCAGAAATTGATTTCCATTTAGGCGGGTAGGTTTCCATTAAGTTTGGTCGTGTATATTTTATGGTAGTACAAAATCACGGTTTCGGTTTCGTGTAAACCCGAGTCAGTTCAGGGATTTAGAAACAATATTGGCCCTGAATCCTACCCAAGGACAGGTGGATTTTAAATACAAAATTTGATAGAAATATATCCCATAGTTTTCAAACAGACACCAAAGCCAAAATATATGCAGATGGCCATTATTACGCCAGAAACGGATAACTGAACGAAAATTTCGTCCAAACAGTCAATATACAGACACACGGTAGTTACTATTTTATTTATATAGGTGATTTATGAAATTAGAACTTATTTACGAAAACTACCCTCAATTGAACGTTTCCACAATGGACAAAACATGACGAGACAATGAAAATTTCGGCTTAAATTATAATTTTGCTCATTACGTTAATCTTATAATGTGATATAAGTACAAGAATTATGACATATAGCAATGCGTTCGTTCTTCATTCTTAAAAGGCCGTTGTTGTTGTTGGTGGTGGTGGTGGTGTTGTTACTTTAGTAACGTTGGTAAAGGACGCAATGTCTGCGGTAAGACCAATTTAAAGTATCTTCCTAAGATTTGATATCAAATAGCAATACTAATGAATGACCAGCAGGAATTTTTTATTTCCTTTATGGAAACCAATTAATTAGTACGATTTGCATCAAATTCATATGCATTAATCATATTATAACCAATAATTTTCATTTTCGTGTGGCTATTTCTAGCCGAGTGCAGCCCTTGTAAGGGATAAACCTTCGATGAGGGTGGGCGCATCTGCCATATGTAGGTAACTGCGTGTTATTGTGGTGAGGATAGTGTTATGTGTGGTGTGTGAGTTGTAGGCATGTTGGGGACAGCACAAGCACCCAGCCCCAGGGCTATTGGAATTAACCAATGAAGGTAAAAATCCCCGACACGGCCGGGAATCCAACCCGGGACCCTCTTAACCGAAGGCCAGTACGCTGACCATTCAGCCAACGAGTCGGACATTATAACCAATGATTCTATCAGAAACATTTGCAACATCATTGAACTTCTGAGGTTTATTTTTAAAATTGACAAGATAAACATGAGAATTCCTAAGTTCATGATCTCCAAATTCATAAATAGATAAGTATATCCCAACCAAGAATAAAAGAATGTTGTTTTTCCGTCTTTTAAGCCAGCCCATCTTAGTCCATCACCAGAGGTGTTACCTCTAAAAGTAATAATTTATTTGTGTACACCATTACATTTGATACGCTAGAGTCTCTGTTATAAACGTAGACCGAGCGCATGGTGTTTGCACTGTGCGCCACAGCAGCTGCCTCAGCCCAATTCACGTCGCGCGCGGCCGCCCTGCTTTAAGCCGGTATACAATCTTATATGAAATCTTCTTTCTTTCTTAATCTGTTTATCGTCCAGGGTTGGCTTTTCCCTCGGACTTAGCGAGGGATCCCACCTCTACCGCCTCAAGGACAGTGTCCTGGAGCTTCAGACATCGGGTCGGGTGGATACAACTGGGGAGAATGACCAGTACCTCGCCCAGGCGGCCTCACCTGCTATGCTGAACAGGGGCCTTGGTGGAGGATGGGAAAATTGGAAGGAAGAGGGAAGGAAGAGGGAAGGAAGCGGCCGTGGCCTTAAGTTAGGTACTATCCCGGCATTTGCCTGGAGGAGAAGTGGGAAACCACGGAAAACCACTTCCAGGATGGCTGCGGTGGGAATCGAACCCCCTCTACTCAGCTGACCTCCCGAGGCTGAGTGGACCCCGTTCCAGCCCTCATACCACTTTTCAAATTTCGTGGCAGAGCCGGGAATCGAACCCGGACCTCCGGGGGTGGCAGCTAATCACACTAACCACTACACCACACAGGCGGACTTATATGAAATCTTGCCTTATAAAATATGCTAGAAGTGTCACGCTTCATAATGAGGGACTTCATAAACACCATTAGGATTTTCTGCACACCAATAGCAAGAGTTATGACTGTTCACACGGCCATTAAGATGAAACCAGGCCTCATCCGCAAAGAACATAAGCTGTGGGTCGAATAAACGATCATTCAATGATGCGAGATACCACACACAATATCTCACTCTTATGGCTGGATCGGTAGGTTTTAAACAATGGGCCCGTGTAAACCTGTACGGTTCGATATGTAACAGCTTTGTAGCTTTGTGTGCAGAAGAACCCCTACTTGTTGTGCTAATTTTGCGAGTGATTTTTTTCGGTGACCGTTCAAGATTCGCACCAATGTCATGTGTTAAAACTGTTCGTGTGCGCGCATGTTTTTATTGAGCACCGAGCCAGTATTTTCAAATTTATTTACAATTACGCACATTTGTGCTCGTGAACGTGGCACTTCACCAGGAAATTACTGAACAAATGCATCGCGTACTGTCGAGCCGACTCGTACTTAAAATAGCTTTTGCATTCGAAAATACGGTGTGGCAACGATAACCGTGTCACCATGTAAACAGCTGAGATTCAGACTGGTGCTAGGTCTCGGAGAGTAGAAACGCCGCTGGACGGTCTGGGTCTATAAAGGAGACCTTGTAGAGGAGTGTACCTCCTACGTCTGTAGTAAGGCACGGCGTGCAGCAAAATTAGCAAGTCCAGCAATGAAATTGAACCTCGTAAAGCTAACAAGGATATATTTTTTAATGCTATTTGTTCGGGGCGTCGACCTAGAAAGATGTTTTGCCCCTACTTGCACCATATGTTAGGAACTTGCGTGTATTTGGAAACTGCGGAAGTGTAAAGTGTTGAATATGAGGAAAGGAACGTTAAGGACGACACAAACACGCAGTCCCCAGGCCAGGGATATCAATCATTTACAATTAAAAACCCCTGACCCGGCCGGGAATCGAACCTGGGGCCGCCGAGTGACAGGCGGACTCGTTACCCCCTACACCGCAGGACCGGACTAACAATGATAGCAATTCTAGAAATTCTCACTTAAACAGTTCCCAAAAATTTACTGTGAATTGAAGAATATCCCTCGTTCTCTTATCATTAATCTGCAGTGGCTTAAGTGCGGCCAGTATCCAGTATTCGGGAGATAGTAGGTTCGAACCCTCTGTTGGCACCCCTGAAGATGGTTTTCCGTGGTTTCCCATTTTCACTCCAGGCAAATGCTGGGGCTGTACCTTAATTAAGGCCACAGCCGCTTCCTTCCCACTCCTACCCCTTTCCTGTCCCATCGTCGCCATAACACCTATCTGTGTCGGTGCAACGTAAAGCAGCTAGCAAAAAAAATCTTACCATTAATCCTATCACTTGAATGTCCTTCAATACAAATTTATCTTTATACTGTAATAAGGTATGATCGTTTCCTAGATCAACATCTGTGAATATCGCATGACGTATAAACAACAACAGCAGTTGAACGTGCTAATGAATTTAAGATATTGCGTTCAGAATCAACTATTAAACTATTCATCATTAAATAAAGAATTCTCAGCCTGTTTCTAGTCATTTTGACCGGGTCAGGAATTGAATGAATGAGGATATTAACTGTGCCGGCTGCCGAAGCCTGTCGCACTCCTCTGGGGCAATGATTATTAACTGATAGATGGAATGATATTGGAGAGTGAAGCTGGAAAGAAAGAAGATAGGGAAAAACCGAGTGCTCGGAGAAAATCCTGTCTCGCCTACGCTTTGTGCAGCACAAATCTCATGTGGAGCGACCGGAATTTGAGCCACGGAACCCAACAGTGAGAGGCTGGCGCGCTGCCGCTTGAGTCACGGAGGCTTATCATTAGGTAAATAAACTAAAAACATACGAAACGAAGAAATAAAACGTTCCGAATCAGGTGTGTAGCCGATGTGAATTCAACACGAGTGATTGGATTGTTATTGAAGGAGGATTAATAAGAAGCACACTTCAATTAGTAAGGAGAAAATGAGGTAAGAAAATATTTAGTTACCATACGTGAAACGTACACTAAGAAACACAGAAATAAGGCAGAATATGTTTTATAAACTATTTTAGAATATTATCACGATACTGGTGATTTATCTTAGTGTCTGAATAATTCAGTAGGACAGATAAGTGGATGGTGTTGTACAAAATTATTTCTAATCTTCTTTGCTGACACTGTTTTGCAGAGTTCAGAAGCTTCTTTGATCCCCAGATGAAACGTAGAACCCTAATCGTCTGGTGGCAGCTGATGAGCTTAGCAGGGGGAGTGGTGGGGGGAACGGGTGTGACGTGGGTTTACTGGCCCCGGAACATGACGTATGTTCGTGGGATTTAGGATATTAGTGCCCCTAAGCCAGCCACGTATTCTGCTTGTCTCTGAGGAAGCAGGCTGTTCCTTTTTTTCTTCGGCTTTTACTTCTGGCAACGTGATCGCTAACGATAGCTGTCTGGGAAGTCGCTTGACATCTGTTTCAATATTAACACAACATCACTCAATGGCTCAGTGTGACTGGGTACAGAAGAAAGCAAGTTTCGATTATTTACCTTGCCACATGAACGAATTTTATGTCGATAGCTTGATGCTCAGTAAAAAGAAATTAGTTATATGAATTGTGATTTGACTTTCTTTTTCATAAAAGTACAAAGAATGGCATCTCCGTACAGGCCATGAAGGACCTTGGAGGGTTGCAAGGTGAAAGCTTTAACTATCCGTAACCTGGGCACTTAGTGGGGTAGAGTGGTTAGCTCTACGCCCGGCCGCCCTTGCGTCCAGGGATTAATCTGATACTCATTTTTGATGTAGGCTGAACGAACCACAGAGCCATTGCGCCTCTCCTTCAAAGAATTAATTGATCTCCATTAATTATTTTTTACTACTTTGGGCTGTGATTATTAGTACGGCGTTCCACAGTGGGTGGGGAAAGAGGTGGCAGGACGTAGAGCTGTACGAATAAAATGACCGCATAAATTCAGAACTCTAATACACTTAGTCTCTCTCTCTTTCCTAGTTCTCTCTTTTGTTTATTTTATTTTAAAAAATAATAACAATAGTGGATGATCGGTCTCCATGAATAATAAACGATAATTATTAATAACATTAGTGGAAGATGGAGTAAAAATTAACGGTAGGCTGATTTACAATCTGAGGTACGTAGATGACCCTGTCATCTTGGCTGGTAGAACTGAAGGTCTTCAGCGTCTGATAGACAGAATCGTAGCAGAGCGGATAAACTCGGTGACCAACAATACCAAGGTAATGGCCATTCCCAGAACACGTTATACGTACATACTTATGACCATTTATGGGGAACCAGTTTAACAAATGCGAAAGTTTAAGTACCTTGACAGCTGGATTACTGAGGACTTAGGTCCGAATTTAGAGATCCGAGTACGACTAGAAATGGCTCGTACTAGCTTTCTGAAAGTGAGCAATCTACTGTGTGACAGAAGCCTCAGCTTGGGACACGTCGCAACTTCGTCAGATGCTATGTATATTCAGTGCTGAAACATGGACTCTGAAATAATGTAACACCATTAAAAGAATAAATGCCTTCGAGATGTGGGTGTTCCTAAGGATGTTACGGATCTCCAACGCTGCCGTACTCGAACGCATGAGGAGGAAACAAATGTTGATGTGCACAAGTAATATAAGTGGATGGTTCGGCGGCCACCTCCACCTACGGCTCTCTGAAGAGGCCTCCTCCTCATTGACCTCTGGCAAGGTCATTGCTATGCTTGCTAAGACTGCATGCTTCATCTCACATCCGCCATCTTGGAGGGACTTAACCTTACTTTTTACGCGCAAGATAGCAAGCCTAACCTAATGGATGGGCCTAACCTCAGTTTTTACGACGAGATGCCCTTCCCGACGCCATCTTGAATAGTAGGGCAATGGGTATTCTCGAAACGCCCTTAGCCTTCTCCTAAGAGCAGCAGCCATCTTGCGCAAGCACCCTTAAGCCGTCTCATAAAGAGCTGTGTATAGCCGCCATCTTATGCAATTGGCGTCGGGAAGGGCACCCGGCCGTAAAACTGAGGTTAGGCTCCTCCATACTGTTTGGTGTGCTCTCTTATGCTAATGTCCATTGCCCTAGTACTCAAAAAAAGTCTCGAGAATACCCATTGCCCTACTACTCAAGATGGCATCGGGAAGGGCATCCGGCCATAAAACTGAGGTTAGGCCATTCCAAGATAGCGGCTCTGAGCTTAGGCTTGCTGTCTTGCGTGTAAAAAGTAAGGTTAAGCCCCTCCAAGGTAGCGTATGTGAGGTTAAGCTCCCTCTCTTAGGCGTCAGGAAGGGCACCTCGTCGTAAAACTGACGTTAGGTCCCTCCATGAGGTTAGGCTTGCTCTCTTACGCTTAAAAAGTAAGGTTAAGCCCCTCCAATGGTGGATGTGAGGTTAAGAATGCAATGTTTGCCAGCATAGCATTGACCTTGCCAGAGGTCAATGAGGTGGAGGCCTCTCCCGAGAGCCGGAGGTGGAGGTAGCCGCCGAACCATCCGCTTATACTACTCACGTCGAGAAATAGAACGTCTGATGGAATAACTGCACTATTAGAAATATTTATAATTCTAATGAAACTGAATGTTTGTAGCGACCTACTAAAAGCACAGTTTACTTGGACATTCCCCTTGCATTTTATATGAATGTCTATGAGTGCACTTGTTTATATTTATGTAGTGTAAATCACTTGGGAAAATCACTACCGGTGTGAACTGATCCTTTTATACAGATCTCGCTCTGACGTAATGTTCTATAAAATCTTGGATATCTCCGTAATCCCTGGATTAATTTTGGAGAAATTAACATGAGGAGACTTTTAAAATGTGCATTATAAGATGCCGTTGTTTCTGAATCGATACCTCAATTGGTTTAGGATATCGAAAATTTATTGGATGGATGTTTCCAGATCGTATGACGCAAACTGTCCACACCGTGCTAGCTGTGTGATGACGAAGTTAGCGTTGTGCGGGTTGACTACTTGCTCCTGCGAGACTTAGTATGGACGCTGAAAATTCACTCGCTAATACTTTATAAATTCTTTTATGACGTGTTTTATTTAAGAATTAATTGATGTACGGACCATCCCGGTACAATACGTTCTTTATGGGTGAATGTAGGCTAGGAAATGGCGGGTTTTATTTGTCCTTTTTGACTTTTTCGGCGGTTTTGGCCAATTCGTCCTTTTTAGCCCTTGCTGAGGTTTTAACTGCTTTTTTGGCAACTTCACCTTCTTTGGACTACATTTTACTGCCTCATTCACGATTGGAATTATCATTAGTCATCCATCATCTCTTAAACATAGTTACTATAGTAAGGGAGGAAATGAAATGAAAAAATAAAACTAATGCTCGGAAAAGACCAAGGGTTTCAAATTATGTGCATTATAAGTGAAATATTGAAAGGAGAAAATTTTGATGTGGGTGTTTTTGTAGAGGAAGATCTAATATTCTTCAAGTGTGAACCCTGAACATGCGATGACGTAGAGAGAAGTTTCTCAATGTTTTGCAGCGTGCTGTCTGAAAACAGATGATCCTTTACACCTAAGAACCTGGAGATGACTAACGCGATAAGACAACTGAGGTAAAGTTTCCGAATTCCAATTTCTGTAGCCCTCGTGTGTTTAAACCAAATACTATACCAGTTATACTCATTTCAATTTCTTTCTCCAGAATGTCCGTTGCGGGTTCGCTGAATTCATTGTAGGTTGCAAAACATTTCATTATAAATTCTACAATTACTTTCCTTAATAAACACGGAATTAGTATTTTAATTTATGTTAGTCTAAAAATATATAATTCATCTAAAAATATATAATGTCTGAAAGAAGAAGTGTTTCACTGATAATTTTTGCACTTTATTTTGATTACCACCAGAATTTTACATTTTAAAATATTATTCCTTCATTAAATATGTAATCTTCTAATATATAAAAATTAATATTAGTTTGTTCGTCTCGACCACTTGCTGATAGCATGTACAGTTCACCTTCACTTTACAACTCAACAACTACTGGATGGATTTCGCTGATAATTTCGAAATTGGTTCTTATTACTCCTAAGAGGGTTTAGGGTGCGTTTGTAACGAAATCCGGTAGGTAGTTATTTTATGATGAGTAATTTTATTTAATTAATTTAATTGCAAAGCCGCACCAAGATTGGATCGCCTTAATGGACAGATTGTCACTAGGTGACAGCGACTTACTGTGTATCACTATAACACAGTAAAATATGCTGTATAAAAGAGGATGGGAACATGCCGCCATGTTTCATGAAGTACCTTTCCACACCTCCTCCTAAACCACTGGAGCAATTTCAACCAAACTTGGTACACTTTCAATGACTTACTATCTTTCTGTGTAGGAAAGCCATCCCTAACACCTCTACGGATGAGGGTGAGGAGAAATGACATGTAAAAATAATCGACAACTACCAATCTTAATGCCGATCCATAGTTTTCTGGGTTTCTGAAGTGCTTAGTGACACTCCGGATGCTGCTTGTCTAATTTTAGTCCCGATCTGCATGAAGGTTGAGAAAAGATGAAAACGTATGTCCAAAATGACCGAGATTATAGATGTATGTGTGTAAGTTCCAGCACAGCTCTCAACCAAACTTAGTACAACATTATTCACTATTTGAAGGAAAATACTGTAGGGGTAAGTGGGGGATGGTCTGGAGTGAAATATAAAAATTAATAGGAAATTATCAATATTAATTCATATTCTATAGTTTTCGGGGTCGTTAAGATGAATAGTGACGCTTTGTATATCATTACATGTAACAAGCTTTAACAGCTTCATTTCTAATAATAATGTCCCTTAGGGGACGAAACATGTACTAATATAATAAATTATAAATTGTATTGAATAGGCAGAACAATTGTTTATAATATTCAAGTTTATCTTAAATATTCTATAATCGACTTTGTATGTCATGTAAGTAAAAGTTCATCCACCGTAGACATGGGGATAGAGAAGGGGTGAAGAACGATATGTACAAAAATATCGATATTTGTGTTGAGTGCGCAGTTTCCGGGGTCCATAGCGTGACTGGTAGCAGTCCCAGTGACAGTTGGAATCTTGTACATCATATCTGTTGCGCGAGGCGTAAATACATACTTACATCAGATGTATGCCTAAGTCTTTTCCGGTTTCACTATGAGATGGTGCAAGCGAACGGTACGCAGCATATGAATTTAACACATTCGTCAGTTTGTTCGTCTGACATTAACCTACCAACACACACAAGTTGAGTCCACCAAACACTAACGTCTGTGTTATATCGTTCAGTGATCATGTCAACGTTTATTTCTGAAAAAGAATATTTACGGCACGCATGGCTTTTCTTATTTAATCAAAAGGAAAAGGCTGTGTAAAATAACCGTTTGTCGGTAGAACCATATGGTGAACACGCTCCATCGATTAGAACATGTGAGACATGGTTTCGACAAATCGCTTGGGCAAGAAGACCATGCTTTATGTCTGGTGGGACCAGAGTGGTATGGTACATTATGAACTCTTGAAGCCCGGCGAAACTGTTAATGCACAACACTATCACCAAAAAATGATTAAATCACGAATTGATCGAAAGACGATCGGAATGGGTCAGAAGACATGGCAAAGTGATTTTGTTACACGACAATGCGCCGTCTCACACAGCTCCGCACCCACCGCACTGCTCCCACCTGGCGCCATCTATATCACCTCTTCGCATCAATGGAGCACACGCCCAAAGAGCAGTGCTTCAACAATTTCTAGGAAGTTGAAAAATGGCTCATCGAATGTTTTTCTGCAAAAGACAAGCAGTTTTCCTGAGATAGTATTCATAACTTATCTGAAGGATGGGCGAAGTGTGTAGAAGCCGATAGCCAATATTTTGAATTAACATAAAATGAAATTCCCTTGAAAATTTCGTGTTTCCTTTATCTCAAAAAGCGGCAAAAACCTATGCATACAACGGTAACTTACTTACATTATTTGTTTGAAAGGATCAGCTACTTTTCTTTCACAACCTGGGCTGTCACAAGGAAATACCTTAACGTGAAATTATAATCTCAATCTCAACCCAAACCTGATTTTTCGACCTCCCATATAGTGCTGGGATATCTGTGTTGTAAATGGGCGTTAAACCTCTTCCTGATGGCATGTGGAGTTCACCTTCACTTTACTAACAACACGGCGAACGGTTAACTTGCAATTGTAGCAGTATCCAGAAATGATCATGAAGCCCCTTGCGAAACATTCCTGGCATTCTTTATACAATGTTTGATCATTATCTTGTCTCTAGGGCGGCAGTAAGCAGAGCGGGGTTTGTTACAGTCACTAAAGTACACATATGCTTCTTCTAATGTCACCACATTTTTCCATCCGCCCCCCTGCCAGATAGTTCTCATACAGCTTTACTGCGGTAGTGCGATGTTCCGAAATGCAAAGAGGCAACAGCTTGTGCACTCGGCGCTTATGCGGCTTTTCTAATTGCAGGTCCTTGTTGATTATGGTGTTAACTGTAGAAACTGACATCCCCAACTTAAGTGTGATAGTACTTGTGGGGTCGGGGTTACCACCTGAGACAAGGGCCTTCTCACCACTTCTGGTGTACGGCAGGTGCCTGGGCGTGGATTTATCTGTTTTTCCCCTGTGGAATTAAGCCCAGTAGGTCTTTGCCTTTTTCATTTAATACAGAACTGATTCCCTGTTCTTTGATATCAAGAAATCACGCTTCTTGCACATTGCATTATAATCGGAAAGGGCTGTTATGTAGTCCTCCCAGTAAGGACCAATCCGCTTCGGCATCGTTGCAGCTAATGTCACGAAACTCTACACACACGCTCTCAGTACTAACGTGAATCATTACTCCCCGTTTTGACGTGCTCATGTTGTTAACAGCGCCGCCAACGGCCTACAAACTTGTCACCAGAGATCCCGAACGACCTTCTGTACTTCAAGGACCTTACCTCTGTGCCTACTGTGATAGCAGAACTAATTGAAGTTGATTATCAGGCGAAAATTAAATATTTTGTCGAAGTCTGTTCTACACCTTCACTAGAAGGTACGTTAATTCATGCGAGAAACAATATTTATACGTTTTCTGTAAACAAATAAAAGCTTTATAGAAACTCTCAGTGTTATTATAAAGAAAAGGAATAATTTGAATGAAGAGTTTTAATCAATCAAAAAATATAATCTAGACCTCATATTCATGAACTATCTTAAAATAGATTTAAATAGATGTCCTGTACTTGACGACAACAATTGTTAGACTTTTATAACAATGGTAATTACACCAGATAGCGTTTATGTAGTATTTCCCAGCACTTAGCAGAAATGAATTGTAGAATCAATAATAATGTTTCTTTGGAATAAAAATTGCTTACCCAAAACGTTTAAATATAGATTCTATGAGAGTGAACGGTGAAATTCAGTTTCCTGTCATTATTTGTAATTAGTATTTTTTTTTAAATATGCTATGTATAACTGATGATCTCGCAGGCATGTACTTTATACCAGTAAACGAATTGGCAAACTATTAAAATATCAAGCCGAGTGTTATTTTAATGCAGTGGCTGGAATTTAGCACATGCTCGTAAGTGAACTAATACAAAGATATTGTTGCATGCCATCCCTGCCGTAGCCCCTATCGATACTTCTTGGAAGGGTCTAGTGAATCAGCTGACCGGAAAACTTCCTGTCGGACTCGAAGGCATGGCTGGCATTTCCGTGTATTGTATTCGCCACCTGGCTTAGTTGCCAATTTCTTGAAAGTACAACGAGAATATTCCGTCTCCGGCCACATCGCGAATATTCTCATGCACATCATCCAAGCTATAAAAAGGGAGGCTAGCCGCGGAGGATCAGTGTTGGTTCTGGAGTCTGAGTCAGTGTGAGATTCATTGTGTTGGTTGATAATGAAGATGATGATGATTATGATGATGTTTGTTGTTTTAAGGGGCCTAACAGCTAGGTCACCGGCTCCTAATTGTACGAGGTGCAACGAAATGTAACGATAATTAACGTTTCAAAAAGGATCCACTGACTAAAATTTAAAACGAATGATGATGAAAAAATAACCATGAATACAAAACAATCAGTGGATCCATTTCACAATGCCTTATTTTCTGAGATGGTGCTTGCTTTCCAAATAGGTCCAAAGTCTACATCGCCGTCCCTTCATACTAATCATTGGTAAAGCAGACCATGGCATTCCTGCGATAGTTGTACTAATCACAGGTTATGTAAACCCATGCTATGTCACACATAATGGCACCACTCACAGAAAACACAGACCCATGGTGTTTGTCACATAAGGGTACTACACACAAGCAACGCAGACCCATGGTGTTCTTCATATAGTGGGACTAATCACGGTCGCCGACTAGATACGTGGTGTTCGTCACATAATGGTACTAATCACAGACTACGTATACTTATGGTGTTGCAATGTAGACCAACAGTCTATAAAACATTATGGCACGACCCACACGTAACACAGACCCACAGTCTTCCTCACATGATCGCACTGCTCTCAGGCAACGCAGGCCCTTGGTGTTCCTCGCATAGTGGTACCAATACTAATCACAGGCAACTCAGACCGATTCTATCACAGTGGAACCAATATATTTCAGGCCCATCGCTCGGCACCCACTCACGCTAGACGCTAGTCTATGTAGCCGAGCGACCGCTTTCCCACCTCTGTGGGATGCACATGACGGTACAAATCACAGGCAACGCCAAGACCCGTAGTGTTCCTCACATAAAGGTACTGCTTGTAGGTAATGTAGACCCATGGTGGTCCTCGCGTTATGGTACTAATCACGGGCAAGGCTCAACCCGTGATGTTCCTCACATAGTGGTAGTAATCACAGTCAACGTAGACCCATGGTGTTCCTCTTATAGTGGCACTACTCGTAGGTAACGCAGACCCATTCCAAACACAATGGAACTAACACATTTCAAGGTCAGCGCTCGGCACCCACTCATGCTAGCCGCTAGTCTACGTAGCCGATTGACCCCTTCCCCGCCTTTGTGGAATGCACATGACGATACTAACCACAGGCAACGCCCAGACACGTTGTTTTCCTCACACAAAGGTACTGCTTCTAGGTAACGCAGACCCATGGTGGTAGTAATCACAAGCAGGCTCATGGTTCTATGTCCAAGATCCTTTCATCGCCCCTTTTAGTCGCCTCTTACGATAGACCCTGTCATCTGCGTCCCCCATCCACAAGGGGTCAGAGAGAGAAGATGAAAGGGATCCGACACTTCACACGGTGTGTGTGTGTGTGTGTGTGTGTGTGTGTGTGTGTGTGTGTGTGTGTGTGTGTGTGTGTGTGTGTGTGTGTGTGTGTGTGTGTGGGTGGAAAAGAACAAGATCTTACCAAGAGAGATCGGACAGGATAGATGAAAGTGAGGAGCCTGCACAGGTAAGTGCAAACAATGCCATGATTCAGCTAAGGGCGACCTTGCCTCCAACCCACGTTCCCAAGTGGAGAGCCACCGGGGCCCATTTTAGGCGGCTCCTTCTACAGGTAGGGGATACCGTGCGTGTATTCTTTATGTGCGTCCCCCACCCTCATGGGGTTCAGTGTGTTAGAATTCGTTAGCTAGGCTGAGGGCGACAGAGGTGTTGGCTGTCGCTCGTGTCTGAAGCAGGAGCTGTTGTTGGTGTCAGAAAGTCCAGCGTGTGGCTGAACTGAAGACGGCATGCGGCATGTGTGTGTGTGTGTGTGTGTGTGGATTTCTGTGGACTGAGGAAGGCTGTGAGTCAGCAAGGAAAGCCGTTATCTTGAGTGTGAGGGTAAATGGATCTGTGTCAATGTTCGCTGTTGTGAGTATCGTCCTGCTGTTGATACTATTGAGCTGTTGCCGTTTAGTTGTTCACTGCATGTGACTGTGTGAATTGCTGGAATTTTTCTGGGGTCGAACCAAGGTAACAGTCAACGTGTTTTGTGCAGCCCGTAGCCCTCTGTTCAAATCCAGCTGTTGTATGAGGTGACTGGGCTTGGAGAAGTGAAAGTAAGGATTAGCCGTCCCGAGCCAATACCACCGGGCCGGACAACCTACTGTGCCATAAGGAAGAGAGAGACTTGTAAATAGACAGCAGTTAGTAAGTGGGGCCATTCATGGTCGATTAGAGTTGAGTGTGTGAAATAAATTACGGTAATAAAATGGACGCTGTATTTGTAAAAATAGGTAGCAGTATATTCAAGAGTGTGCGTATGAAGCAATCGAAGATAAAATCAGGGGGTAGTAGTGGTGCGTAAGCCGAGTAAATATTGTTGATGTGAAAATATTAAGTGGTGATTCATTATAACCTCATCATATTTATAGACCATATCTCGACGTAATCTATATATCTAATTCCGTAGCTTAGGGAAAAATATGGAAATAATGTGCATGAATAATAATTGAGATTAAACAATTAACAGCCTCAAATATATCGGTGGCATTGTGCAGATGTGATCTAAGAAAGAGAAGCTAATAACAGTGGGCGAGGTAGGATGGCCGCAGCGTTTCGCAGAACCCACAAGAGAAAGGCAATTTCAATGCAAGCTAACCTCAAACATTACAGCACGGTGGTTAAACCCGAATGTCTATATCGAAGTGAAAGCCTCCGAATTACTGGAAAGACTGGTCTGAGACAAGCTGAGAAGTTTGACAGGAAGATCCTTCGAAAGAAAATGGGCAGAAGGATCGTGGCTCGACAATACAGGTTGCGAGGACGACAGGAATTTTATTAGAAAACCGAACGACTGATGGAATCCAACAAGAAGCGACGACTCAAGTTCTGTGGCCACCTATACAATGGAAGACAAGCGCTTGACTAAGAAAAATGTTACCATACTCGACAGTAGAGCTAACACGTAATAGGTGGTTCAGGGAGGTCAGGAAGGAAGACATTGTTAACAGAACAAAGTACTTACACCAGAGCATTAACTTCAAATTATTTCGTGAAGAACAGCAAAACAGCGGGTGGACAGCAAAAAGGAGACAGACTATCAGGGGGAGAATGCAACGATAATGGACTGCAAAAAAAGCTTATACAAAAATGTGTAAATGTTGCTTATTGTGGTCTCTAAAGGCCGTCAACGTCTATATTATGGAAAAGTGCTCACAACTCATAAGGTTTGTTTCTTCTAATCTTATGGGTAGGGGCAGTAGAGTAACACTCACGGTATCCCCTGTCTGTGTGTCGTAAGAGGCGACTAAAAGGGATCCCATGGGTTCTTAACTTTGGAGCGTGGTTAGGCGATCACGAGGCCCTTAGCTGAGTCCTGGAATTGTTTCGATTTACTTGTGTCAAGCACATTGCTTTCATCTATCCTGTCCGACATTCTACGGTCAGCTCCTGTTTTCTTCTGACCCCGACGGTTTTAGAGCATTTGAGGCCGAGAGGTATCCATGTTTCTTGCCTTTCTTTTACCGAAACATTTATATTTCGAAGTGTGGGGCCCTTTCAGTTTGTCCCTCTGATTACACTGAAATGCAACCATTTTCCAAGAACCATTTTTTCATTTCCTCCTCCCCCCTATGGATAGTTACAAAACTCATTCGTAGTTCCGTTTCATAGTTTTCCGTTTTATAGTTAATTTTATACACTCGAATTTTATATTGTGGTGTTAAAACACGTTTTCAAACGTATTATACCTAGTGAATATTGAGTTTTCACGACCGGATTGTAATCGAAACCGACTTTCAACCTATTAGATCGTCTTACGTACATTAAGTACGTGTACAAGAGATGTTAATAAAGAACAACCGGTCACCAGTTGGGATCCGAACCCACAATCTCTCGATTTCGCGTCGGTTGCCATTTTTGTTCTGTACTTAGATTATCTTCTGCGCGTATTAGATGTACGTAACACGACCTAATTAGTTGAAAGTCGGTTTCGATGATAACATAATTAATTTGACGTTATGAATTTCCTGTTCAAATTTTGAAGATTTTCATTCTTATTTCTAAAAATTACATAAAACAGTGCACGATAGAGAAAATATGAATACAGACTTGTATTCTACAACCCTCAACAACCTACGCAGTTATTTCAGGTATAATGTCTTCTTCTTCTTCTTCTTCTTCTTAATCTGTTTACCCTCCAGGGTTGGTTTTCCCTAGGGCTCAGAGAGCGATCCCACCTCTACCACCTAGAGGGCAGTGTCCTGGAGCGTGAGACTTTGGTTTGGGGGATAAAACTGTGGAGGAGGACCAGTACCTCGTCCAGGCGGCGTCACCTGCTATGATGAACAGGGGCCTGATGGGGGGATGGGGATATTGGAAGCGATAGAAAAGGAAGAGGGAAAGAAGCTGCCGTCGCCTTAAGTTAGGTACCATCCCGGCATTTGCCTGGAGGAGAAGTGGGAAACCACGGTAAACCACTTCCAGGATGGCTGAGATGGGAATCGAAGCCACCTCTACTCAGTTGACCTCCCGAGGCTGAGTGGATCCCGTTCCAGCCCTCGTACCACTTTTCAAATTTCGTGGCAGAGCTGGGAATAGAACCCGAGCCTCCGGGAGTTGCAGCTAATGACGCTAACCACTACACCACAGAGGCGGACTATAATGTCTTATTAAATCATGATGAACTTTGCCAATTTTTGTTCTTTAATTTCCTTTTCAAAATTCCAAAAAGCTGACGTGTTACAGAAAATCAGAACACAGATATGGATTCAGGGCACTTTAGTTAACAAGAATCAGTAATATTTTTCCTTGTAGTAGAAAAACTTTAAAATGCTTATTAGTGTTATTTTTAATAGAGGATGGCTGCCCAGTTTTATTTCCCCTTAAAACAATAATCATCAAACCACCTTGTTCTTCATCATCATCTACCGCTTTCCCCACTTCCTAGTGGGTTGGTGGGTGTGAACTGTTTCAAACATGCGGATTTGGCCCTCTTTGACGACCGGATGCCCTCCTGACGACAAATTTGTGTGGCACGATGTTTTGTTGATAAGTTAAAAAATAAAAGCTTTAATATTTAGGATTTGAAATCAAAATGCGTTGGCAATTGTGACTACGCAGGAGCAAAGTGTTTTGTTCGTTCGTTCGTAACAGCCCTTAATTTTTGTTCAAATATGAGTGCATTTAACAGTGATCATTGCGTTCCAGTTCTGAATGAGAAAGTTAAATATTACTTATGTGATTCTCACTGCCGGCATCGTTCTGTAACACAGAACTGTAGTGCATACTAAGTGAAGTTAAGAGGACAGCGTTTTTTAATAAACGACACTTGTAGTGACCACTTGGTTGTGAAATGTTTTGTTCGTCCGCTCATAATGACCAGGTTTTTGTGTTCAAACCTCAATGTATTCAAAACGCAAATCTAACAATTCAGTTGGCATTGTAAATTAGTGAAATGAAGTAAAAAGTGTTATTTGCTTATGTGCCAACTGCCGACAACGACCAATTATTTCACAATAAGAGTAGTGTATACGTGGGGTTTTAGAAAAACAACGCCGAGTGATTAAAATGAACAAATAACATTCTGAGAAAAGATGTGTTGCAAATAACGATACTGGTCGAGCAGGCAATTTAAAGTCTAAATGTATTCTACAGTGTCGGTTTTCTTTGAACTTCAAACAATATTGGGAAATGATGTAACATTATTTCACTCTGGCGGTTGTATATATAAAGTATAACAGCCTGCCTGAATGTTGGCGGGAAGTAGCTAGGGAGTTGGGTAACCCTCTTCTTTAGCATGTCATTCATCTAGTTCATAAATTTCCTGATACTGTGGGTACGTAACACACTGGTTCATCACAGTATTTCCGCTGTTCGTTCCCTACTCTGAAGCACTCATTGAAATGAGCAGTGTGTACACTGAACGGAATAAGAGGAGAGGAGTGTCCATGGCTGTCTGTGGCCTTTTCATTCCAGCTCTGGAACTTGGCACTGTTAGAACAGCAGCGTAGTACTGTTCGTTAAAAGTTGATCGAGTATTTCACATGATAGCATTGCTTTTATTCGCGGCATTTCTACTGACGTCATTGCAAAGACCTGTGTTGACTTCAGTCGGGTAAACCACAAAGACAGTCTTTCTGAGGATGTAAAAAGGCAGGTGGAGAGTGAATGTCTGCCATTATATTAATTATAATAAAAACTGCCCAACTCGATGCTGACTGGCAGTAGGCAACTGGGCCTACCATCATAATGAAAACTCCCCAACCTGATTATGACTCATAGTGGGCATAAGGGCCTACCATTAAACTTAAAATTCCTTAACCCAGTCTTCTCGTGAAAGAAAGACGTATTGTGACTTATCCGTCGCCTGGGGTAACGTTAAGAGCTATGCAATTTAATACAGTATTACTCAGAACGTGTACACTACCTAACCTAGAATTCCGTAGCGAAGTACGGGTACATCAGCTAGTTAAATATGACATCAAGTCTATATAGTTTGACAGCATGGTGAGCCGGTTCGGGTCCCGTTGGTGGAAATAATTTCCACCAGAAGAATGTTGGTCGACAGTGTACGAGAGGTGTTTTTAAATTATTTCTAACCACTAGATTGCGTGCCAAAAGCCTGGATTCAATTCCAACCTCTCCGTAGTGTTCGTATGGAGTGAGGAGGTATGACGCTGTTGTTGGTGATTCGTCCGTCGGATGGAGACGTTAAGCTTTAAGCAGACTCATTGGTGATTTGCTACAGAAGTAGGCTATGTGCCAGCACCGGGTTTCAACCCCTCCCTTCATCATCTGATATCCAGACGCGAAGGCCACCTATAGACATCAAATAGAAGCAACTTCACCAGGTGAGCTGAACCTGTTCTCAGACACTCCCAGTACTAATTTCAGCTTGAATTTGAATTTATCTGTTCGAATTTGCCACTGGAGCTAATGAGCCTCTTTATGTATAATCTACATTGAAAACAAGACACAGAACGTATTACAGGGAAAAAAGCATGGAAAAAATTAACTAAAAACTGAAATTTGAAAATAAAATTGTATTTGAAATAAAGCTAGGTTATGATAACCTTCTATCAAAGCTTTGAAAACATATGACATTGTCAAGGTCTCTGATCCCCACGGAAAATCAATAACACAGCGCATGCGCTCTGTTCAGTAAACTCAACTGTCAAGGGACATCTAGACAGAAATTTTTGAATATTAAACAACAGTGTTATTCCAGCATAAACAGTCGTATGCAGCTCGCCTATAATGGTAATTAAGGCACTCGGATGGAAATTCACTCGTTTTATAAACAAACTCTTGTCTTCATTATTGACAATATAGGATTGTTGCATAATGTACTATTTCGCTGTTTCAGCGAACCTCCAACTGAGCGCGCGAATCAACGCAGCGTGACGTCACATTTTTATCACAATTTTGCCTTATATTGAAGTTCTATTTCATGAAGCCAACGTTTCATATTTTTTTAATTTACAACAGGAAGCCTCCTTTTTTTTTTCTGTCAAGTGAGAGATTAAAAATAATCGTAAGTAACATGCTCTAGAGCCTCCGTGGTTCAGGCGGCAGCGCGCCGGCCTCTCACCACTGGGTTGCGTGGTTCAAATCCCGGTCACTCCATGTGAGATTTGTGCTGCAAAAAGCGGAGGCGGGACAGGTTTTTCTCCGGGTACTCCGGTTTTCCCTGTTATCTTTCATTCCAAACACTCTCCAATATCATTTCCTTTCATCTGTCATTCATTAATCATTGCCTCAGATGAGTGCGACAGGCTTCGGCAGCCGGCACATTTCCTATCCTCGCCGCTAGATGGGGCTTCCTTTATTCATTCCATTCCTGACCCGGTCGAATGACTGCAAACAGGCTGTGGATTTTCATTTTAAATACGCGTTCTACGTAAACACTAAAAGCGTCTTACATTTTTCTTTCCCTGCGCCCGTTGTGGAGAAACATAAGTCTTCGTTAAAAAAGCAAACTCCATGGCGCAATGCTCAGCCCAAAGGCCTGCAGGTTACGAGGTGTCGTGTGGTCAGCAGAGCAATATTCTCGGCCGTTATTCTTGGCTTTCTTGGTCATTATCTCACCATCAGATAGCTCCTCAATTGTAATCACGTAGGCTGGGTAGACCTAGAACCAGTTAAAAGTCCCTGAACTGGCCGGGAATCAAACCCGGGGCCTCCAGATAAGAAACAGGCACGTTTCGCATACACCACGGGGCCGGCAGATTATAAACATAATCTACATAAAAATAAAATACAATAGTTAACCTAATTGCCATGCACTAAATAACTAACAACTAATTGCTCCTCTACGTCCGCCCGATCGCAGATATTGTTTATAACAAGTATAATATTTAGCTTATAAAGTGAATTTTTTTGCCAGTTGCTTTACGTCGCACCAACACAGATAGGTCTTATGGCGACGATGGGACAGAAAAAGGACCAGGAATGGGAAGGAAGCGACCGTGGCCTTAATTAAGGTACAGCCAGCATTTGCCCGGTCTGAAAATGGGAAAGCACGGAAAACCATCTTCAGGGCTGCCGACAATGGGATTCGAACCCATACCGGATGCAAGCTCACAGCTGCGCACCCTAACCGCACGGCCAACTCGCCCGGTGTGAAATCAAATTCCAATACAACGAGAAATACGGCACTGTATATATCGCTCTTCTAAAGATAACTTCTTATTTTCCGCTTTTCTCTTCAAAGACGGCCATGGATTCTTTCCCTCCTCTCCACGTTGCGATATCTTATTCCTAACAGTGTCATAGATTCCATTCATTTCTGAAGGGTAATCCCCGGTTGCCTGGTAACATCACGCCAAGGAGGGAGATAAATGAAGCCTATTATGATATGGAATGAATATTGAGGCTGCTTCTATCCGGATGAGACTAGAACTTATGTCACGGCAGAGAGACGCCACACGCCAAGGGAGTTATATTACTGCTGTGATAGTAAAGATCGGATCTTATTCAAGATAGAATTGAGAAATCCCTTCCTATTCGCCTTCATATCCATTTTGATCACTCCTAGAGACAAGAAGTAAAGACAGGCTTCATTTCTTTTTATCTCTTCACTTACGACTGTAATATTTGAGGCCCTATAGCATCTCGTTACGCTACTGTAACTGACAGAGTCCTGGGAAGACGACACAGAGCGATAGTTCTTACTCAGGATATCGCTGTTAAGGACTGAAATATTATTTTCTCCTGGGAGCCCCACCACATAGACATGTAGGATTCTGATAATAAAACATTTTTTCATATATACATACATCACTCTAGAGCAATCGTCCTCAAATGTCGGGGAGTGGGCAGAATCCCTTGATGGGGAAATCTAGTGGGTCGCACCTAAGATCGAAAATTAATGTGACTATACAAACTTCATCTCATTTTTGAACAATTATTGCAATTCTGAGAAGACTCCATGACTTAGGTGGCAGTGCGCCGGCACGTCACATCTGGGTTCCGTGGTTCAAATCCCAGTAACTCCATGTGAGATCTGTGCTGGACAAAGCGGAGGCGGGACAGGATTTTCTCCCTGTTATCTTTCATTCTAGCGACACTTACCATATCATTGTATTTCATCTGTCAGTTATTCATCATTTTCCCCAAGGAATGCGACTGGTTTCGGCAGCCGGGACAGTTCCTATCCTTCCCGCTGCATAGGGGCTTCTTTCATTCCATTCCTGACCCGGTCGAATAACTGAAAAGAAGCTGTATATTTTCGGTTGTTTTTTTCATTGTATTTCTCAGATTCTCAGCACAGTAAGCGAGGCAAGACGCTATTCCACTCCTATTTAGAACTATAATCCGCGCGAAACTAGAATGGGATTGACTAAGAGAGCGAGAAACTCAGTGCTGCCACGTCTTATTACTCAACTAAGGTCTGCTCATGGCAAGTCAAGTACCGCAGCCTACATTAAAGATATATTTTAGAGAAACCAACCTGATATTCAAAGTAAAATAAAAACATAATGCATAATTAAGATTAGTACAGTACTTGCGGCAATGGTCGGGTTTTTTTTCTTTCATAATACGCATGTATGTGGCGTCGCACAGTGTCTTGTTCGACAGGATTCATGTTTCTACGTTCCAAGTGTTCTTAAACTTGACGTTCCTAACTGGGTTAATTCTAAATCACACTTGTCTTTTCCTATTTTGACTACAGTGTTTCTGCTTACTCTAACCGCACTTGCAGTTCTTTCTAACACTTAATTTACAAAAACAAAAAAAACGAGGGAACCATTATTTTTGCCATTCAAAGTACTGTCGTACATAACAATTAACTGTACAACTGTAACCGGGCGAGTTTGTCGTGCGGTTAGGGGCGCGCAGCTGTGAGGTTGCATCAGGTAGATAGTGGATTCGAACCCCACTGTCGGCAGCCCTAAAGATGGTTTTCGGTGGTTTCCCATTTTCACACCAGGCAAATGCTGGGGCTGTACGTTAATCAAGGCCACGGTTGCCTCCTTCCCAGTCCTAGCCCTTCCCTATCCCATCGTCGCCATAAGGCCTGTCTGTGTCGGTACGACGTAAAGCAACTAGCAAAAAAAGAATTTACATCTGTAACTACGCCATTATTAAACACATGCACACGTCTTTAGAGAAATGGTCGGTTTATGAATAACTGTAGAACTGTTGAGAAACTGATAGCACAGAGAACACTGGTGGGGAAAGCTCTGCTACATTGTCTTAAGCTTTCCCTCCCTCCTCTTTGCTGGCCTGCGCTCTTTTGTCGTCCATCACATCTGTCTGGTCAAGTTCCGGGTTGTCATGACAATCTGCTAACGCTTTCTTCTCACTCCATCCCCATTACAGCTGCCCGTAATATTGAAAGAAGCATTCTGACAGCTAGGACTGGAGGGAGGAGCATTGCACGGTGTTGCCACATTCCTGCACTCCTTTCTCCCTCCCTTCGCTTTCGCCTCACTTGTTCCATCGTTCAGACCATTGTGGTCTGTTGTAGACTACTTGGCCAGACTGTGACTGACTTGATCTCATGTCCGGTTATCTTTAACAGGGGCTGGGCTGAGAAGCTCAGAAAGCAGAGCGCTGACCTCCTGAACTCAGCAGGTTCGATCCCGGCTCAGTGCGTTAGTATTTGAAAATCCACAGCCTGTTTCCAGTCATTCGACCGGGTCGGAAATGGAATGAATGAAGCCCCCATCTACCGGCGAGGATAGGGGTAGTATTTGAAAATCCACAGCCTGTTTCCAGTCATTCGATCGGGTCGGAAATGGAATGAATGAAGCCCCCATCTAGCGGCGAGGATAGGGGTGGTATTTGAAGGTGCTCAAATACTTCAGCCTCATGTCGATAGATAGACGGACACGTAGAAGAACGCCTACGAGACTAAATTTTATCACCTCGTCGTCTACGAATATCGTAAAAGTAGTTAACATGACGAAAAATCAATAACATTATTACTTTTAGGGTTTTTCAATCGTCAAGATACCAGCGTTTCGCCCCAGTGTAGCAGTGGCCTCATCAGTTGGACTGCTACATCTTTCCAAGACGCTGGCGGCTAGTGGGCCGTTCACACACCACTGCAAGCCTCCAATATAGGACAATACATTGACGGTACACTAGGGGAAGCATGTGCCTCCACTTGTATAAATGCCTGCCTTTGGCCTTTATATCAAAAATAAGGTTCCTGCCTGTCAAATAGCGAATAGCATCCCCTTTACAAGCATCCAGCTTTGTAATTTTGGAAGTTCTAGGCCTTTGCTTTCCAGGCGTGGACAGTTTAGATGAACGCTCTTCTGAGTTGTATTTCTCCATTGTAGCTCTTGGCACAGTACTTTTGCTAACTCTAAGAGCTTTGACAGTGTGTTCCTGGACTCTCTGGAATGGAACTAAAGCAGCATTTCTTTCCGAAAAGCTCGTAGCCTCCTTTCGAAAGAAATGTCTTGCGGCACATATCATTTCTCTTACTTGGTGATGAATTGTTACACGACGGCCGGTGGTATCTTTCTCACGAGGTGGACGAGTCCTGGGCCTCCCTCTCCCTCGAGGAATATTCATCCTGTATTGAAATATACTGATTGTGAGGAATTAATATTTAAAATACCGTTAGATACTTAATAACGGCCACAAAACAGAAATAGAAATAGAATATAACTTACACTGAACTGCTTGTGACAAGATCCAACTCAGAAGAGGTTTGGCAACTCCAAGTAACACGAGCTGGCCTGCTGGCTGATCTCCATGGCAACCACAGTGAGCCCACCCTTGTCTCCATGGAAACCATATCCCCACTCCCTTTAACCCGCCCCGGCCGGCAGTAAACGGACCACCCTCTAAGAACTGTCAGAAATAGCTTTCAGTATTACGACCTTAGTTCCCCGCGAACTACAATGTGCTTTCCTGGAAATACACCATACTTGGGAACAAAACATCACGGCCTCAGCTCCTGGAAGCGGCTGGAAGCCAGCTACACCCTGTTGAGTTAACAAGTTCTAAGTGATCCTTGTTTGTTGTAAGAAAATGCCAATCCACTTTCTTCACAAGCTCTCTTCGTGTCGAGTGCAGTGAAGTGATCCCCTTAACATTATTAATAGTAATATAATAATACCGTAATAAATAAATAATAAAAGGAGATCGTATGTATAGCAAGTTTTCAACCTTGAAACCATTCTTCAGTTTCGAAAAACCAGACAACATTAGTCATATGTATTGGCTTCGAAAAGGCATACGACTCCATAGACCGACAGAGAGTGTTTAACGTGATAGAGCAATTCCAAGTTGACAAGGAAACAAGATAACTGACCAAGCAAACATTGACCGACACAACATCGAAAGTAAAACTTTTAGGAGAAATTTATGAACTATTTGAACTTAAAACAGGAGTCAGAAAAGGGAATGGATTATCTCCCTTACTGTTTAATTTAGTTCTGGAAAAAGTGATTTGGATATGGCAAAATTAAACTAAAGGTATAAATATTGGTAGATGTATCCAAAACAAAATTTACAGTATGACAGTGCTATTCCATCCAACAATTAACAGGAAGCAATCCAGTCTGTAGAAAAAGTCCATGAAACAGCGGCCAAAACAGGACTCCAAATTTCATATTAAAAAACGAAGTATATGGAAGGGACTAGATCAGGTTTCAACAGTTAACCATTAATCACCAAATAGGGAAATATCGCTCAAGTAGACAAATTTATCTACGTGAAATTATTTAACCAGCAGGGTTAAATCAGCAACCTAACAAAGAAGCAAAACTTCAAAAAGCACTCACAGATACAATAAAAGAACTAAGTTATATGAAAGAAGAAAAATTACGACATTATAACACAGTCGTTAAAACAGAAGCATTTTATGCATCTGAAACTATTATAACGGGTGGTAGATCTCGAATAAAGATAATCGAAAAAAAATCCTCAGGAAAATCTTAGGACCAAAATCCTAAAATGGAATTTGGATGAAAAAGAAATCACATTAAATGTTTTAAGTTACAGAAAATATCACAACTGTTGGTGGTGGTGGTGGTGGTGGTGGTGGTGGTGGTGGTGGTGTGGTGGTGGTGGTGGTGGTGATGATGATTATTGTTTTAAGAGGAAGTATAACTTCGCAACCATCCTCTATATAACACTAATCAGGCAGAAAACATGGAAGGGATGCGACATTTAGAAAAATGAAGGTATCGGCCAAAGAAAGACAACGGCCACGAAGGGTGAGAAAATGAAAAACTCCCTAGGCCTCGTGTTCTCTAATACCTTCGCGGTCCGAAAAGAACAAGAGGTGACCAGGGGAGGTCAGATGGGATAGGTTAATGTGTGGAGCTTGGCACAAGTAAGTAGAAGCAATGTCAGGGCTCAGCTAAGGGCCCCATGGTCGCCAACTTACGCTCTAGAGTTCAGAGCACGTGGGGCCCCTTTTAGTTGCCTCTTACGACAGGCAGGGGATACGTAGGTGTCATTCTACCATCCCCACCCACAGGGGGAGAATATCACAGATACTGTCTGGAAACGGCTATTACAATGTTATGGCCACTTATATAGAATGGATGATAACAGGCTCACGAAGTTTTAAACTTAACCTGATCAATGCAAAATCGCAATAATTTGCTAAAGGAGATCAGTGAAGACCTAAATGAAATTAGTATTCATGAAAAAAGCATTCAAGATAGAATAAAATTCAAAACCTTAATTCAAAAACACATATTTTCTCTAAAGCACACCCAACTAAATACAGGATGAACTGAACAACGTAGAAAGGAACAGAGCGAGAGGATGAAGAGATATTGGGAAGAAGAACAAACCAAAAGTACTAATTTCAAACCCGCTCCTTAGTTGGGCATAACGAATCAATAATATATAAATAACTCGGTTTGCATCGAAATGACAAATGATAATATCCATAAAATTGTTTTAATTTTGCTCTAGCTCTTTTGGTGTTATTGAGGTAGAAAATTTGGCAACTCCAGCTACAATAGACGGAGTAAATCCTAGAACCCGCTGCCGCCGGAGAATAGCGGTGTGAGGCGAGGTCGTCATATTGTGTCCACAAGTAGGCCTATACCTTCCTTAGAATTCCAAAAGTGCTGACCAGAAATGTTGGCGATTACACCCTGCCAGCACGAGTTTTGTGCTGTTATATATCTTTGACCACATCAATTACCCCAGCGCCCTTTCATATCCGAACCTATTACCCGTTGCGCCGACTTCCACCGCTTGTAGCTTAATGAAAATAAGCCACTACCTCGCCACACCACGAGAATAGATTCTTCTCTGTCAGCCTGAAACTCGTTCTCAGTCAGTCAGTGCGACTGAACAGTACAGTGTGCTCTTCTGAGTAGGAGTAGTCAACCTATTTGAGTGGTAAATGTAACTTCGTAATCATCGAAAAGTGGCTAATACACAGCGGTAAAGAGCAAACCCGTGCAAGTGTTTCGTCGAGTGCCTGTTCTCCCAGAAAAATACCTAATAAAGAAAAGGGTGCAAATTTATTTGTATGATCACCTTCCTTTATCGCCGGTGTGGTTAATTATACGACATAAAACGAAAGTGCGCAGATATCAAGACGATTACCTAAAACTAAGTTTCACTAACATTGTTGTGAATAACCAGGAATGGCGGCAGAGTGTTCTTTGAGTGGGTATTTTAGCCAACGATAGTTTGAAAGCTGAAAAACTTATAAGACACTCTCACAAAAAACATCCACAGAATGTGAGTAAACTTATCGAATTCTGTAAGCGTCAAGAGTAAATGTCAAATTACTAGTAAATCATGCTACAGTTCCTAATAAATCACAGCGAGTACCTTAGAGCATTTAATTAGTATCATTTACTGTCACTGGCCACTAATTATTATCATTGTTATAAATATTTATTTCATTTATCAAATCCATTTACCCTCCAGGGTTGGTTTTCCCCGAACTCAGCGAGGGATCCCGCTTCTACGGCCTCGAGGGTTGTGTCCTGGAGCGTGAGACATTGGGTCGGGGATATAATTGGAGAGGATCAGTACCCGCCCGGGGGTCTCACCTGCTATACTGAACAGGGACCTTGTGAGAAATAGGAAGATTGGAAGGTATAGGTAAGGAAGTGCGAAGGAAGCGGCCGTGACCCTAAGTTAGGTACCATCCCAGCATTTTCCTGGAGAAGAAGTGGATGTGGAAAACCACGGAAAACCATTTAGAAGATGGCATAGGCGGGAATCAAAGCCCCTCTACTCAGTTCACTTCCCGAAGCTCAATGGACCCCGTTCCACTTCTCGTAGCACTTTTTAAATCGAACCCGTGCCTCCGCGGACGGCAGCTAATAACACTAACCACTACAACGCAGAGGCCGATATTATTATTATTATTATTATTATTATTATTATTCCTAGCGCCCTGGGTAAATGGTTATTAATGCTGGCTTGTGGTCCAAGTGGTCCAGGGTTCGATTCCCAGTCGGGTCGGGAATTTCAACTTTCATTGGTTAATTCCTATGGGTCTTGGGTTTGGCATTTGTACCGTTTTCAGCATTAGATTTCATCTTAGGCACGGCCGCATCCTTACAGACGCGCAGGGCGCCTATATTGCTTCAACCCGAAAGCCTTGCACCAGGCCTCTCCGGAGGCACACGCCATTATTATATTAACAGATGTTCTCGTCAGCCGAATTTTTGTGCAGTCTAATGAGTAGTGAGAGTAAGGGAAGGGAGAATGAAAGGGGCACGACATAAAATGTTTGCGGAGGACTGCTCTAGTGTATACACCACCCGTAGTCAAGCAACTTGGCGCTGGTACATAACTATATCCTTCTAACTATACCCGTAATATTGCAAGAAGCATTTTGACAGATAGGGCTGGAGGCAGGAGCATTGCACAGTGTTGCCATATCCCTATACTGCTTTCTCTCTCCCTTCGCTTCCGGTTCACTTGTTCGTTCCTTCAGACTGCTGTATTCTGTTGTACGTAACTCACAAGTCAGAGATTAGGGAACTCCTAGCAACAGGTGTGTAACTCCATGACAACCAATGTGGACCCACCCCCGTTCCATAGCAACAATATCCACCACTCCCTTATTCCCACCCAGGCGGTTAGTTAAACGGACCTCCGCCTAAAAAATGTCAGAATGCTTCTTTAAGTATTACGACCTTAAAATAGCCTAGAGCAGGCTTGTCCAACGTGCTGCCAGCAGTATACTATATTTTGTGCCCTCGAAATGCACATTTAATAATTATATCAACTGTAGCCGTAACGAAAAGCATAGGATTATATTTTAACCTACAAGTTTCCCAGACATTCCCATAATTTTTTGTGATTTACCTTTTCTCTTCTTAGGTTTAGGTGTACCTGTTCTACAGACCACACCCTTTGACAATTCAGAATATTTCCTCAGGTACTGTGGGCTTCTGAAGTACACCGTGTATTGTGATAGTTCTTTACATCTTAAAACCTGCTTCCTGTTGAGCATCAGTCCTTAGAGGGAAAGGCTGGGGGGTTAAGTGAATATGTTGACACTTGGTATTTCCCAGTTAGAACACCATTAAGGAAACAATCACTTTGTGAATGTTTCATAAATCATTCCTTCTGAACCTTCTTACAAAGCATCTACTGTTCACAGCCGTGGAACAAGTAGTATCATGGAGTTGAAGTCGGATTGTATCGTGATAAGAAGCAAAGTGATAGTTATGTGTATTTTATTTGCTCCTTTCTTCAACTTACAGATGTAAACCGTATTTATATTCAATGAAGAATTGAATTCTCATAACATCAACTTTAATTTTAAGTATACATGACTTATTAAATCGCAATATTATCTTGTACAGTGATTATAATCATGATGGTTCGTGGTGTGGGTTACTGTAGTCAAGTCCTAGTTTGTGAACCATGGGCAACGGCTGAGTAGCCTAGTATGTGGTCCTGAAAGTCGGGATAACAGTTGCTACCGAATGTCAGAGGGTACCTCGGACATATTCTGAGGCATGGCCCTCCTTGTGCTCAGGCGGCTAGGACTATACAATCCACAGTGGTCCCTAATCCGTTAGAGGAGAGATCCTCACTTGGACTATGTGTAAGTAGGGTAGCATCCTGCTTCATTAATTTACCGAGCTAAGAATATTTTAAGCAAGCCTCGGTCTTTGGGAGTAACGGAGTCCCACTCCCATTTGACAGGCGAGGGATTCCTTGGAAACTACTTGGCGAACTAAATGGAATTCGATGGGAAGCTATCAATATTAATGGGGCTTATGGAAGAAAGAAACTAGAACTGACTGAGTCAGGGATATCTGGATGTGCTGGGAGTAAGTGATATTCGCGTAAGGGAAGGTAACGAGGAAAAGCTAGGAGATTACAATGTGTACTTGACGGGTGTTGAAAAAGGGAAGGGCAGAGTCTGAGGTAGGGCTGTTCTTCAGGAATACTACTTCACCCAACATAGTTTATGTTAGACACGTAATTGAGTGAATGATATGAGTAGATTTGGCAGTTGGAGGAATTTGGACGAGAATTGTCACAGTGTATTCACCATGTGAGGGTGCAGATGTGGATAAGTTGACAAGTTTTATGAAGCATTGAGTGACATCGTAGTCACGGCCAAGGATAGAATAGTGCTAATGGGCGATTTCAATGTGAGAGTTGGAAATAGAACTGAAGGATACGAAAGGGTGATTCGTAAATGTGGGGAAGATACGGGAGCTAATAGGAATGGGAAGCGTTTCCTGGAATTCTGCGTTAGTTTGGGTTTAGCACTTACGAATACATTCTTCAAGCATAAGGCTATCCACAGCTACACATAGGAGAGTAAAGGTGCCCGATCAGACTATATCTTAACAGACTTCAAATTCAGAAAATCTGTTAGAAATGTGCGGGTTTTCGGGGCATTGTTAGATGGTACAGACCACTATCTGATCTGTAGTGAGTTATGTATCTCTAGGCCTAGGATAGTGAAAGTGAAATCTGTCTGCAATCGAAACAGAGTAGAAAATCTCCAGGACGAGGAAATGAGACATAAGCAGTGGTGTTCACTGAACCCCATCTACCCCAGGCTGCTGGGGTAAAGAAATTTGCATTAACATTGTCTAATTGTTCCTTAGAACGCTTTTTATAAAGTTTAAAAACCGCGAACATCCAAGCCAAGCCAAGTACAGATGTCTCGACAATCCTCTCGCACTACCGCAGTTCAACTTCTCCAGCGAGCTGGGTTTCCTTGCCCACGCGAAAGAGAGCTACCCCAGCAAAATTTAAGGTCGCTTGGGTGACGCATGCACTTGAGAAGCTTCCTTGTCCTGGCAGCGGGGAGGAGCTGTAAGTCTCCCGACAGCAATTTATGGCGATAGGCCAGCTAGATTAGGTAAGGTAATGTTAGTTTTAATACTTGACACTCGAAGTATTCAGCGCCACACACTAGAGACTGCAAGAAAAATATCAACATCTTAACTGTATAGCCACCTCCACATCGTCTTGCTAATAAATATAGAACCAGTATATGAAATCTATTGTAATATAGAAGAATATATTTTAGTATTTGGTTTCGGCATGTATACAGTTTTTTCGACCAATTCATTGATTGCACGTGTAGAGTATGTGTTCCGATAGCCGCAGAAAAGTATTTAGGTTGCCCAGCATGAACACGGAGTTAAGCGCGACGTAAAAGAGTTTTAAATTTGGTTGTCTGTGATGGTGGTATATAATGAATTTTTGTAGTGTTCCTATTCAATCAATCATTCAGTGAATACTGATCTGCATTTAGGGCAGTCTCCCAGGTAGCAGATTCCCTATCTGTTGCATTCCTAGCCTTTTCTTAAATTATTTCAAAGAAATTGGAAAAGTATTGAACATCTCTCTTGGTAAGTTATTCCAATCCCTAACTCCCCTTCCTATAAATGAATATTTGCCACAAGTTGTCCTCTCGAATTCCAACTTGATCCTCATAGTGTGATATTTCCTACTTTTAAAGACGCCACTCAAACTCATTCGTCTACTAATGTCATTCCACAGCATCTCTTCGCTGACAGATCGGAACATACCACTTAGTCGAGCAGCCCGTCTCCTTTCTCTCACTTCTTCCCAGCCCAAACTTCATAACATATTTGTAACGCTACTCTTTTGTCAGAAAACACTCATAACAAATCGAGCTGCTTTTCTTTGGATTTTTTCCATTTCTTGAATCAAGTAATCCTGGTGAGGGTCCCATACACTGGAACCATGCTCTATTTGGGGGCTTACCAGAGACTTATATGACCTCTCCTTTACATCCTCATAACCATGTGCCGAGATTTGTACCCTTTACTTATAATCCCGTTTATGTGATTACCCCAATGAAGATCTTTGCACATACTAACATCTAGATACTTACAATGATCCCCAAAAGGAACTTTCATCCAATCAACGCAGTAATCAAAACTGAGAGGACTTTTCCTATTTGTGAAATTCACAACCTGACTTTTACCCCGTTTATCATCATACCATTAACTGCTGTCCATCTCACAACTTAATCGAGGTCATGTTGCAGTTGCTCACAATTTCGTTATATATATCGTCCGCAAAAAGTCCTGCCTCTGATTTCACTTCTTTACTCATATCATTTATGTACCATATATAAAAAAATATAAAGGTCCAATAACACTGCCTTGAGGAATTCCCCTCTTAATTATTACAGGGACAGATAAAGCATCGACTACTATAATTCTCTGAGTTGTATTTTCTAGAAACTTAGCCAGATATTCAGTCACTCTTTTGTCAAGTCCAATTGCACTCATTTCTGCCAGTAGTCTACCAAGAATCACACTATCAAACGCTTTGGAGAGGTCAATCGCGATACAGTCCATTTGACCTCCTGAATACAAGATATATGCTATATCTTGCTGGAATCCCACAAGTTGAGCTTCAGTGGAATAACCGTACCTAAAACCGAACCGCCTTCTATATAACCAGTTATTAATTTCGCAAACATGTCTGATATAATCAGAAAGAATGCCTTCCCTAAGCTTACATGCAAAGTATGTCAAGCTTACTGGCCTGTAATTTTCAGCTTTATGTCTATCACCCTTTCCTTTATACACAGGGGCTACTATAGCAACTCTCCATTCGTTTGGTATAGCTCCTTCAAGCAAACAAAATCAAATAAGTACTTCAGATATGGTACTATATCCCAACCTATTGTCTTTAGTATATCCCCAGAAATCTTATCAGTTCCAGCCGCTTTTCTAGTTTTCAACTTTTGTATCTTGTTGTAAATGTCTTTGTTATCATATGTAAATTTTAATACTTCTTTAGCATTAGTCTCCTCCTATATCTGGACATTATCCTTGTAACCAACAATCTTTACATACTGCTGACTGAATACTTCTGCCTTTTGAAGATCCTCACATATACACTCCCCTTTTCATTAATTATTCCTGGAATCTTCTTCTTGGGACCTGTTTCTGTCTTAAAATACCTATACATACCCTACCATTTATCACTAAAATTTGTATGACTGCCAATTATGCCTGCCATCATGTTATCCTTAGCTGCCTTCTTTGCTACATTCAATTTCCTAGTAAGTTCCTTCAATTTCTCCTTACTTCCACAGCCATTTCTGACTCTATTTCTTTCCAGTCTGCACCTCCTTCTTAGTCTCTTTATTTCTCTACTATAATAAGGTGGGTATTTACCATCCCTTACCACCTTTAAAGGTACAAACCTGTTTTCACATTCCTCAATAAATACTTTAAAACCATCCCAGAGTCTGTTTACATGTTGATTTACCGTTTTCCACCGATCATAGTTTCTTTACAAAAACATCCTCATGCCTGCTTTATCAGCCATATTGTAATGCCTAATAGTCCCACTTTTAAGACCTTCCTTTCTATCACATTTATCTTTAACTACGACGAAAACAGCTTCATGATCACTAATACCATCTGTTACTTCCTTTTCTCTATACAGCTCATCTGGTTTTACCAGCTCCACGTCCAGGATATTTTTCCCTCTAGTTGGTTCCATCCCCTTTTGAATCAGCTGTCCTTCCCATATTAGCTTATTTTCCTTTTGTTATTCATGCTTCCTGTCGTTCGCATTTCCTTCCCAATTGACATTTGGTAAATTCAGATATCCCGCTACAATCACATTCCTTTCCATGTCGTTTCCCACATAGCTGATTATCTTATCAAATAATTCTGAATCCGTGTCAGCGCTATACTTTCCCGGTCTGTGCACTCTAAAGCCATCAAATTGCCTATTATCATTATAAATGAGCCATACACCTAGAATTACATGTTTGACAACTTTAGATTTTTCGTAGCTGCAAATTCTTATTTCACCTGAATGAATACTCCCCCTCCTACCATTCCTATCCTATCTCTACGATACACACTCCAGTTCCGTGAGAAAACATCTGCATCCATTATATAATTTCTCAGCCATGATTCAACTTCTATTACAATATCTGATAAGTATATATCTTTTAAATTACTCAATTCTATTCCTTGCTTTACAATACTTATACGTACCACTGCGGTTTAAGTGAAGTCCATCTGAGCGCAGATCCCTATCTCGTACCTGCTCATTAAGATCTTGAAATTTCACTCCCAGATTGCCACATACCCACTCCATAGTCTCATTTAAATCTCCAATCATCCTCCAGTCACTATATCTCCTACACAGTATTCCACTGACAACAATCTCCGCTTCCTTAAATTTCACCCGTGCTGCATTCTCCAGATCCCACACATCGCCAAGTATGTTGGTATTTATACCAGCTTGCCTTACGTTGTTGGTACCAACGTGAAAGACTATCACCTTCTCCTTCCCCTCATCCTTCTCTTCTACTTTCCTCAATATATGCATCAACCTAATTCCTGGATAACACTCTGCCCTGGTTCCCTTTCCTCCAAACACTTTCCCGACATGTCTAACGATGGAATCCCCCATGACCAGAGCCTCAACACTACCCACCTCATTTGATCCCCTCCCCTCCTGGTCAGCCCTATCTTTCCTTATAGCTGCAGAAGCTACTTCTTCCGCCCTTTCCTCCCCACTCTATAACCCTGTTCCACCTGTCTATTCCTTTCCTCTGCTCTACATTTCCCTTTCCTACGTTTTCCCTTCCTCCTACTTCAACACATCTCAGCAACAGTTCCCTGTTCGTCATTTTCCCTCAGCATTAGATCACCTGTCTTCTACAATTCCCCCCTCTCCTACCCATCCCTCTTTTACACCTGCTCTAACCTGTACATTGTTTGAGGGAAGCCTACCTTCCTTCATGTCTTCTGTGAGAATCCTAATTATCTCCCTTAAACTCTCCAACTCCTCCGTCATACTCCTCAATGCCTCGCCACATCCACAGTTCCTATACTTGCACTCCTTAGCCATTCTTTACGGGGGAAAATGAAAAGAAATGGAAAAAGAAAATTTGTTATGTGCAGAAACATGAACGGAAAGAAATAGTGCCAAGGATATTGTTATTTTCCATTGTCTATTGGATTATAGGTGAAGGATTCACGAGTTCTGTGGCATTATTCATGAATATAACGTGTGTTATACGTCGTGACAAATGTATTTCCTCGTGTGTCGTTGATGCACGTACACTCAGTATGCGAGTGAAACTATTAAACTTCAGCGACGATAAAATACCAGTTAACTTTTGCTGATTAGTTTAGATTAGCCTTTTTAAGTAAAAATCTAATAGTCCCAGTGTATTTTTGTGAAAACCATGACTGTACTATCTATCACGAAGCGTCACGGAATGAAACTGTAAGTACATTGTTTAAAATCTGCTATAGATTAAATTACGATGGTGTAGTCACTGCCATGAATATCAATTTGGAAGTATGTGCGAGTGTGTGGTTGAAAATATTCTTGAAAGATCTTTCTCAGGTAGATTTTTTCACGAAAAATGCAGCCTTATAAAATGATAATGTTGACTTTAGAGAGTGTAGTGGGGCTACGGTGGTTTAAATTCGTTTAAAAACGTTTTTGCGGCTGGGGTAATGAATATGTTCACCGCACGCCAGTGGACAGAAGTACATGGATGTGATTAGTAAGAAGTTCCGAACAGTGGGCAGTAACCAGGTTCAAGATATAGAATGAGAATGGGTGGCATAAGGGATGCTGTAGTAGAACCAGCAAGATGATGCCTAGGAACAATTGTGTGTAAAGATGGGGAAAAGCGAACATTTTGGTGGGATTATGAAGTGAGAGCAGCTTGTAAACGTAAAGAGAAGGCTTATGAGAAATGGCTCCAAACAAGAGCTATGCAGACAGGGAATTGTATTATCTGCGCACTTTTTAGCGATAGGTTTACACTCTAGTGCTGAATTGGTCGACTTCGGTTATCTTTGAGATTCGTATTGGCAACCTATGAAACACAAACTAAGAATCGCTTATCATCGCTGTGCTACATCTGGAGTACACTTTACGTACTCGTACTCTTGTTGTTTACACAGCAAAGCCAAACTATAGAATTCATGCGAGGAATACATTTCGCATCGGGAAATATTATATAGTATTATATATTGTGTGTGTAACACAGTTGTTGGCGTTAAGATAATGAAGGTTTAGAGAATTCATATCGTTCGATCATATTATCGATTCAATTCAGATTTCATTTCCATTCAGTTGGCAGTACTACCGGAACCGGCAGTGCTGCCTTCTTACTCCTCACCGAGTACAAAAATCTATCACTAAAAAGTGCGCGTACAGTATGTAGATGAAGGAAACATAGCGAAATCAACATTTGTTGAATCCAGAAAGAAGTTGAGAGAAGATTTTGGTATGGACAATAATTAAGAATCTCAGGAAGGGAGGGAAAAAGGAAATAAACAGTGCTTTGGGTAATTTAGGTGAATACATAAAATTGATCTCAGGGAATCAGTGGATAGGTGGCGGGAATATTTTCAAAATGTATTCAACGTAAAAGGAAATCCTCCTGGTGGTGTCGCGAACAACCGAAATGAGGAGGAAAATGATGGTGGTGAAATTACGCTTGAGGATGTGGAAATGATGGTAAATAAACTCCATCGTCATAAAGCAGCAGGAATAGATGAAATTAGACCTGTGTTCTTCTATGTACACTAGGTCAGTAGCGACATCTTCTCACTGTGCGCTTTCTTCCAGGAACTAAGAGCTTGAGAAACTCCCATATCAAGTGAACCGCGTGCTATTCCTCAGTCCAGAATTAAAATCCTTGAACTGGCCGGGAAACGGGCCCAGGACTTTGGAATACGATATAGGCATGCTATCTCTACACCACAGGGCTGGCTAATAAGAACATTTAGATTAGTATCGGCTGAGAAGGAACTCTGACAGCCAGTCATCACCGCGGCAAATCACGTGCTTACTGCAGGTGAAAGGTCCCAACCAGTTGTTAATCTAATATTTTCTAAAGCGATTTCAATCGAACGTCTTTGACAAATTATTCCCATCATTAAGACTTAAATGAACATTTTCCCCAATTTGTCCATTTAAATTCCAATTTATCTTCATATTATGATACTTCCTAATTTTAAAAACACCAATCATTCCGAGGCGGTAAATGTGTGCTCGGTTCACCCGGAAAAACGTGGGTTCGATTCCCCGTCAGGAAGTCGAAAACTTTAAAAAACGAGAATTCCATTTCCGGAGGTGCACATGGCCCTGAGTTCACTCAGCCTACACCAAAAATGAGTACCAGGTTAATTCCTGGGAGCAAATGCGCCTGGGCGTAAAGCAAACCATTCTACCTTCCACCCCTCAAAAGGCCTTCATGGCCTGTACGGAGATGACTTTGCCTTATTCATGCTTATTCGTCTTCTAATGTCATTCCACGTAATCTGCCCACTGACAGCTCGGATCACATCGCTTGCTCGAGCAGCTCGGCTCCTTACTCGCAAGTCTTCCCAACCCAAAAACTGCAATGATTTCGTAACACAACTCTTCAGTCGGAAATCACCCAGAACAAAGCGCACTGTTTTCCTTTAGAGCTTTTCCAGTCCTCAAATCAATCGAGGTGAGGTTTTCATACGTTACAACCTTACTTTAATTGTAGTCTTACCAGTGACTTATACACCCTCTCCTTTACATCGTAACTACAACCTCTAAACACCCTCAAACCATGTGAAGATATTTCCTTGGAGCTTACAGCGATGCGCATGAGGTACTGCACCCCATCAACACATTATCGTAATTAAAAATGAGAGGACATTTTCTCTTCGTTAATTAATTAATGGCGCATGGCCTCCAGAGGGGCCCGGTGAAGGTCTTTTGATTTGACTCCCGTGGGCGACATGTACGTCGTGATGAGGATGAAATGATGATGAAGACGGCACATACACCTAGTCCCCGTGCCAGGGAAATTAACCAATTACGGTTAAAATTCCTGACTCTGCCTGGAATCGAGCCCGGGACCCCTGTGACCAAAGGCCAGCACGCTAACCATTTAGCCATTGGGCCGGACTTTCTCTTGGTGATACAACCTGACACTTCATCCCGTTTAAAATTATGGCATTGTCTGCTGTCCATCTTACATCTGTTTCCAGTCGCTCATTCTCGATATCTTGAAACTGATTTAATACTTTATATAGTATAAAGGGGCTGCCTGAACGAGGCACTAAAGGCGTGCTCGGTTCACTCGGAAGGACGCGGGTTCGATTCCCCGTCAGGAAGTCAAAACATTTAAGAAACGAGATTTCCACTTCCGGAGTTGCACATGGCACTGAGGTTCACTCATTCTACACCAGAAATGAGTACCAAGTTAATTCCTGGTGGCAAAGGCGACCGAGCCAAGAGCTAAACATGTAGTGCCGAGATTATGGATAATGGAAGCCATTACCTTCCATTCCTCCAAGGGCCTTTAAGGCCTGCACGGAGATGATTCCGCTTTGCTTTGCTATATAGTATAACATCATCGACACGACTCCGTTCGACATTTAACAGAAAATGTCTTATGGTCATCTGAAAATTTGCGTTACGGTATTTAGCGTGACGGAAATGTAACCCTAATAATCGTGCAGGCTGTGATGTAAGGTATGGATGAATGGCCAGACGATGTTACCTAGCAACAGTGCAGGCTGTGATGTAAGGTATGGATGGATGGTCAGGCAATGTTACCTAGCAATAGTGCAGGCTGTGAAGTAAGGTATGGATGAATGGCCAGACGATGTTACCTAGCAACAGTGCAGGCTGTGGTGTAAGGTATGGATGGATGGTCAGGCAATGTTACCTAGCAATAGTGCAGGCTGTGAAGTAAGGTATGGATGAATGGTCAGACGATGTTACCTAGCAACAGTGCAGGCTGTGATGTAAGGTATGGATGGATGGTCAGGCAATGTTACCTAGCAATAGTGCAGGCTGTGATGTAAGGTATGGATGGATGGTCAGACGATGTTACCTAACAACAGTGCAGGCTGTGAAGTAAGGTATGGATGGATGGTCAGACAATGTTACCTAGCAACAGAGCAGGCTGTGATATAAGGTATGGATGGATGGTCAGACAATGTTACCTAGCAACAGAGCAGGCTGTGATGTAAGGTATGGATGGATGGTCAGACGATGTTACCTAGCAACAGTCCAGGCTTTGTCACCTGAAATTAGCAGCCGTTGATGGTTGGCCGTGACCGAGAGTTATAAAGGGTTATTCAAAAAGATAGACCCGAATTATTTAATTTGCATTTCACGAAATATACATTGGACATGAACATACCAATAAACAGTGGAAGGTTCGAAGTTTTGTCAACCACCACCGCTTGGGCGGTGTTGGTTGCGTACACTGCCACTAGGGTGATAGTTGCGTAAAACGGCAGCTTGGGTACTCGCGCCGTCTCGCTTCACAGTCAGTTGTGCATTAGTTGGCTACTATGCAGCATAAGGTTTTCTGCGTTCTTGTGTTGGCAAAATGTGAGTCGGTAGTTACAGTGCAGCCGGCTTTTCGTCTCCGATTACGCATTGAACCACCAACTGGGAAAACTTCACGAAACTGGTTTGCTTCTGCAAAGGTAAAATCGGAACACACTTTAAGTGGAATAACGTACTTGGACATGTTGGAACAATGGATTTTTTCTCAACTTACCGAAGATTCAAAGACTTCATTTTCTAACAGCATGGAGCGCCGCTGCATTGGCACCTTGATGTCCGAAGACTGTTACATCAGTCCCTTCCTCGGCCACCGAGGTCACCGGATCTCACGCCATGTGACTTTTACCTGTGGAGCTATGTTAAGAACACGGCTTACATCCCACATCTACCAACAACTTTGGCCGACCTGCTGAACCGTATCACTGCTGCGGAGCACTTAGTAACATGAGACATGCTTTCTATGGGGTACGATCTTGGTTACCGCTTAGGGAGGACACATTGAACATTTATAACCTGTGGTCAACATAACTTTGAACCTTTCGCTGGTCATTGGTATGCAAATTATTCATTTCTAATTCATATTTCGTGAAATACAAATTAATTTCACTGGGGCCATCTTTTTTAATAATCCTGTATTTATGACCATTCGATTTTTCATCGGGAAAAGAGATTTCTTTTTATACAACATTTCACAGAAAAAAGTTAACACGGACATAGGTATAACCGTATTTGCCTCTCGTTCAATACATAATTTATTAACAGTTATGTACTGTATATATCCGAGATGAGGTTGAGGATGTGTGCGAGAAAGGCTTCACTTCAAAATTTAATCGTGTGTGGTTTCATGAGCCTCTTTAATTTCCTTCATCATTGGCAAACTGTCCGCAAGGAGGTGCTCCACCGCGTTCTGGCTGATGAATAGTTAATGTGGGACAAAACGACCCCGTCACAAGCAGGTCTCGTAGCCCTTCGAGAAGTGGGAAAGTGCCGTGACCTGAAATGACATAGCTTACCCTGAATAAAGTACACAATGAACGATGAACTCTAATATTACTGAGAATTATCAGGTCTTGTTCGAGATATCACGGTCAATAAACCTATTCACCTAGCGGCGATGGGTTTTGATTTAATAACCTTTATAATCGCCGTACATGTAGCCTACTAACGTTAACATTGTAGTTAATTTAGACTAAAATTTCGAAGCTAGCTGTATATGAAGTGGAAGTAACTTCGCAAAACCACGTCAAGCCTGGCCGAAACGAAATTAGTGAAAAAAGCTCTCATTTCACAAGGAGCAGTTTGGATTGGAGCAGACAGATTTCAATGAAACTGGGGTAAATGTTCAATGAACATAAGTTAAATGTAGAGGTAATAATCAGTACGCGCAGTTTGATGATCTAATAAATGTCCAAAAATGACCCTACAGATAGACCTAAAAAAATTAAAAATTGCTCACAAACAATACAGGAAGACCAAAAAACTTAACCATTAGGAATAATAATAATAATAATAATAATAATAATAATAATAATGTTATTTGCTTTACGTCCCACTAACTGCTTTTACGGTTTTGGGAGACGCCGAGGTGCCGAAAATTTGTCCCGCAGGACTTTTTTTTACGTGCCAGTAAATCTACCGATACGAGGCTGACATATCCCAGCACCTTCAAATAACACTGTACTTAGCCAAGAACGAAGCTGCCAAGTTGGGGTCAGAAAGCCTCAAGAGTCTGAGCCGCTCAGTCCGGCTCTTCCTTTACTGAGAATCGAATGATTTATACAATTCGAAAATAACCTAAATAATAATAAAACATTCCCAGAACTTCAGTTTTCACATATATTTCTTCCAGTAACGATTACTGAAGTCTGCCTTTGTGGATAAGTGGTTAGTGTGATTAGCAGCTACCCCCGAAGGTCCGAGTTCGACTCTGCCAAGAAATCTTAAAAGTGGTACGAGAGCTCGAATGCAGACCACTCAGCCTGAGTGGAGGGGGATTCAATTCCAACCTGAGCCATTCTACAAGTGGTTTTCCGTGGTTTCGCACTTCTTCTCCAGGCACATGCCGGGATGGTACCCGACTTAAGGCTACGCCGTTTTTTTCCCTCTTCCTTGTCCATAGCTTCCGATCTTCCTATCCCTTAAGACTTCATTTCGTAATCTAATCTAATATTACCTGCATCACCTGCCTTCGTTCGACTGCACTCCGTTACTCACATAAAATATCGATATCATCGGCAAATATCAGAGGTTTGATTTTCTCTCCTTGGATTGAGATGAATTGTGACGCTCTAGATACCGTTTAAGCACATGTTCAGCCTCCATTGGAACGGGTGCTGAGATGGGGTGAAGTAAATAGTCTAAAAATGACCAAGATTAATTTTGAATCCACGGTTTTTGGGGTCCCAAGGCTGATTGGTGACAGTCTTAATGACAGTAAAATATTATTCACCGTCTTAATAAGGAATTCTATAAAAAAAAAATCACTTCACATATAATTAACGGGCAATACAAATCTAGAAGGTAAACATTCAAAACAAATCCGGGCAACGCCGGGTACTAGAGCTAGTAATAATAATAATAATAATAATAATAATAATAATAATAATAATAATAATAATAATAATACACAAATGTGTCTTTCAATACCTTTTATGTTTTCGACACTTTTCTTTTGAGCTCCGTGAAGATTCTATTCCATGCCTGATTTCTGTACAAATCTACTTGATTTGTATTAGGTGTAGCCAATTTTATATTACTTATTATTTTAATTTTGTGAGTTTTAATCTTCCAAAGTTTTAAATAAGTGTAGAATGGATATCCGGACTTTGACTCGTAATTCCTTTCTGACGTAATAGGAGTGATAGCAGTTAATCTCCAGCATCCACAGCTATGCATCATAAATCTGTTGAATCATCATGGGGGGATTACGGAAGCATTAGATTGGACTGCGCATATTGCGTTCAATGGAACTATTCACTGACACAGACCAGTGTATCAACTGAGCCAATGAGGTTGTTCAGTTGATTGAGAGATAATAGTGTGGGTCACAAAACATGTCACAGCACTCAGCAGTTTAAAGGATCGAGTCAAGGATATCGCACAAGTGTTACAATTCATTACATGCATTGTTCCTCTGCTCCATCAGCGTACGAAAGTGGAAAATAGACTTTATTTTATATTATGATGTAATTACCTTTTTCCTGTACTTAAAGTGTACGGAAAATGCCACACTACCTTAGTGTAATGCAACCGTAACCACAAGCCTATTAAAAGGGCGGAGTAAATACATTCTGCACACTTTTATTACAAATCGCCTCTGTAATATAAACACAGAAAGTCAGAAAGGTCATGAATCAAGGAACACCAAACTTAAACTTGTTGAATTGTTTCTGATTGCAGCACCGTAGTTCCGTACCCTCTATACATTCCAAGCTCAAGTAATCAGCCGCCATCACAACACCGACTAATGTATAGGGTAAGCCATTTCCAACATATAAATATCGCATTCAGGGTGAAGCCGAACTCCAGAGACAAACTTCTGGAGGTTGTTCAGGGATACCTTCTGAGTATATTGGTATCAGGGACCCGTGGTCTCCGGTGGATCATTACAGAGTAATTGCATTCCGTTTGGTTTGTTGCTCTGGTTAACTTTGTACCTGTATTGCCCTGAAAATAATACATGCTAGTTCTTGACAAACGCCGGGGTGTCAGAATTTTGTCCCGCAGAATTTCTTTAACATGCCGGAAGCCATTGATGACGTAATTGTAGTGATCGACATTTTGAACAATATATGTAAGGGAACAGTTCTTCATTTGTTACGTACTGTACTGTACAGCACACTGACAGAACAGACTGAACATACTATGAGAAAAGTGTACGTGTTTCGTCCGAGGGTTCCTGCTTTACTCGGTGTTTTGTGTTGTACGCTTGGTTATTGCATATTACAGGCTATGTATTACTCTGTGTTTTGTGTTGTATGTTTTCACATAATAAGCTCTTTCGTTGATATGAAGGTATTTTCATAGAAACTAGATTGACTGGGGGTAACAAATCGAATAAATTGCAATTATTGTTACTCCGTAACAGCCACCGGAGACCACGAGTCCCTTATACCAAAATACTCAGAAGTTTTTCCTGAACAAACTCCAAAAGTTAGTCGGTGGAGTTCGGCTTCACCTATATATCATAAAGATCGCATTACATTGATCTGGGACCAGAGGACCACGCTTAGGCCTCTGGCTGCTTCAAATAACATTATTTTTATTAATAATACGTTTAATAGCAAGACACGAACAACAAAACAAGAAAATGTCAACACATGGATCAAAAATGAACGGTTTTAGTCGCGATGAAACAAAATTATTTTTTAAATTCATTCAAGGGGGACGTTACACTTTTGAAAATAGAAAAATGGGATGTATGAAACTTTATCTTCCACGGCGATGGAAACGAAAATTAAAAGGACAAACATATTATTCCTTAGTAATATGCCTACATATTTAGAAATCATATTAACCTATGCTAATACATAATTAATTATTTAAAACGGCGGTGTATCATGGCCACTCTTTTTCCGTTTCCTTGACAATTTTCAAATACATAAACATTTTTCTATGATTCCTTTTTATGATGATTAGTAATGTTATAACTACAACATGTACCGTAATACTAGAATCAGTGAAATTCATAAAATATAAATATTTTTTCAAGAAATTATTTTCAAGTAGTCAATTTTTCATTAATTTTCACTTGAAAATATTTTTCTTATCCTTAACCAATCAAGTTAGCTCAACAATTTTAGTATATCTTCTTATCTATGAAACATACATGCATGGAAAATATCATCTTATCTTAAACATTGTCAGACTTATCAGGGAAACACTTCTCAAAAACAGAAAATACGGGATACGAACAAGAAACTTACCGATAAAGAACTTCACGTTCTTAGTCATAACTCCGAAAGTATTGGAGATATTAACAAAAATGTTGAACTGTTATAAAGAGAAAAGTTCAATTTTAAAAACAAAAGTTAAATTTAAAAATCTCATTTTTGGTCGGACAAAGGTGTTGGTCCCCCCTTAATAAAAAACAATAAATTCACCATAATACGAAAAAAGTGTTGTACGCAACAGTCAATAAAGTGATGTTTACGTCACTCGTTGCCAAATTCCGCCCAATGTTCCTGTCCGCCTTCAGAAAAGTCAATTCTGAGCGGAATTACACGAATTTTTTCAAAACACTCTCTCAGAGGGAACATTCACATGAGTGTGTCTTATTTAAAATAAAATATTTACAAAATTATTTGCAAAAATCACGTAATTGTTTAAATAGAAATAGTGTCGTTTCGTTCCCTTTTTAATCACACCAAAACTAGATGATGTAAAGATTCCTTGTACACATCTTCAGTGACGCGTAGGGCATCTATGACAGCTGATGTCAGAGCTCTTGAGGATTTAACCAACCTTGGGGCTGAATAATCAACATACATACCTGTAAATTAACGAAAAATTACGTGCCCTTCTCTACCCCTATGCTTTGTAATATCCATTTGAAGAAAAGTATGGGGGAGGTGGCACTAGGCGGATATTGTAAATATCGAATAAAGAAACAGAAAAATATTAAACTGAATAAGAATTGTTGTAACATAACAAGTGCAACGTAAATAGTAATAAAAACGAAAAACTACAACAATATGAAAGAATGATGTGAAAATACTGCGTCAAATAAAAGTTTAAATATATAAAAAGGAAAATTTAAGTTGTGTGAGAGAGGATCTCAAATACTTGTCATCCCCGAACAGTATACCTACAAGGACAGAAACTTCTTTCCCGCTGAGCTTCTCAATTTAGCGCGCGACAAGTTGCGGCAACTCATTCATACTTACAATCATACGCTGCTGGAATTCCCCTCCAGCTGTAGAGATATAGGCTACATAATAGAAATTTATTGGTGTAAATGGTAGGTACATAGACTAAAAATATATATCTTTATAGTAACTGTCAGAAAGTTAGCTTTCGTTTATAACTATTATTTGAGTTTAATTTCATAATTAATTATATGTAATTAGAAACCTTAAGACTCCGTAGTTTGTACAATGTACCTGATATAACATGATTTGGCTTAACAGCAGGCTTCGTAGCCTGAGCCCTGCCATATAAAATAAATAAACAAATAAATAAATAAATAAATAAATAAATAAATAAATAAGCGTACAGTTACCTAACAAAAGGGACTGCTTTTAAAATATAACCGCTTATGAATAGTCCAAACTTGTTTTGTTTAGTGTTAAAGAGCAGCTGTCTGAACGTTGTAACAACTGAAAATTCGCTCAGTCCATAGGGAAGGAAAATTTAGATCTTTGTTCACCCCATGTTTATGATTGCAAAATGAAGGTGTAGTTATAGATATTTAGACAGTAATACAGAGTGGTTCATGTAAACTCAGACCGAACACACGGTATTTGTACTCTGCGCTACGACAGATTCCTCAGCTGAACTTACGTCGCACACGGTCGTCCTGCTCGAAGCGTGAGTGCAGTCTTATATGAAATCTTACCTTATAAAAGATGCTGGAAATGTCGTTCTTCCTGGGTTATACAGGCACTGTAACCACATCCTCGCTGACACGAGGGAGTTCTACCACTATAATGTTTCTGATTACATTCGTAATGTTTTCTCTCAGTTCCTGTAATGTCCGAGGATTTCTTCGATTCACTTTTTCTTTCACTTTACCCCACAAGTAAAAATCACACACTGTCAGATCTGGAGAACGAGGGGGAAATAGACAAGCACTGATAACTCTGTCTGCAAACACTTCCGGTATTGTAAGAAGGGGCTGAATCTTATTGAAACCATCAATGTTATTTTTTTTCTTGCGTTAACTGATGAAAGAATGGAGTCAAAATTTCACCTTGGTAACTCTTTGCATTCACTGTCGTCTCGAATAACAGGCCTAATTTTTTGTCTTGCACTAACAGCACACCAACGCAAATCTTCCTATCATAAACACCATTAGGATTTTCTGCACACCAATAGCGATAGTTATGACTGTTCACACGACCATTAAGATGAAACTAAGCCTCATCCGAAGAGAACACAAGCTGCTGTGTGTCGAATAAACGATAATTCAATGATGTAAGATACCACTCACAATATCTCACTCTTGCGGCTGTATCAGCAGCTTTTAAACAATGAGCCCGTGTACACCGTTACGGTTTGATGTGCAATAGCTTTGTAGCTTTGTGTGCAAAAGAAACTGAAAACCCTACTTGTTCTAATTTTGTAAATGTTTTATTCGGTGACCGTTCAAGACTTGCACCAATGTGATCTAGATTTTTCCTGTGCGCACATCTTTTTTATCCAGTAGTTTCAAATTTGTTTACAATTACGTGAAGCTATGCTCATGAAGGTGGCACTTCACTATGAAATTGCTGAACAAATGCATAGCGTGTTCGCGTACCCGTCGAGCCGAATTGGCCTTTAAATAACTTTTACATACGAATGTACGTTGTTGCAATGATAACTGCCTCACCATGTTAACAGCAGAGATTCAGACTGGTGACTGATGCCTGCCAGGTCAAACACGTACAGGTTTGTTGTAAGGTCAAGAACTATGCGCGCGCCTCCCATACTTCAGCTGCCATAGCGCAAAGTACAAACACGTGCGATCGGTCTGGGTTTATATGGGAGACCCTGCATAGTGGCATACCGTGCAGTTGAACCACCATTCATATCAATAATCAGCGCTCTAGTAAATTAGAAGTACAGATAAATGTACATAGTGTGTACATAGCCTTAAGCATACAGGCTATAATCGTCATGATGTGACTAACATTCAAGAATTATGGACGACGGCAAATGGATCAATTTGAGATAAGGAACCATATTCTGGAAACTATCGAGTGAAAAGCTAAGCAAAATTCTACTCATTCAAGTCCGTTTACCTGCACACGTTTCACAAGCTGTTCCATTTACAATAAATGTTCTAAATAGTGTCCGCCTGCGTCAATGCAGGCATGTCATCGTCGCACAAAGGTCTGTCGTAGCTATTCGAATATCCCCTGTGCCGTTTGAACAGCGTCGCGGACAGCGAGAACTCTTGTCAAGAGATCATCCTAAGTCTCGACACGTTTCTCGAACACAAGGCTTTTAACATGGCCCCACAAGAAGAAATCAAGTGAGGTGAGATCATCTCAACAAGAGGGCCACAAAACAGGACCTGCTCTTCCTATCCACTTTGCAGGGAATATCTCATCCAGGTGTTTAGGAACCCTCAGTCCAAAGTGAGGTTGGGCTCCCTCATGTTTAAACCACATCCGTTGACAAAGGGCAAGTTCGATGTGTTCCAGGAACGTGAGAAGTGCGTCTCTGAGCACCACTGTGAACACTGCTGCATTTAGTCGGGGTGGAAGAAGAACTGGGCCTACTACGTAATAATTGACTGTGCCTGCCTATACGTTGACTGAAATTTGGTGCTGATGGCTCCTCACAACTGTGTCGTGGAGATTCACATCGGCCCAAACATGACTACTGTGACTATCTAGCATTCCGTCTTTGGTGAAACAGGCTTCATCTGTGAGAATCACATACGCAGGAAAGTGAGGATCGACTGCAAGGCCCTGAAAGACCCATTGGCTGAATACGACTCAAGGTGCGAAGTCATCAGGACTCAAAACCTGGACATCCTCTGTATGGTAGGGTGTAGCTAAATTTCGCGTAATACTCGCCACACAGTCATATGCAAAACCTTCACTTGTCGTGCAACTGCTCGAGTGCTAATTTTGCAGGCGCCTCATCTACGCGAGCAAGCTCTGCATCTTGTAAGTCGCGAATCCGTGTACTTCGTCGTCCTCCTCGGTCATTGAAGTGTGGTACCAATTGCCCTGTTTCACTTCACCGTTGGAACAGTCGTGGAAACATGGTGTGAGCCGGATGTTTCCTACGTGTATATTTGGTCCCGTTCAACCGTTGGGCTTCTCTGCTGCTTCCATTTGCTTGTCCATACAGTTCCGCAACCGGGTACAACTCCATTTGGATTGGGCTGATCAACATACAACTTCTATACAGACTGAAGCCTACAGTACACATGTCAGTACACAGTACGTCAACTGCACTGGAGTCGTTGAGTTATTATCCTATCCCCTTCTGCTCGTCGGGATTGTCTCCCCTATTGTACTCGTAACACACGTAGTGTACAGTACAGCCAGAGGTATCAGACCGACTGCCTGCCCCAGTGGCGTAGTGGATACGGCATTGGTCTACTAATACCAAGTTAACGGCTTCAAACCCGACTGAGGTCGGTGCCTTTTAAGGATGTTTAATGGTCTCAATCCCATGTCACTGGCTTTCGGTACGTTAAAGAACTACTGCTGGGATGATATTCCGAAAGTTTGTAACATCATCAGGGATACACCCTGTATAATGTGTTAAATGCGTTAAAATTAATAACATTCTAGTACTTCCTGCTTATTTTTTTTTCTGTGATAAGTTTTAAAGTCTATGGTCCAAACTGGTTTTAAGGGATATTATAATTATTATTTAAACACTTCATAACACCTTAATGCTATATCTATAATTATATTTATCACTATATTGTGTCCGACTCGTTGGCTGAATTGTCAGCGTACTGGCCTTCGGTTAAGAGGGTCCCGGGTTCGATTCCAGGCCGGGTAGGGATTTTAATCGGTTCTGATTAAATCTTCTGGCTCGGGAACTGGGTGTATGTATCTGACCCAACACTCTCCTCATCATATCCAGACTACATACCACACTGACAACCACCACAGAAACACGCAATAGTAATTACATTCCTCCATATATTGGCGTCAGGAAGGGAATCCGGCCATGAAACAGGGTCAAATCCATGTGTGCGACGCAGTGTGCACCCGCGATCCCACAGGTGTGGGAAAAAGCTGTAGCAAAAGAAGAAGAATATTAATCATTATCTTGTATTAAGGTAGACAACAAGCGTGTATTATTACTTCCTTTCCTCGTAAACGTCTGTAAATGGACTGAGAGAGTTTCGAAATGATACTCCTCTGTTGAATCCGAAGCCCGTAAATGTAATGAAATGCCATTATAAGATGGAAGTCGACTAGAAGTGGTTTCTGGAAACATTTTCCAATATCCATATTGTGTTCACAAAAAAGTCGCTTGGCGCTGATATGAGTCTGCAGCGAAGCAGGCTGTGGTGAACGCATGTAATGAAATCCTTTGTTACTATGCTAAACCACGTCGCAACAGTCAACATGTGCTTGTCAGCCTGCAAAAGGTCAATGCATCAAAATTAGAGTTAAAGTGAAATCAGCCCTGCCATGATGTTTAATGATGTGTTGATGATGTTAGAGGCTGCCACTGCGGTTGCGAGTGAAGCCACATTCAGTTTACATAGTCATTTGATAGAACTTGTAACTTACGCTGTCACATTATCTATTATAATATGTCGACAACTCAGTTAGAGGATTTAGAACGCTCCCAATTGAATTATACATTCAGGTCCTGAAACTTACAAGTAATACATAACTGGCTTACAAAATGCTACTAATTTAAGCATAATTATTATTATGGTAACCCTATGTGGAGGGTAGTAATTACAAGACCTCGGATTTTCGGCAAAAGTTCCAGAAGAGAAAAGGTAGTCCGCCTCCGTGGTGTAGTGGTTAGTGTGATTAGCTGCCACCTGATTCCCCGCTGCGACACGAAAATTGAAAAGTGGTGCGAGTCAACTCAGGCTCGGGAGATAACAATAATAATTCCGTTTAGCTTTTTCTAGCTGAGTGCAGTGCTTTAAAGACAGACCCTCCAATGAAGGTGGGCGGCATCTGCCATGTATTTGTAACTGCGTGTGGTGTGTCAGTTGCAAGGATGTTGGGGACAGCACAAACACCCAGCCTCCGAGCTATTGGAATTAACCAACGAAGGTTAAAATCCCCGATTCGGTCGGGAATAGAACCCGTGGCCCTCTGAACCGAAGGCCAGTACGCTGACCATTCATCCAACGAATCGGACGCCTCGGGAGGTCAACTGAACAGAGGAGTTTTCGTTTCCCACCTCAGCCATCCTTAAAGTATTTTTTCTTGGTTTCCCACTTCCTCACTAGGCAAATGCCGGGATGGTACCTAACTTAAAGCCACGGCCGATTCTTTCCCTCTTCCTTATCTATCCCTGCAAATGTTGCCATCCCCTACAAGGTCTGGGTGAGGTACTGGTCCTGCTCGCGAGTTTCATCCGCCGAACCAAAGTCTCACGCTCCAGGGCAGGTGGTGGTGATTATTTTAAGAGGAATCTCATCTGGGCAACCATTCCAAACAAAAGAGTCCCTAGGCCTCGAGTGCTCTAATACCGTTGGGGTCGGAAAGAACAAGAGTTGACCAAGGGAGGTAGGATAGGATAGTTGAAAGTGAGGAGCCTGATACAAGTAAGTTGAAGATATGCCAGGGCTCAGCTGAGGGCCCCGTGGTCGCCAACCTACGCTCCAAGTTAAGAGCACCTGGAACCCATTTAGTCGCTTATTGCGACAGGCAGGGAATACCCCACCCTCGGCGGGAGCTCCCAGGGCACTACCCTTGAGCCGGTAGGGGTGGAATCCTTCGCTGTGTCCGGGGATGAAACCAAGCCTGGACGGTGAACTGATTACTTTTCTCCAAATAAAATAAAAGAGATAACATAAAATAAGCTTGTATTTACACATTTCATGTATCTATAAAGTTAGAAATGGTAGTCCTATACTGCCGAAATGCCTACATTGACGTTAGAACCTAAATTTGCCTCTGTTCCTGTAACTCCTCATTTTTATAATGAAATCGATTAAAATGCTTCTAATTTATTCCAAGAAACTAAAATATTTGCTAACTCGTTTTCAGTATCTTTATATTCTTGAAATACTGAACAGACAAAATCTTAAAATCAGGAAGCGATAAACCACACTCCCTGCAACTCCTTGAAAGATGCGTTCTGATAGTTCATAGAGGAAGGTCCATTTATTGCCTGCCTGGATGGGGAGGAGAGAGGAGTATGGTTACCATGGAAACGTGTGCGGACCCACTGCGGTTTCCATGGAGATAAGCCTGCTGCCAATCTTCGGCAGTAAACACGCCCATGGTCTGCGTGGTCGCCGGTTGCAGAGTACAAGTGTCAGGGCTGGGCCGTGGTCCGACAGCTCTGCACTCCAATCGGCTAACCAAGAAGAGGAGTAGTGACCTCGGCTCTACCGTGGCTCTACGCCTCTGTATTCGAGAAAAGGAGAGGGACTTGTTCTGAGAATGTTCCTCCGTGGTTTTCCGTTCTCCTGCACTAGGGCGAATGCCGGGACAAAATCCTCATTCAGTGCCATATATGCCAACGGCCGTAGCCTTGTTGAAACACCGGATCCCGTGAGATCGCCGAAGTTAAGCAACATTGGGCGTGGTCAGGATTTGGATGGGTTGCCGCGCTATGTAGTTTGGGGGGTAAGGGAATGGAGGAGTGGAAAGGAACTGTCCACCCTACCGCACCTAAACTCCGGCTGAGGCACACCTCTGCGGAGGTTCGGACCTCCCATCGGGCAGAATATACCCTTACCTTACCTAGTGTCATATATAGTCTTAATATTGAAAGATGCGTTCGGATAGTTCGTAGAGGAAGGTCCATTTATTGCCTGCCTGGATGGGGAGGAGAGAGGAGTATGGTTACCACGGAAACGTGTGCGGACCCACTGCGGTTTCCATGGAGATAAGCCTGCTGCCAAACCTCTCACTTCTGAGTTACGTACAACAGAACACAGTGGTCTGAACGAACAAGTGAGTCGGAGGCGAAGGGAAGGAGAAATGAATGCAAGAATGTGGCAACACCGTTCAATGCTCCTCCCTCCAGCACTACCGGTATCTGTCAAAGTGCTTCTTTTAATATTACTCATATAGGTAAATGGAAGACACAGCCGCTTGGCCTCTTGGACGGTCAAATGTTATTAAAACTACTTAGGTCTCTACCAGTGGAAAAACAATCACGTCTAAAAGGATTAAATGAAACATCACGTCCCTGAGGTTTGGATTAAACGCAAATTAGGA